>NC_051853.1:45194527-45511312 GCF_905115235.1 Hermetia illucens
GAATTTAGCATTCTCGATTTCGCTACTTTGTCCAGTATTTTCAGATGCCATGCTGTGAACTGTGCATGCAACATATCTCGTTCGTCCGGTGCCAGACCAGGATTCAAAGCTGCCAATCGCCATAGAACAACAATTTCATCGCACAGTGAACTGCATGCATGCTGCGATGCGTTCGAATTGCTGTGAGTATTACTGTGTTTTCCCCCGCTGTGGCCTCCACTTCCCACTAACAGTGACAGCTTCGTGTAAAACCACCAAATTAATATTTGATCGCAAGCCATGCATTCTTCAGTAATAATCTCAAGTAAACGTATTGCATTGCGATCGCAACGACGATACATTTCCCGAACTATTGACAGTAAATTCCACATCCCTTCTGGCTCTCGCCCGCGAAGGGGTCTCAGTAAAGAGCTCCATTCTGCAGCTGCCGGAGGTGCGGAATTTGTTAAGTAGTTAACATCACTGAAAGGAAATTGAGATGGGTTGAATATCTAATTGAGATTTGTTTAGACAGAAATCAAAGTGAATTTCACCCCAAATAAAATTCCTAAATCTTTTAAAAGTTTCATTATAAGATAAAGGCTTCACAATACTTTTGAAAAGATTACTTTTTCCAACCTTTTCTATTTATATATCAGAAACTACAAAATTACCTGAAAACTATCGGTGCCGGTAAGCAAAATTTTATCAATATTCGCTTGATATTATCATGCAAGGTTTTCTCGTCCAAATACCAATTAGTCTGATCATTCGCCGAAGCTCCAGCAGTGGGATCCGGGGCACCACACACCGTGTTGATAGCAGTGGGCTGCGAGCTTAACAATTCATCTAAGAGCCGCTGCGCTGTTGGTAGTATTTGCTGCGGCAATTCACTTATTAAATACTGAGCGAATTTCTGCAATTGATCCCGCTGCAATCGTGTGAGCGATTCGGAAACAGGAGCTCGCAAGCATACTTCATTGGGCTGTGGACATTATAAAAAGCATAAATAAAAAATCCTCTCACTAAAATCAAACAGTCATCTTACGCAATGGATTCGATGTAGACACACTGCAACCACATGAGAACACCAATATGCAGATGATGCACAAGTGCAATTACACGAGGATATCCTCCTGCGGTCGAAGGTAACAGCAACATTATACTGTGCCCGAGGTTGTAAACTTATAATCGTTGCAGATAGATGAAAACCTGAAAATATGTTGAAACTATTATTAGGTCCCCTGATACTGACTGATTCAGAGGACATTACCTATTTGAAGTGGATCTTTAACTGCCCGATTTTTGAATAACTGATCTCCGCGATGGAATTCATCGGAAGAGCTATTTGCTAGACATGAGTACAAACGGATATCTTCCTCGTTGTCTGGGAAACTCCAGAATGCTATTCGAAGTTGAAGTTGTTCAGGAACGGGTGGGAAAACGTGTTCAACTAATTCGAAAGGAATATACGACGCTACACATTTCGCTGCTAACTCGGTTAATGTGGCAACAGATTCTGAAAATAAATTATAATAAAGTTATAACTAAAATATTAACAATTGACTGTTAATTTGAAGTTTTTTTAGTAACAAATCTATTGGTAAAGATATATAGTTGCCAGTTAGCCGGTGCATTAGTCGCGACTATACGACATGGCTGCCCTTTCACCGGAGTATACGAGTGTTTCCTTCAAGCACTGCTTAAGAAGCCTAGATTTTTCCTCCGCAGTTCGCTCCGAGCAGTCGAAGAGTTCCGAGCCCTAAAACAAGAAGGTTCAACTTCCAGATGTCAACCGCCGGAGCAACAGTGTCAACAACATGAACAACATTTGCAATAGCGAAGGGAACTACCGCAACATCAACAGCGAGCGGCATTAGGCAACAATAACGAAGAAGCTTCAGCCGCTGAAGACATGTACCTCAAAGTAATTCTAGACGAATGAAAACCCATTCAAGTTCGTGGTCCATCGAGAACCATGAAAAGATGTTCCTTCTTCTTAAAAAGCTGGGACTGAACGCCACAACAAATACCCCTCCTTCATGAAGGACACAGTTCTTAATTATGCGAGGTCTCCATCGAGAACCAAATGTAAAGTTATCCTGTCTACCTGTAGAACCATAAGCTTCCGATTAAATCGCAATCGAGAGCCCATTGAAAACAGTAAGTATTATTATTATTTTGTTAAGGGAAAGTCGCACCGCGTCCTTGAAGAACTATTGTGCCCCTTTTACTGGTTATAGTGTACCTGTTGATCATAGTATCTCAAGCAGGCCAGTAACCGTTAGGAACTTTAGTATGTTCCCCACTTCCAGAAGTTTCAGCTTTGCATCTGGTATTAAGTGTTCTCCCAGATGTATCGACCTACTTTGCACAAGTGCTGGACACTGTCCCAGGACGTGCATAGAGGTTTCGTCCTCCTCCTCACAGAACCTGCAGGCAGTGTCCGTAGATATCCCTAGCTTCCCTAGGTGGTAGTTCAGCCGACAATGACCAGTGAGAATTCCCACTATGATTCGGAGGTTCTTCTTGGTGAGGTTTAAGCAATCCTTTGTGCGCATGGGTTCGTATCCCCCAATAAGCACCCTGGACTGCTCCATCCCTGGTAGGCCCGCCCAATATAGTTCCCTCAACCGTTTTTCTTCGTTTCTTAGATTCATAGCCATGAAACCGTTTCCGATTCCACAGAAGGGTTCTGGCCCGTATAAAGGCATCCCTGCTCCCTTCTTGGCTAGTTCATCCGCTGCCTCATTGCCTTCCAGCCCAGCATGGCCTGGAACCCAAAGTATCCAGACCTTGTTGGACGAGCCGAGTGTATTCAGTCTCTCAAGGCATTCCCATACCAGTTTAGAGTTCACCTAGTTGGACCTAAGTGCCTTGATCGCTGCTTGGCTATCGGTGAGAATAGCTATGTTCTGCCCCCTGTAGTTCCTTTGCAGATTAAAGGAGGCACATTTGTCTATGGCGTAAATTTCCGCCTGGAATATGCTAGTGTACCTGCCCATTGGCTCAAAGTACATTTTCCTTGGACCAATGACACCGGCACCCGCTCCCTCTGCTGTGAGGGATCCGCCAGTGTACCAAGTAATCAGTTGCTGGTTTAAGTCGTATGTCACAGCCACGCTTTCCCAGTTTGTCTTGTTACTTAACACAGTAACAGTAAGTATATCCTTCATCAAAATATCTTGTAAAAGTAAAATCAGTTAAACTAGTGAAGTCCTTCAATTGCCAGGACTTCTGGCACATCGCAAAAACTGTACGACTGTACATAGATACGTGAAGTGCACAAAAGGCCATCCAAGCGAGGAATGCCCGAGACCCACAAGTGAAGTGCCGTACGTTCCAACTGCGATCAAGCTGGCCCCTGCGAATTATAGCGAGTGAACAACCTACAATGAGGTTAGCTTGGCAAGTGCCGGAGGGTTTTCCACTTAAGCCGACCGTAAGACTGTCCCCAAAAGTGGCTATCCAATACGCTTCCAGTCCACCAACCAACGCTTTCCACAAATTGATTGAACCGCATGCTCAAGGTCCCACCAATGAGCAGCATCAATTCGCATCCGTCTAACTAATTCTCAACCTCTGGGTTAAGCATCGTAACTTTTAACTTCGCGTTCCTTATCTCAAACGCTCAACGTACCACTTTCTAAGTGTTGATTAACACCCTGAAAGCAGACATTTGTTTTATTTGGGAAACCCATCTCAACAGCAGGAACAATGTTCAATTCACCGAATATAACATTATCCAGAGTGCCAACAACACTGGTGCTGCCCTTTTTGTCGAGGTAGGAAGTCGTCATCGAAAACCTGCTTGCCACTTTCGCTGCGGCGGCAATAGTGAAAACGGCAGATAATAGGCACTGAGCAAGTGAGCCAAAACTTGAAAATGATAGGCAATCTCACGTCTAAAAATCTTATTTTCAATGACGACTTCAACTCGAGGCACACCTTCTGGGCGATACGGCAACCAACAAAAATGGGGGAAAAAAAACTACTGCAATGAATCCACCACCCTTTCACGCCACTCGCCCTTGAGATGGTCTAGTAAATCCATCCTTGGCTACTTCCTACTATCTAAAGAAATAAAACAAAGCTTTCTCTTGTAAATCGCGAGCAGGCCATCCTCGTCCTTTGCAAAATCGAGTAATGTGAACTCCCAGATCTTTCACCCAAACGAACTGGGACAAATTCGAACCAGATTTAGCATCAAGGCTGAACTTGAAGGAACTCGTAACCACCCGTAATCTGTCGGATAAAGAAATCGACCAAGCAATCATTCTGACCACAGGCGTCATTTATACTGCTATACGCAGAAACACGAACTTATTAAAATCGATGAGTTCCAGTACAACTCACTTCCCCACGACATAGTTATGCACCTCAAATGTCAGACTAACCGGAAAACACAAATCCAGCAACGCTAGAAAAACGGAAATCCTTGTGGAATCTTTTGAACAACAGACCAAAGTATCTTCTCCACGGAAACACTCAGTCCTCACTGTAACCGTGCAATAAACAGTCAAAGAATTCATCTAAAAAATTGCTACATGCTCACGGCTGTCCGGGAAATTTCGAAACTTTCCAGAATATGCAATGACCGTGCTCCTCGTACTGTGTGTAGCATCTCGTAATTCTCCATCGTGATGTTGTGGTTATTGTTTATCATGTGCTTGGCTACTGACGATTTTGCTTCACTCGCAGTTTGTCCTTTCTTTAATGCTATCCAGTGCTTCGCCTATGTGATCTTTGAGCCTGGTTTCCACTAGTCTTTTTATTTGTCCAACGTAGATTTGATCGAATTCCGCACAATCGATTTTGAAAACCCGACTTTTTCTCTATTGATACGTTAAGCCTTTTGGGAAATTCAGTTTTTGTGTTAGCTGTTGTTTCCTTGTAGGTATCGGCATCAAGTTTGCCTTTGCCATTATCGTCAAGGGATTGACGATCTAGTAGGAAATATCGGGATTACCAATTATCGGAAGTGCAAAATAAAATTAACTCTAGGGGCCAGCAGATTTGTACGAATTGGCCGGAAATACGAACTATCGATGTATACAGATGTAAAATCCGCTGCTTGTGATGGCAATTCATTCCCTCGTTTCGTTCATTTCGTCTTTGGCCTGCACTCAGTGATCCATTTGATTGTTCACAGCATTTTCCGTCCTATCCAGCATCATACTAATGGATGGACATACTATTAGCGTCTTTTTGAATTCTTAAATCCCATCCTGACGCCACGATAAATAAAAAACTTAAGTTATTGATAATTTCATTTCAAACATTTTTAAAATTTTTGGCACAAAATCCTCTCACCTTTAAATTCCCCAAAACCCAAAAATCAATAGTCAATTATAATATATAAATTTTCAAATATCAAAAGTGATCATTAACCTTTTTGTTGTTTGTTGTTTTCCCTATAAATAGCATTGCCCCGCTAAACATATCGCGGATTCGGGTCAGGGTGTATTTAATTAAGTTCTTGAATATTTCAAAGTCATTGTCAATACGTTTTTTTTTAATTTAACTTATTTTAGTAACGTTTTTTCGGGATGATGCAAGTTATGATTTCACCGCAATTTCCCAATTGGATTAGGTTCTATTGAGCTCTTAGTCTTCGAGTAATTGAAAGTAATCCTAACTGTCCAACTGTTCAGAATCTGTGAAAGCGATGGTTATTTGATTTTCTAGGAGAGTTGCAAGTTCGAGATAATAGCAACGAAGAGCGTATTATTTTTCACGGGGATCGCACAAATATAAATGTAAATTATTCGAGAAGTTACAACGAAAAAAATACCATAAAAACAACTAAATTGCTAATACAGTGGAATCCAGATAATATTCGCACATCCATTATTCGTATTTTCGGCGATAATTGGTTATCCCAATATTTCTTACCGAATTGTCAGTCCCTTGGCCATACGAATTATCGGGATTCTACTGTAGTAGCAAATTCTGTAGCAGATTTAGGATGTAGACAGAAAATAATTATCGTTACTAGACATAGTCAGCTTATCCATCCGAACCAAATTTAACCAGTTTCTATGTGTGCATTTCCGTGGATTTTCGACTAGAAATCAAAATGAAAGTGCCGAATAGCACAAATTGGAGGAGCAAATTTCGATAACGTGAGAAACAACCGTATCATGACCTTCTTAGCGGCACTGCTGTATTGCAGCGTGATGATTTCGATCGAACGATTACGAGTTGTCAGCAAACTAAAGTACATCCGTCGAGTCTTTTTTGCGGGAAATCGAGATAACCGCATTGATATTCATGGAATCATTATCGACGGAAAGGAACGTCCTGAAGATGATGCCCGCCATTGGGGAGTGGATTGACGATGTGTGCCCCATTTAAATCGCCTTCAATTGACTCCAAATCCAGGGATAATTCCACGAGTCGTACAATGATCGCTGTATTCCTGAGTAGGTAATTCGTTTTACCCTGACCTTGGTTTTCGACCGGTGATGTTTAATATTCGATTAACAGTTTGACTTCTTGCTTGTGTTTAAATTGTTTATCGTTTGATTTTCCAAAGATTTGACTCCTGCTAATGCTAGTGAATTGTTGCTATCAAAAATTGGCCAAACATGTTTGAATCAATGTATTCCAGATCTTACCGACCCCAAAGACCGCCCCTTTTCCGTAAGAGGAACCGAAAGGCCCAAAAAAGATCTCCGACTAATTATGGCTAGTGCAGAGTTTTGTAAGCTAGTGCCGATAGGACACTTCAGTAGAATTGCACTAGAGTGCGGGCGAAACTTGACGTCCAATTTCGCCATTTCTTTAGGTTTTTGGGATATCTCGGGCCTTTTAGTTAATTTCGGCCAACTCCAATGGTTCTTTGACCATCGCTCAATCTTTACAAATGTCGAGTGTAGCGTATGTAATTTATACTATATTGTTGTCATAAGCTTCTATGTGGAGCAGACTACGTCAACCACAAACAGATATCGATATCGAGGGTATTTCGGAGCCTAGGCACCATATAGTGGCAGCCTCCTGATTTTTTTTCAGATTTATCGGTTCGGTTCTTAGAATGGGTCACTCTGGAACCCCCGCACTCCCCACCTTTCCAGCAAATCTCAAAACTAAGACCAGACCGGGAATACTAACCGAGGCATTTCATTTGATATCCCACATAACTATAAATTTACACCCCCCATTTACATGTATGGAGATCCCCCTTAAATTCGATGTAGAATTATGTATGTATATATTATGGTTCACAACTCCCACCTTTCCACCAAATTTTGTGTCAATCGCTACAACCGTCTTTGAGAAAAATGCGTGTGACGAACAGACAGACAGACAGTAAACCGATTTTAATAAGATTTTGTTTTACACAATACCTTAAGAAAGCGATGATCTAAACTCCGCAAACTTTCGCGCAATGACCGGGAGTTTGTCAATATGGTGATACAAGCAGATCCAGAGTGAAAACCAGCCTGCTCTTCATCGATAATGCTTTCGAGCGTTCCCTGATACGTTTCAGGATTACTTTGGCTATTATTTTCCTGACCCCTCTTACCTGTTTAAAGGAACAGCGCGCGACTGTTCGGCGTGCCGTGCCACATACAAATGGTGGAACTTCATCGGATTTTATGCTATTAAGAACCATAGTGAAGTGCTCCTTCCACTCGATTAGTTGTTCATCATCATGGATAAGATATAGAGAGAGATAAAGGCATCTTTGAAGGTTGCCAATGCGAATTATTAGGATTATCGTACCCTATAGGAGGCAATGTAATCAACATTACGTTCGCCCGAGATTATTATAGGGCCTACAAATAAGTTCTGTCGGTTTTTTGTTTAAATTTGAAGCTTTATTGTGAAAAATTGGTTATACATTCATTGTTCAAAGTATTGCCCGTCGCTAGCCACAACTTTCTTCCATCTTTCAGGCAAGCTTGGCCGCTATCCACTTATCGAGCCATTTTTTGAGTTCGTCGTAATTGGAGAAGTGCTAGTCAGCCAGGCCATGCTGCTTCGACCGGAACAAATAGTAATCAGAAGGAGCAATGTCTGGAGAGTATGGCGGGTGGGGTAGGAGTTCCCATTTCAACGTTTTTAGATATGTTTTAACGGGCTGTGCAACATGTGGACGAGCATTGTCATGTTGCAAAATAACTTTATCATGCCTTTGCTGGTATTGCGGCCGTTTTTTCTTGAGTTCGCGGCTCAAACGCATCATTTGACGTCGGAGGAGTTTGCCCGTGACCGTTTCGTTCGGTTTTAACAGCTCATAGTATACCACACCCAGCTGGTCCCACCATATACACAGCATGATCTTCTCACCATGAATATTCGCTTTCGCTGTCGATGATGAGGCATGGCCGGAGTATCCCCACGTTGCCCGACGCTTGGGATTATCGTAATGGATCCACTTTTCATCCCCAGTAACTATTCGATGCAGAAAACCCTTCCTTTCTTGTCGTTGAAGCAGTTGTTCGCACGTGAAAAAACGGCGTTCGACGTCTCTTGGCTTCAGTTCATACGGAACCCAATTTCTCACCTTTCTGATCATTCCCATTGCTTTTAAATGGTGGGAAATGGCTTGCTGAGCGACTCCAAGTGTTTTTCCAAGTTCTTCTTGCGTTTGCGATGGATCTTGGTCGAGCAATGCCTCTAATTCTTCATCTTCAAAAATTGTTGGCATTCCGGCGCGCTCTTCGTCTTCCAAGTCAAAATTGACACTTTTAAACCGTCCAAACCACCTCTGACACGTTCGCTCAGATAGAGCATGGTCACCATAAACTTCCACCAAAATGCGGTGACTTCCGGTTGCTTTTTTCTTCATATTGAAATAATGAAGTAGAACTCCCCGCAAAAACACATTACTTGGTACAAAATTGGCCATTTTCGTTGATGAAAAAAGTATTGTTGTTTACACTTCAATTAAATAATTTATACTGACGTTTGTGCCTATTGACAGTAGCTTTCCGATGAATGTTTGGAAATGTGGATCAATTGAATAAAAAACAAGCTACGCCATCTATTGTGAAAACCGACAGAACTTATTTGTAGGCCTAATACCCTGAAGTATAATTAATTAATAATTAATTTTTAAAAAAAAACCCCACCTTGTCCTCAGTAATGATGGGAATTATTTCTTTAAAGCAATTGACGAGACTTTTTGAAAAATAACTGTCAGTTTTAAACTATAAACATTTCAAATTCAAACTAGCTGACGTCAAAAGTCAATACCTCGACGACGAACCTGGTTAACATGCATCAATTACACTCTCTCTACTGCATCATCTCCGTAGTTTTTACGTTTGGATTTGCATATTAATTTATGTTCAAATATGACGAAGATTTACATCAATTTAGATTAAATCACTCGCTCCACGTCACTAAGCGGTTTCATCAAACACAGGTATTTCGCCTTGTCAGAAAATGAGTTGTGAAGAATTATAATAAAGGTTTGAATAAATATGACAATAGAGTCATCTTCTCTCAACTACTTCAACACAAAAATATGTTCTTTTGTTCAATACGGGAAGTCTATTTTTATGACTGATTTATAAACTGCAGCATCGCCCAGCAGAGACATTTTCTGTGATAAATATGTTTCCTGTCTTGTTTCAATTCATTCAATAACGCAGCACAATAAATCACTTAAATTTGAAAAACAGAAGTCATAACCTTTCCCGGGCATGTCTTTGTCTTTGATTGCTTTAATGTATTTCACACGAATTCTACCAAATGTTTCGCTTCAAATTTCAATGGCATTTATAGCGATATATAGGTCCATGTTTTACCAGCGACCACTAAAAATTAATCGAATTTAGAATTTGCAACTTCCCTACTAGTATATATATAGACAATTTGAACCGAGAACACTCGTCGAACTTTTCCACTTAAGACAACTCCTCTCTCTGTTTAAAAATGTTTGATTAGTTTAACAATAAACCTTTATTCATCACCGAGCTATCTACTTTCAAGCAAATCTAATAAAAGTAAGTTCAGGCGATGATAAGCTATGAAACAAACAGGCACAAGGTCAGTTATTCTAGCGAACCTACCAAAGGCTTTGCATTGCCTATCGAAAGTAGGGTAAATGTAAACACACAAAAAGCAACCAACCCTTCAATTAATCTGCTTGAAACGGCATGTAATCCTATATATTAGTCTAAGATCCTTAAATCCCAATTCACATAAAATTTCTAAGATCATTGAAGCCATACATACATAGATATTGCCTTCGCAGAGTCAACTTAATAAAGTTACATTGAAACTTCCCAGTCACAACCCCATCGACTTTATCCAGGTGCATTATAAAAAGCTTACCAGTGATCGTTACAACCGGTTACAACGTTATTTACATCACAACAAAGACCACAGAAGCAACTCCATTCCTGTGCACCATTGCATTGCACCAGTCAAAGAACTCTCAAGGATACGGTCTTGGTCTGTTGTGATGTTCATTGTTTACATTTTATTCAGCAAAAATCGTGGTCAACGTACGAGCTGCGGTAGTGATGACCCTCGCGTGAGACCCAAAAGATATTATCGAGAGTTGTTTTCTTGTTTGAGGGTACGAAAATGTTTTTGTTCATTAAGTCGGTAGTATCGAATTTGGTTCGTATTGGAGTTACAGATCAGTATTAAAGGATAAAATATGAGTTCAAAGAAATGATTAATCGGAATTGTTGATGTGACTTTAATTAAATAAAGTAGAAGAGTCTAAAAATTATATAGGTCATAAGGATTCGGAAGCAAGCAATCAATTCCATTAACTGTATCCGATTATGATTACATTCTTTTAGTAACTTTAGCGTAACAAGATTAACAACAATACCAATCCATGCGTAAACAAACTTTGGTAGTTTACTAATTCTGATACTTGTCGAAGATATTGACAACCCAAGAATTAAGTATTTTTCCTTTTGGAAAGGCCTTCACTATTTTGTACATATTTCAGATTAATAATAAAAATAATACCGTTACGGGAAATAGGACTGCGTCCTACAAGAATGATTGTCCCAGGCCAGGCATTTGAATGTTTTCCCACACTTCCAAGTATGTCAAGTTGACATCTGGTGCCCCAACCTACTTTACACAAGTGACGGCCACTGTCCTAGAACTTGTCGCTTTCCCCACGGTCCGAATTTCCCAGGTGATAAGTTTGCCGGCAGTGACCAGTGAAGATTCTCGCTATGATCCGAGAGCTCTTGTTGGTAAGGTTTAATCATTCCTTCGGGCGCTTAGATTCGTATTCCCCCATGAACACCCTGGACTGCTCCAAGTAAACCACACCAACCCGCCATGATTCGCGATTACTTGAAATGAAAGTGATCATTTATTTAACGAGACCATTCTCAGAAACTCCCAACTGAGAAATTTGAAAAAAAATCAAGAGGCTGCCACTATATGGTGGCTAGGCTCCGAAATACCTTCCATACCGATATCCCTTCAAATAATGTTAATAATAATATATTACCATGATTTTCAGTAATTGGCTGAAGAACCCCCTTGAACTTCATCCAAGTACCACAAAATTTTGCAGCAATGTAACTTAACCAGAGTCTGCAAATTGGGATTATTAAAAAATATCAAAAGTTACATTTTTGGTGCCTTGTTAAAGTTTTTTTTTGTAAATTTTGGTGTTTTTTCAAGCCTTCTTTAATGAATAAAGAAAAATTATCCTAATTTGCGAAATGTAAATAAATATTTCTGGATAAATCGTGAAAATTTCAAAAAATTTAATTGGATAGATTTTGCGCTATGGTGGCAGCAGGTTTTCAATATGCAGTTTCCAGAAAAACACATTTAAAAAGTAGAATGTGATTTTTAACCATGAAATCTTAACTGACCATTAATCTACTACATCTGATCCATAAACCTTAGGTTACTTCAATGGCTTCAATTCTTGTCTTTTTAGTGAAGTCATTCGAACGTTATTCCGACCGATAAATACGCGCTTTATTACGGCGACCGACATAAACCTGACATGCGACATTTTACCTGTTTAACTCTATAATTTCCGAACAACTCCGAATATCAAAAAATCATCATCATCATCAACGGCGCAACAACCGGTCTCCGGTCTAGGCCTGCCTTAATAAGGAACTCCAGACATCCCGGTTTTGCAAAGAGGTCCACCAATTCGATATCCCTAAAATCTGTCTGGTGTCCTGACCTACGCAATCGCTCCATCTCAAGCAGGATCTGCCTCGTCTTCTTTTTCTACCATAGATGACTTTCCGGGCTGGACCATCCTCATCCATACGGATTAAGTGACCCGCCCACCGTAACCTATTGAGCCGGATTTTATCAACAACCGGACGGTCATGGTATCGCTCATAGATTTCGTCGTTATGTAGGCTACGGAATCGGCCATCCTCAGGTAGGGGGCCAAAAATTCTTCGGAGGATTCTTCTCTCGAACGCGGCCAAGAGTTCGCAATTCTTCTTGCTAAGAACTCAAGTCTCCGAGGAATACATGAAAACTAGCAAGATCATTGTGCAGTAAAAGTTTTGACCCTATGGTGAGACGTTTCGAGCGGAACATAGTTTTTCATCACTTTGAAAATAAATCCTCCCCTAAAAATGTGGTTTTGGGGGATCTTTAAGAACCTTTTCATTTGAAGAAAAGTGGTGCTGAAGGTCATCGTCCGTTGTTGAGGATATTCGGTGAGCATGCTCCAAAACATTGTGCAAAGAGTGGTTTCGGAAATTCAAAAGTGACAATTTCGATTTGAGAAACGAAGAACGAGAAAGATCGCCGAAAAAGTTTGAAGATCCCAAACTGCAAGCATTACTAGATGAGGAGGAGAATGGTTGTCAATTGAACGACAAAAAGCAAGAAAACCGAAAAACCGCTTGTGAAATTCTTCTCGGCACGAAAGAAAGTGTTTTTGTCACCGAATCGTTTCGAGAGATGGAAAATGGATCGATTTCGAGAATCCTTAATGGAAGAAATCATGAGTCGCTCCAGTCGAACCATCTACATCGACTGTAAGACCAAACCGCTTTGGAAAGAAGATAATGCTCTGTGTTTGGTGGGTTCACAAGGGTGTGACCGATTTTGAGCTTCTGAAACCAAGTGAAGCTATTGGCATACAACGCCACCGACAGCAAACCATCAATTTGAATAAGGCACTGCTTGGAAAACGACCAGAATGGGACATCAGCCACGAACGAGTAATTTTTTCGTACAATAACGCCCCAGCACACCCATCAAAACCAGTTACCCGTCCTACTCACCAGACTTGGCGCCTCAATGGGTCACTCCCTTGCTAAGCAGCACTTAGCACTCTTAGGAAAAAATCAAAAAATGATTCGATTTGAGCTAGCGATGGTCAATACTTTGAAAGAAATAAATTCAATCATTATTAATAATATATACGTATTTTTTTAACTTAAGAAGATGCGGTTTGATATTTATGCACCTGTTTTTTTCTTATCTATCCCTGCTACACCTTTTAATTTTCTTAATGGATATTAAGTCCTACTCCACTCTTCATATGTAAAGAATGATGAGATCATCAAGGCGCTAATATTCGCTATCCAGACGAATACTAACATTTCAATATAAAAGAATTCGTATTCAGACTTCGAAATATGAATACAACAGAAATCGTATTCACACTCGTAAAAACGAATAATTCACTCTCGGAAGTCAAAATACAGCCACAAATACGACTATATTCGTATTCATATTCATAGAAAATCATCGTACGAATATATCCGTATTCGTGTTTACGAATTCAAATATGCCGAGTTCGCTTGTGTCCGCCTAAGCGAATGTTTCGTTCTGCCGATTGTTTTCACCTGCACTTTGATCGAGCTTTGTTGTTTAGTCGATTTAACGGTAACTAGTGTCAGTTAGAAATTTAATTCACTTGCCTTCTCAATAAAAAAGTGAAGCTTGAACCAACCAACGTGTAAAAGACGCGGAACCAGCTAACATCATTGCAGCCCATGGACGGAGCAAGTCTGACATCACCACACAACTCTGGCATTCGGCCGCCATACGGACGAAGAAATGATTAACGACGACTGTCCTCCTATAACCGACGACGACCAGAGCTTCGTTTTGGGGACCAACCTGACACTCAGAACGGCGAAGTCAATTCCTCTGTCAATAACATCCAACGATTTCAAGACGAATTTAAACTTGCCTCAGGTAAGACTCTTCAAGCGAAAACAGACGGATCTGGACATCTCGACACCAAGGCTCCAGCGACGAAAAACTGCTTCAAACTTCTACCTGACAACGAGCATCGCCTCGAAGCGACGCACGCACGCCCCGAAACTTCGAAATCTGCCGGCTCGGCCAACCCGGAATTAACTTTCTTCCTCGGTTTTTTCTGTACTTGACTGGGCAGTGGGCCTTATTATCGTGAATATCGACAAAACAGTTAAATTTGAGATTACCAACTTGCCGGCCAACAGGCACTAAGTACGACTCGATTGCCTCAATACCCATAAGAAACTCCTCTACCTAATCAAGATCACCAAACTGGAAATTCATTCCTTTATTCTGAGGGAGGAAGGGAAGCCAACCCTTTTTCTCAGAGGAATCTTTTCCTCACTAATTCACTCCCCACCAACCCTCAATTCCGAGACAAATGCCACCATAATTAGTAAACAAAATACCCTAGCTCATCAGCGGATCAGCTTGTAGAAACTCAGAATATCACCCAATGGTTTAACTGCCAACAATTTATCCACGTTCTTTCATACCCAGATGTGTCAAGTGCGCGGGCCCACACGCCTCTAGAGACTTCACTTGTTCGACTGTCCAAGACAAGAAGTGGACAGCGCGCCTCAAATGCGCAAACTATAGCCAACTTGGTTACCAAGCGAATTTCTCCAAATGCCCCCGTATAATGGAACGTATAGAGAAAGCTAAAATAATCCCGCACTCTCGCATTGCTCCACCCCCCGCCCCTTTGACTCTTTCGCCGATGTGGACAGGGGCCGAGTAAGACCCGAAACCCTCAGCTCTTCATCGCACAATCTGACTTCTACCACAACTACCTCCGTCTCCTCCCTGAAGACAAACCCCAAGCGTACTTACAATTCCTCTTCAAATTGCTAGACAGCCAAAATGAAGGTGCTCACACTCGACACTATTTCGCTCATATCAAACGACAAACGCAGATTCAACGCGACTTATCCAGTGAGCTGGATCCTCCCCTGGACAAATCGCGCATTCACTCTAATAAAGAGCTAGACACTTACATTTGGAAATTCAACTCTGTCTTCGAAACTACTAATCGACAAACAGTCAAAGAGCCAGGTTACTACAAATACGGGTGCCTTTCCCCCTCAACCCTCCTCTTAGTCCACGACAGAAATAGGCTACTGTAGTGCAGGAAACAAATATTTCACCGGCTATGACACAGACGCAACGCTGACTACCGTCTCCTTTCTGAGGAGTGAAGATTTAAACTCTGCGCACTGTTCCAAAATGATCTGTAGGATTTTGACGTGGTCAATGCAGGAGGATCCGGAGCGAAACCTGTTCACTGTCAATTAAGCTTTCAAGGTGTTCTTTGATGCACTTCACTATTATTTCAGCTTTTGTCTTTGCAACAGCAGGGAGCACCCAGATACCCCTCGAATTGTCACTCTCAAAATGAGTGCCCTTGTTGGGAATTTTAGCGATCATTTCCTCCTTCCACTTTCTGGTAAATTTCTCAGATTCCCAGGATTTCGGTACTAGTGGAAATAGCAAACCTGCAGATACAGCGATAAATAATTCTGCGACAGCCTCTGTCGAAATCTTGATATGCGCAATTACCATCGATAAAAGTTGTGGCTTGGCATCATCCGAATTCAAACCAGAAGGCGATTGAAACAACGTTTCGGATTGAGAGTCGGTATTCACTCGATGACGACCTGGGTCAATTGGGAGTAAGTGTGCTTTTTGGCCCACGGACCCTTCGCTTTGGGCAAAGCACTCATTTTTTCGTAAAACGAAACGATCATTCATTACGTTTTTAGAAAAACGAGGATTTGCTTCTACTCATTAGAAAATTTTAGCTCCTGATCCGACACCCTGATTCCTTTGGCAAACCAAAGCCATCACCAACAACCTCTAATTTTTAGAAAGCGATTTAAATAAATCATTTGATGGAAAGCAATGTATTGATAATAGTCAACCTCATACGCTTCAGACTCTGAGTTTACTATTGTTAGCAAATGCGAAGAAAGAAAGATACAAAAAATGGCTAGGGAGAAGTAGATTCTTCATGAATGGAATTTTAATATTTCAGCATCTTATTTATATGACTTAGGATACGGTAAATTCACAGGAAATTGATAAGTTTGAACTGATATAACTTTGACACTAATGGTCAGATTTCCATAAAATGTGGCATGTGTATGCACAGTCCTCTATGTCGGTCCAAAATTTAATACTCCTTGGATGAACTTAAGGGGGGTTTTTCAGTAAATTTCTAAAAGTTGGTAATATACTATTAATAAGCTTATTTGAGCAAATATCGGAATGGGACATATTTTGAGGTCAAGATTTCATCTAAGCGCACCTTCCTGATTATTTTCGGTTTCTTGGGTTGGGTAGTTTCTGAAAATAAGCCCTGTTTCACTTTAAGTGCGTAAATTTGATTCCTTACTCGTGCACTTTGCAATTCACGCCAAAAATAATGTCAGTTTCGGAAAGTACTAATCATTTGATACGCTACACGGCTATATCCGGTGAAAATTTTTCTGAAATCCCCCCTTTCCATTTATGGAGAGCCTCCCTTTAAACTCTACCTAAATTTAGGCCACCCGCTGTATGTGCGGGATTTTATAGTTCCCATCTATCGACCAAATTTCGTTCGGATCGGTTTAGCCGTTTTAGGGAAAAATGCGTGTGACAAACAGACAGACAGTGAATCAATTTTAATAAGATTTTGTTTTACAAAAAACCTTAAAAAGCACCCAAACAATATCAACAGGGACCAGATTTATCCCATAAATTCATTATATTATAATTTAATTAAGTAGGAAACGCATCGAATATAAACTTCGACACACAGCGGTGAGCATCAGTGAAAAAGTGAGCCGGGCTGCTCACCAAACATTGGAGATAGGAACAAATTAAGTGTCCGAAAACCCAGAAAATACCCGAAAAATTACTAGTTTTTACTGTTATTAAACTAAATCCATAGACGTTTTTTAATTCAGATGATCCAATTCGCCACAAATTTGGTCATCGCAAAACATAGAAATACGTTTTTGACGGTCATTTTGTAACATAACTGTATAATATTTTTCAATACAAAGATTTCTTGAAAGTTGTTCATTGTATGCACTTTAAGGGGGTCATCCCGTGTGTCGGGTTGGAGAAATCGATTTTTTTTTGCATGAATTGTATCTATAGATAGTGGAGAATATGTGGGCAAAGGAATTTTCCGATATTCCGAGTCGTTCAGAAATTACAGTGTTAAACAGATAAGGAGTTTGCAGCCGCGGCTGGAGTACTCGATGAGAAAGAGCATCGATTTTTTTTTACCTGTTAGTTTTTTATTGAGCCTTATAAATTTGAACAGGTATAAATATAAAAAGATGGAAAACCAATCAATTGTCTAAATTTATTTGCTGTTTGGAATAAAAAGGATAATCCAGTCTAGAGTGAGCACTGAAAGGCTTTCAAGTTATACTCAGTTATATTTTGTTGTAAGTATTGTGCTGTTTGTGTGTTTAGTGATTTTTTTAAATGGATCGTACGAAGGGAGATGGCTTTAACGTTCAACGTCATGCTCGCACTAAAAAACAAGTATTCATGGGAATCGATACTGATCAGAGAAGAAAAAGGACTTCGCATCAACATCAGCAAAGAAACTTTTAGCAAGCATGAACATGGATGTTCCAATTGCGACGAGTTTTGTATATTGTATATTAGATTTTGCTGGAGTTTTCTCCGGTATTTCTGCAAATTTCTGCAAATAATAAAATATACGTAGTAGTAAAAAAGGAATGCGTATGACATGTCGAGAAAAGAATGGGAACGCGACTTAGAAGAATCACAAAGGCATTGGTGGAAAAGGGGCTGGAAAACTTACTGATAAGGTTATTAACGACCTCACTAGATTTCTTGGGCTAGCTATTCGTCGACACGCAAATATAGATAATTGATAGAAGGAATGAAGCAAGAAATTTGGGCAACTTTCTTCCATAAATGTTCTACAGACGAAAATCCTCAGCATCAAAATTGTCCAACAGGCGAGGACAGTTGGTGCAAATGGCGCAAAGCGGAAGCTAAAGGAGAACTGGATAGTTTCCACCACGAGAAGGCACCTTTGACTGAAGAAGTTCAAACAGTCATCAAACCAATCTACGAAGATTTGTCACGAGATGATATCTTGAACAGATGTTTAGGAACAGAGACCCAGAATAACAATGAGTCGTTAAATGCATTAATCTGGACTTTCGCTCCTAAACACCTTCATTCTGGGGCCAAGGTCGTAGAAATAGTCACTTTTCTGGCTGGAATTATTTTCAATGAAGGATTCAATGGCATTCTCAAAATCCTAGTGACAATGGGTTGGCCACATATGTCAGGTTTATGTCGACCGCCGTAATGAAGCGCTAATTTTCCGGTCCGAACGACGATCGACTGACCTCGCTAAAAGAGCCAGAATTGAAACCAGAGAGCAACAATCAACCTTACAAGACTTTTTTGAAGAGACAGAGGGTGCTCTCTATGGACCAGGTATAGCAGATTAATGGTGAGTTAAAATTTTACTGTTGATAATCACATTTAAATTTTCAAATGCGTTTTTCTCGAAACTGCATCTTGAAAATCGGCTGCCACCATAGCTCAAAATCTATCCAACCAAATTCTTTGAAATTTTCACGACTTCTTTAATACATATTTCTACGGTCCGCAAACTAGGATAATTGCAATCGGACTGGTCGTTTTTTTTTATTCATAAAAAATGCCGTAAAAAAACACCAAAATCCAAAAAATTAAGTTTAAAAGCCCACCAAAAATTTACCTTTTAATCTTTTCTAATTATTCTAGTTTGCGGACCGTGGAATATTGTCCACATCAAAATGTCGTTTAATTTTTTTTCCTGAGATGAACACAGCGCCCTCCAGCGTGGCAGCAGAAAAACACCTTTTTTTGGAGATTGGTGCATAAATTGACATGTTTTCCGAAAACTAGCTACGATATCAAGCTGAAATCACATATACTAGAGATATCAGTAAACATATGGTGAAAAAATCACGTTTCTATCTTTATGCAGTCCTCTAAAATAATTTTTCAAATAAAGGCAAAAAACGGCCTTCACACGCGGTGACCTCCTTAAAAAAATATAATGATCGTTTAAAAAAATTTCGAAATTTTCTTTAAAAAATCGTGAAAACGGCTTATTTTTTGTGCAACAAGTGGGGTTAACCAATTAATGCAGATAGGGAGAGTACGACTGTCAGTCAGACTGAGAACCTTGTCCAACTCTACTTGCCTCTCTTTCCAAATTCAAGGCCATTTTGTCAAGTTCCATGACCTGGTGAGGAGGGCCATCTTTTTGCCATTCATTAGCGTAGTCAAGGTGTTTCAGGAAAGATGTCATAGTCCATTGAACTTCTCCACATCCTCTAGATCAGGCAGCGTGAAGAACGTCATCGATAACAAAAAGAAATAATGCCGATGATAAGATGCAACCCTGGCGAGTTCCTCTTTGGACCTCAAAATCGTTTGAGATTTTACCTCGGTGAAGCACGTGACACTTCGCGTCATCATATGTCGCTCTGATAGTAGCTATTAGTTTCTCTAGAATACCCCTCCTGCGTAGATCACGCCAGATACCTCCCTGCCCCGGTGCTGAAAGTTGAAATCAATGAAGAGCAAACGAAGTTAACTTCGAAACTCCGCACTGTTCCAAAATGATTCGTAGGGTGTGAACGTGGGCAATGCAGGAGGACCCGGAGCAAAACCGAGTCTGTTCTCTGTCGATCAAGCCTTCAAGGTGTCTTTGAAATTTCAGCGACCATCTCCTTTTTCCAAGGTCTCAGATTCCCAGGATTTCCGTACGAGTGGAAGTAGCATAAATCACTCTGCAAGGAGACTATCGAAAGCTGGATATGCGCAATTACCTTTGATAAAAGTTGTAACTTGGCTTCATTCGAATCTAAGCCAAAAGGCGATTGAATCCGTATTCACACAAGGACGAACATTCACTACTTAAAAAACGAGGATTTGCTTCTACTCAATGGAAAATTTTAGTTCCCTTCGGCAAACCGAACCCAACAACAATGGAACTCGTATTATACCTTGCAAATGCTGCGACCCTATTGGCAGTTCATTGTCTTATTACGAAAATTTCACTATAAAACAATTTTGACGACACAAATACAAAAAAAAAATCAGCACAATCTTCCTCTGAACACCAATTATTCAGAGTTTTCAGATTTTGTTCAACTTTCCCTTTCCCAGATGCTATTGATAATTGATAACCGCAGGCCAGATGTGAAGCAGCGTCTAACGAGCTAGCTCTGGCCTGGAACAAAGCGTTTGTCAAGGAGTTTGAAAGAATTGTGCCTTTTGCTTTAAAAGTGATGCGTACTGAGACACCCTTCTCCCCAATCGGAGGAGGGAGGCTCCCAACTGGTCGTGAACTGAGGATTCATTCCTTCAATCAGCAAAACCAAATATAATTTGTTTTCTATTTATAGCGTTGGAAAACATGATCAGCCATTCGTATCGCATAAATTACGTATTTCTGCAGAGAAAAATTATCATGTTGGTGTCAAAAAAGCGAAAAAATCGAAAAAGTGTCAAATTTTGTCGATTGAACTGGAGAATATGCGAATAATAAAGTTAACTATTTCACGTTGCTTGCTCAGATCGTTGTCCCCATCCTTTCCCCTGAAATCCCACAACCAATCAACTGACCTGAAAAATCAAAATATTTGCCTTCGCCCACTTACCACTCTCACTTTGCTTGCGACTCAAAGTGTTGACAAATGAACTGGTCACAGGACGCTTCCAGCCGCGCCAATTGTTGCACACACTCTCGGGTTCCGAGCTCCAGCTGCAAAGCGAGTCCTCCTCGAAGCGATCGGAATCGTCAAAACTGAACCGATCGCACTCCTCCGGATTCCAATCCGGGGGGCTGGCAGCTGCCGCCGCTGCGCCATCCGCATCGGGATCGCGATTCCTTAGGCCACCTTCGCCCGCCGCGCCACCCCCTATCGCTCCCCCAGCCCCACCTTGACCTTGCTGACCCCGAGGATTAGCGCAAGCGGCATCGGACTGAGCGCCTCCACTACTTCCGTTAGCCGTCCCGTTCGCCAGTGTGACGACGTACTTTTACGAGATCCTGACTACAAAACGGGTTCGCGCTGCTGAATCTCTCTTCAGGTCTCCACAATGCTCCACAGTTCGGCCAGTCCTGTCTGGGCAATTTCAGACAACCGCAAACGGGGGTCCGGACCCCACAGCCAGAGAGTCCAGAAAACCGAAACACTCCAACACTATTATCCCGCACTCGAGTTCAATCTTCGTCCAATAAGAAATCCTATCCATTCGCTACCAAAACACTCGCTGGGAATGGCATTCCTTGTGGGGCGCCCCCAGGACGGTTCTTTGTTTTGCTAATCGCCAAGCATTTTGTTGGTAATCATTATCGAAACGGGTTTCTGACCAAGGCTTCCCGACTCCTCCACTTTCCGGGCGACCACTTGCGGGCCACACAGGCCCACCGCAACGTACACGAATCAAACGATTAACAAAGAACACAAACGAAAAAAAATTAGAAAGTATTCTTTTCTTCGTTTTCACATCGAAAACTTTCACGGTCGCAATCGGAAATTTTTTTTCCGTTCCCGAGAAAATACACGAATTGAACGAAACCAAGTAAAATAACACTTTGTCCGCGTCACAGAATTGCAAAAGTGTCAATTGATGGCTGGAATGTCCGAAAAGAAGGAACGGCGAACGGTAAAAAATCGCTCAGGGAAAAAGTCAAAAACCCGATGAACAATGATAACAACAAATATGGCGGACGATTGACGAAGATTTTGACGGACAACGGCCAGGACGAGACGACAACGAAACGAACGACAGCAGCCAACCACGAACAAAGGCGAAATTCAACGATATCTGGCCTGGTGCAGCTCAACTTTCCACGTGCGTTCAACGTGTGGGACTTTTCGAATGTAAACAAAAGAATTGTTCGACCAGATGACTCGAAAATCATCAAAAATATTTAATTATTCGCGAATATTGTTCCAAATCGGATGCAGTTTATGTTACCAAACAAAACTCTTTTACAAACTACTGTAATTTCACCGATAAATATTGTTAATATTTCGTTAGTGCTGCCCTATAAAATTCGAAAATCGAATATGTTATGTGCTGCCGCCTGCGTATAGTTTAGAATTTTACAGTTGTTACAGTGTTGCAAGCTAAAAGCGCTCAGAAGAAGTTTAGTTGCTAGGAAATTGGAATGACGCGACATTGAGTCGCTTCCAGAAACGCAATTATAATTTTCACTTTTGTTTAAAAATTTGTTTGAGTTTGCAGAAGCAGCGTCGTCTCTAGGTGAATACGGGTACACATAAGTGAATAATGTGACTTCTTTTCGTTACTAAGTCGCACCCACACTTCCGTAGGATATCCCCTGGAACGTCGTAGGATCCATGCACTTTTCTTTTCATAAGTGCGTCAGCTTGGAATTCAAAAACATGTAGGAAACACTCTAAAATGTGGCTTAGATTATCAGAAGTGGTTTTTAAATGGTTTTGTTTTTCCATTTCAGACCTGACGTGATCGCAGATGATTTATAAAATTTTCCCCAGGAAAATAGTCGAAGTCGCTTTTTTGAGCTCCTTACCCAAGCGACGCATATGCAGTCCATCCCCCCGTGATTTGGCACAATGGCAAATAAACTGTGTTGAAATCACTGCAGGAGCTCAAACGCACAAGTCAGCCGGTAGATGTTACCTCTTCCCTTTAGAATGTTCCAGTCGCGCCGTGCGACTGCCATCCAGAGGATTTTTTTTCATGTTTTGCGCATGTTAACATTGTAAAGTATCCTTTTGGATTATAATACCTTTTCTTGGAACACTTCTACAATATAGGAAGATCTGAAAAAAACAATGTCTTTCTATCTGCTTTTCCGTTTAGCAATGTGGCCATAGGAAGGCATAGGGCCCCAGCCACGCCCACTTCCAATAGCTATCAATTGTTTAACCTCTCTTCGGCACTGGACGTGATATTGCTATTGCTTCGTAAATTTTTCAGCTAGTGAGGAACTAACCTAAGAGTCCCTCGTCGCTGCAAGCAAACAGTTTGTCAAAAGTGAATTTAGCAGGACCTATTCATCGAACGCAGGAAGATAAAACCAAGTGATGCTAGGTGAGTCCTTCATTTTCAGCCCCGCGAAACGGAACATAACTACTGCTTGTGACATTTTGCAACCTAAAAAGCCAAGCATAAACTGAGAAACGGGTTGCTTCTCTTTTGATGACCGCGTGAACAAAGTGTGGATCACATCGTCCTGAAAATAGGTGAGCAATGACGTGTAGAAAGATTGCGCAACAGTAAAAGTAGACAATTCTTAGAATTCTGAACAAATTGAATCCTCTGGAGTAGTAGGTATTCATCGGCTGGGTCAAATGATCTTACTTGAAAAACAACATACAATTTGCTGTGTTCTGTGAGTAGTAGTTAATCCCCAAGAGTTGGAAGTCGATAGTGTATTGTTTTCTAGCTTAGTAGTGAGGGGACTTCCATGGGCTCTTTTCAAAATCTTATAGGATTCTCTACTCGGTCGATAGATGTTTATGATGAGCCGAAATCAGGGTTATAGGGAGTGAAAATTGGACTTACATAAGAACCGTGTGGACCCCTTGAAATTGCATAAGTATTTCTGTTTTGTGCCCCGGTGTGAAGCCTCCTCCCTATTTCTCCCTTCTCGACGATCCGTAACAGAAGTGAAACCAAAAACGGTACGTATACATAATTTTTTCCATACCTATTCGGCGCGTTATCTACATACAAAGTCTTAAAAATTTATAAATTGTTCAGAGAAAGAAAACACAATGACACCACAGCGAATATGACTAGGTCTATGAAAAAGGACAAGACCCTACCAATTTTCCAGGAGCTTAAAACTCTCGACTATCAAGTATTCTTGAAAAAACTTTGATTTTCCTTGATGTACATAACATTCACTATCTCTGTGGTACGTATCTATCCCCCCATGCGGTCTATAATCTCTCGAACCGCACTCTTCCAAAGATTTGCCTTGGTATATTCAAGTATCTCTCCAAGACTTTCTTTCGTTTCCAAGTTTTGAATCCTTCCAATAACATGGCTAATGATTGGTTATCAAAACAGAAAAATCAATGCTTCCTCCATATGTAATTCGACTTAAAATTAGAGCAAAACTGCCCAACACAAAATGACCTCCCATTTTTATTGCATGTAATTGACATTTATGTCCCTTCCGTCTCTCATCACCTCCAATCATTATTGCATGGTAAAGATTTGACCATGATCGTAGAGCGAAAATCGATCCCTCTATTATCTTTTGAGGCTGAAAAAGCTTCATTGTGTGTTTCTAATTCCAACTTCCAAGAAAACTCCATGACTCAAAGGAGGTGTCCCCTTCTCTGCTCCTCTCAACTCTGAACCACCTACAAATATACCGCTCATCTCCTTCGCTTGATACCACCCTTGCGTGGATCATGCAGTCGCTGGATGCTTTGTACTTAAAATTGAATGTTCCGCCTTTCACCACTCCTAGATATTAGCGGATTCAAAGGTCAACAATGTGCTGTCGAATGCTGACGTCGAGGGCTAGTTGAAATGATTAGACAGTTTTTTTTTTATTTTTCGCTAGTTTTTTTTATTTTAATTCGCATATACCAATGCTGCTCCTTAGAAACACCGCAATAACACACTTAGATATATAGAGTCATCCTCATAGTGCTTAAAGATGTATGCAACAGTAAAAGAATAGCTCGCTCAAAGGTTTATCAGCTCTAAATAGATCAGAGAATATGTGCAGGCCTGTTTCCCCCATTTCATAGTGATTATTGCGGGTATTGCTATTATATCCCAAGTCTCTTATGTCACGATCCTCCCTGGCTTAGGGCAACTTTTTGGCTCGACGTCGACCTGAGAGAAGGCTAGGCAATAGTTATGTTTTCTGCATTATCTCGACATTGAGCTGCATTCTGTTCTACAGAAAGCTTCAAATTTTCGTTGGATGACCTGAGAGTCTTCTCATTCTTGACCTTGCAAGTTTCCCAGTTGGAATAACATTCCCTAATGGCCGCTGTGGGGTAATCCCTTATAATGTGCTAAGACATCTTGTGCATCAACGCAGCGTTAACGAATGATACTTCCACAACAAGCCAAAAACTCCTTTTTAGTACGTATTCATATTATGTCCTTTGATCAGTGCTAGACATGTACCGAGCGAAAGCTAAAAATGAACTATGCTTCCTTGAGCTTTGGCTGGTTATTAGTGGGCGTCGAAAAACCGGTTGTAGGAGCATATTCTCCACTCATACAGCTATACATATATATGCCATCTATTATATTTAATATAAAGCTGCCTCATGTAATAACGTATCGTTCATATTTTGGCTCTACCAGTCTAATCTGTTTCAAACTTTTTTTTATGGTTTACTCGGAAGTGGTCCGGGAGTGCAAATTCTGTGCAACTCTTTCAATTTAGCGTCAAATTAACTAACTGCAAGTTAGCACCTGTCTCAGTTCTGGGTATATGGCGTTATATAAACCCCCTTTCCGTCGCGCAACATGGATTTGAGGTGCTATCGCGCATCCAGGCAACACGATTCCTAGCCCCAAAGCTCCTGCATCGAACAGAGTGCTCAATGTCCTTTTGCATGATATCACGAAACATTCTTAAATGAATAAAACCATAAATAGAAAGTTCGGACTTAAGGGTAAAGAGGGAATCCGCAATATCTACCTTATTTTGTTACAGCCCAGCCCGGGTGGAATGTTTGCTTTTCCTCACCCCCGCCCCTCACGTCAAACTTGATCTTCACCACTTCTCTCATCTTCACTACTAATCGTTTATCGCTACCAATATTGCTCTAGAGATATCGAATTGGTGGACCTCGGCGCAAAACCGGGATGTCTGGAGTGCCTTATTAAGGCAGGCCTAGACCGGATACCGGTTGTTGCGCCGTTGATGATGATGAATATTGCTCTACAACACCTGGAAATATTCTTTTCTGTTTTCAGCGTATCATTTGTTCTTTTTTCCAACGTTCGCCACATCGATCTTCCTTGCCTCTATAATCTCCTGGCATATGTAAGATCAAATAAATCAAAGGCTGATGAAGGGAACAAGTGGTTCATTAAACTATAGTTTGCCCATGGGAACGTGGAATAGGAATACTTAACTAAAGAAAGAAGCTCCTGGTTTGCTGGTTTGCAGCACTGAAATTTATGATTGTCCTCAGTGTTTCAATGAAACCAAAAGGTTATTTTTTATTTAGGGGCAACCCTTTTGTATTTATTTGCAGATATCAATGTTTTGGGAGCCAGTTACTCCGTTCCTCAGTGATTACAATCTTGATTGCCAATCAGAAAAACAATCTTGATTGTAAACACTGAAAAAGATAGCAGTTGGCTCCCGAAATATCGATGTCTGCAAATAAACACAATAGGGTTATCAAAAAATAATCTTTTCGTTTCATTTATTCAACACATATTTGAACGCTTCTTTACGCTTGCAGTTGTACGGATTTTTATTTTCTTCCTGCGCCTTTGGCCCGCCACGACTCCATGAACATTTGTCCATTCGCTGTTGATGAGTTTTAGGAACTCGGAATGATTCAACCGCCTGTAGGTACTAAATATTAAATTAAATGGCGAGCTACCCATACTGGGGCATGGTATAGTGTTCAGATACTACTGAACAGGTCTTGTTGAAGATAATTTTGTTAGTAATGATATGTTTCTACCCGTGAAACTTCCGCCGTTCTTTTAATCATTTTTTATATACATTAGAAATGAAAGCCGTTTCTCTTTCTAATCTCAACCTCCTTAGATTCCCGAATACGGCTTAGCTGATTAGTTGCTCTAACGTCTCCACACTATCAAAAGAATTTGTTGCACGCAGCCATATACATTTTGAAAATGCGTCAACTAATACGAGAATATAACAACGCAACTTTTCCATCGAGGAATCGATCGAAGATAGTATTATCTGGGTCAACCACACCTACGCATCATCCCTCGCGGCTACCTGAAATGGACTTTAGCTCCCCCTACGACTTCCAAAGACGCCTGCATTTCTCTACTGTACTGCGCAAAGTGCCCTTGACGCGACCCACTCGTCATCGTACCAATTATTGCGTCCTGAAATTCGCTCAAAAACGTGTCGTCTGGTAAAGGATTTCTTCTTAACACGTCCGTATGTTCCATTTGTTTACCCACATGCATAATGCACAATGGAATAGACAATCGATAACCCAGCGAGCTTTGCAATTAATTAAATGCAAACCTTTGGTGTCCCCTTCACGATGGTAGATATTTTGATGATGGATAGTACCACTTGTTTGAGGAAAATTGGTCCATGGAATGGGTACTCTATCTTTTTCCATTACAAAGTTATAGCGTTTTTCGTGAATTGTGTCAAAAAGCTTGACCTTCCTAAAAAAAATCACGATTTCCCACTCCCTCAATCATTTAATCCAAGATTTGATACCATTTACGGGAACTACATAAAATTTCTTATAAATAAATTTCAATGTGCAATATCATAACCGTACTTTAAACTTACAAACCTGCGAAGTTAATAAATGTTACCTTATTATGTTAGCCTTCAAAGGACATGTAATAATACTGGGCTTAGTTATGGAAAATTTCGGAATATTACGCATTAAATGGCAGAAAACGTGGTCTTGATAAGAAGCAATTCACTCAAATATGGTAGTTCTAGTGTTTTGGCGCATCAATTTTCCGTTGTTCTCATTTGAAATGTATATTCTCCACAGCTGCTCTCTAGTTGGACGGTGTCATTCAAAAGTGATCTACCATTCCCGTCATTTGAGTCGTCCCTTTTTACGAAACGTTTCTCTATGTAGTTTTTCTTTGACTCTATTCATTAATTTATATACCATTTGGCCATGGTTTGTACGCGCAAAGTCCACTGTACCTTCTACAGTTTCACCAGGGTCAATGATCAGTTTTGTACCATAAACGTCGTTCCTAACAACTTAACCCTTCCTTACTAATCCCAGGATTCGCTGTTATTTGATACGCCGTTCAACAAAGCCTACCGCCTTTTTGTAACTTATCTAGACACGTCCACGCCTCATACCCATAGTAGAGTAACCCGGATCTTATACCTGTTTTACATATGCCAACATTGATCTTTCTAAGTACATTTCTTAAATTGATTGTTATGTTTTATTTGCTTCAAGATTTGCTGAATTCCGTGCAGTTCGTCGCCATCTTCACCGACTTACCTCTAAATAAATTAATAGCTTTAGATTTTCCGTGAGTTCGCTCTAGGCTCGCAACTTCGGGACTCCATTGCTGCTCGTTAGTCGAGGCGTAAAAGTCAAACCTTGATAATTCGAACTTGAATAATTCGAACTCTTCTCTTCGTCCCTTGAATTCCCTACATTAATGTCCTTAAAAAATAGTGGATAAGTCGAATCCTTTTTGGAAAATATATCAACTTTGAACTTAATTTGTTTGGATCTTATATGAAAAGGATCTCAAAAAATTCGAAAAATTGGACTCTCAGGAGGATTTTCGGTTCAAATGTTGTTTTAAAAATTCGTTTGTTATGCGTTTGTTCTGAGGAGAAAACGATCAAATTATAGAACGCCAGAGGATTAGGCATATGCAATTCGAACGGTAGAAGGAGGAAAAAAGAGTCTGTGAAGATCTAACAGATGAGAATTTTCGGAAGATGCGAAAAAAACGGAGGACCACTAGTGACATTCAGTCTTCAGACGAGAAAACCATGTCTGAAGAAAAACCACATCCATCAGCTTCAGAAGCTGCAGAATGCATACAAGAATTGAGGCGTTTTTAAAAGCTCATGACAACGCAAACTATTCGAAGTGATTGTACGTGTGCATATGCATGTTTTTTGTCTTGTCCCCTCTACTTCGAATTAACCATTTTTAAGTGTACTATCATACGTTTGCTGATAATCAATGTTATATTTCCAAAATTTTTCCAGTACCTGTTTTATTGAGAATATTTCTATACCTTCTTTTCACCCGCAGGTTGAAATTTGCCGTCTTCTACATCTCATTCCTTTAAAATTTCTCTGTAGTAAATCCGGGAATATAGTCGCAATACTGGCGTATAGCATAGTGCTGACTTCGGAAGATTGGCTGCCTCAATTTCTGAATTTCCATTCAAAATATGGCATAACTTTTTATTAAATTCAATGCCTTCTTTAGCTTAGATTAATATAAGCCATCTTTTGAAATGAAAGAAAACCCTACAGAGCCTGTAAGTGCGCGCTCCACATAGATCATAGATCACGTTTTTTTTGTTTTGTTCCAAACACCCATGGCATTTTCACCAATTAATGCCTCCAGCGATTCTTTTGCATCTTTAACTGTAAAATTATTACCTTTTGATTCGTCGTTCGTCTTTTTCATCGAGTTGGTGGTGATTGCTTTGATAACCTGTTTCCAGTCGTCTTTGTCTATATCGGTTCTGCTTGCATTAACTTGACTATCATCATCGTCTCCGACGACCTCATCTTCAAGACAAAAATATCCATCGCAGTTCGTCTCCAAAGCTCCTGTTTCATTCTCGATCCTCGCTTCGCTTTCTCTTTAGTTCTTGAGTTGTTATTGTTGCTACTGGTTTACCATTCAGCACTAGTTATTGACCCCATTCCTGCCATCTTTTCACTTCTTAGTTGACCCTTCACTACTTCTTTAGTCTCTTATCGGATAATCCTTCAAATTACAGGTTGAATATTTATAAAAAAAAAGTTTATCAAATGATCTATACCGCGTTGCTATACATGTGGACCCTATTTAAAAAAAATGGGGCTACGACTCAAACAGCATCCACGCAGGAACTCTCTGCGATTATCGCCATTACTTCCTTATATCTACATTAATTCAAATAACGAATCGAGCAGAACATTCTGTAATCTTTGCAACTAGAATTTATATAGTTATTTTATGGTCATAATGCTAGATCTTACTTATCCGGACCTTCCCATGCAATAAAAATGGGTGCAACATTGAACGAGTCTAAAAAAACCTTAAAGTTGGTGCATGCATTTATATTCATCCGTTCAGATACTCATTTCACACATTTTATCTGTTATCTCTTCTGTTTCTTTCAATTCTTAAGTTAGTTTAGATACAAATTTCCAATCAGGATCGAGGATTTCATCTTTCGGTGTAGATGTTTTTGTTGGTACTGACTGTAACATAGAACATTACACAATAAAAACAACACGCCCCTATGGGCCCACTGAGCTTCTCTCTTGGGGAAGGGACAACAGCACACTCATAACAATCTCAGCGAAAGGAGTGTGGAAAACTTATGAATGGGAACAATGAACAAAATGTAAAATTGCTTCGATGTGTAAATATAATACGACTGTTGTGAACCTCTATGCTATGCATAGGATCTACATGCTACCATTCTCGTGCATCAGCTCATTCAAAGATAGCTCAAAACCACACCCCGCTTCGACTGTTCTGCACCCCGTATTTCTAAGGCGGAACACTCGTCGGCCATCTTGGGATCGTTTTGGCTTGAGATTTTAGAGTAATACCATTTAGAGAGCAAAAAAAGTCTGCCTAGATGCTTGTATACGAGTTAATTAACATTCTCAATATTCTCCGAGTTTCCTTGCCTATTTTTCCAGATCCTAAACAATTTGGCCGGGATATGTTGGTAAGAGAGCAACCAGGTGCCATCAATATAATGTGTTTGAGGAAGGATGACTTGATCCTTTGGACTTTTGTACGTATTCTAGACAATGCAGCGTTGTTGAGTTTTTTAACATTTCTGAGGATGGCAGTCAGGGCGAAAATGTACAATCTTGTAGATTGAATGTGGTGTCAAGGTCCCCACCAAATTGTATTCTGTCAGCACAAAAATTCTAATCAAGGAAAGGTAATTATGTAGACAACTTCCAAATTAAAAGAGAATTGACGAAGTATATATATTACCACAATTTGCTTTCTACTTGTAAGTATACTGCCCATCGCCTGCGTTCGATGTTCACTTAACTGCAATTCGACATCCTTGAGATGCTTTCTCTCCGTAAATCATGCTACTTTGTTGCTCGTTAAATACATCATTGTACAAGACGCTCTGCAATAGTGAGATACCTGTGGAGGTAATATTCCTTGAGTCCATCATCAGTGCCATACCAACGCCTTGTTTCCTCTTACTTCAAGGAAATTCGCCTGTTGCGAAAACCAACGAGAACCAGGAATATCAAGCGCCTTTAGGGAACATATAACTTAATTCTATATAGTAGGTCGAGGCCCGAAAGAAATGCGGACCCCTCTGTATTATCGAACAAACTTAATAGTTTTAAAATCTCTTTTCGGGTCCTTTGAGAAATCTCCGGGCCCGGAGAATCCATTATCCTTATTAGAGTTTATAGTCAGTTGATTAACTGAAAACGTTAACCGCATTAGAGGAAGACTTTGCTTAGAATTTTTCGAAGCCCATGCTCTTGTCAGAATTACGCCTATGAGTGACATCAGTTTAACTAATTCAACTATAGTTGCTTGATAAGCCTATTAAGGTGTTATCCTGCAAACAGAAATTCTTGCAATTATCTAATTACCTACTGTCTTGAAGCGTGTTAGAGTACTTTATTTCGAGGTCATAATCGTATCCTTGAAGCCAATGTGATCTGTACTGCGCTTGCCCCTGATTATTTGTCTCAGGAACTCGTTCACAACTGAGTCGATTGATATCCAACATCCGGCCTATTATAGAAATCTGTTTGCCAACAACAAAATTTGGACCACGATCTTCTAAGTGTGAAAAACTAGAGCTCTAACAATTACACCATTAAGCTACGGATATTGTCAAACGAATCCACAGCAACCCAAAATTCGTTCGTCTAAATCAGGAATTTAAATTATTAAACGCAAAGGAAGAGAAAATTTGACCAAAAAGTATTATTTTGACAAATCAGAGGTTCTATCAGAAACTGTGTTACGAATCCAGCTGGCATCTTGACGAAACCCATAGAACGTGTTAACGATATGAATAGAGACCTGTAATATTATCAATTCTGGACGCAACCAAGTGAAAGGCTTGTAGCATTAGAATTCACCTGTTAAGTCCTTGTCGTCTTTATTAAGATAATTTATTTAGCACAGTAATTGCCTCCTTTATGCCTTTGTATTTCTATTCCAAGCCCCCGAGAAAACTTCGATATCGGGGGAATGCCCTCTCCCTTCCACCCCCCTCCCGCCAGGCCTGCGTGAGTGCGACAATTACAGGGATATTTGCGTCCCCCTGCCTTCGGAAAAGTATCAACAAAAGTTATAAATTGATCAATGTCCTCTTGGACTGGCCAAATCAAAATCCTTCGGATCATTTTGGAGCTTCTTTATGCCGCCTTGCCCAGAAAACTTGGAGGCCCAACGCACTATGACACCTTTCCTCAAATACCTCGACTACTCTGTTGATATCTATTTGGCCTCTCACTGGGTCGTGAACCTTGGCCAACTGACTTTGGACTTGAAGAAGGAGGCAAGTAGAGTCGGACTGAAGATAAATACCAAGAAAACCAAGGTTTTCAATGTGACTAGTCAACGCACTCTGTCAGTCTGCGTTAATGGGCAGAGTATCAAAAGCATCTGTCTTGACAATGTTCTTTCTGCTAAGGCTGGTACCATGCTTGATGGTTTATCCAAAATATAGAAATGTCGGGACCTCAACCGCAACATCAAATGAAGGTTGTTTCGCGCCAATGTTGCGTTCTTTCGCCTTGCTGCTCGAGATCCCGGCAAACGCTTTCATGTAGATTTCTTCATTCAACTCTCCAGGGAAAAACGAGTTTTTCACTTCAATTTTTATAGCAAAGAGATTTCCTTCGTTAATAATTGACAATATTCTCCTTGGGGTCGCGAAATTCGCGACTAATCAACTACGTCGTTTTGCATCCGCCGTTTCCACGACTAGCTTTAATTCTGAAAATCTACTTAGCGCTATTCTTTTGCCTCCAGCTCTGGTTCCTCGTTCCGTTATTTCCCAGATTGTATTCACCTTCATCTTACTTTGGTTTCGCTATTTCCTTAGATTCCCTAATTCCGATTGATTCCCCTTCTGAATTATCTACAACAAGCGACATTTTCTATCCCCTTGATTTCACAACCTGCACGTTCTAGCGCGACAACCAACCATGAAACGTTTTCTGAACCGTTAGCCGAACTTCTTTGGAGCAATTCCCTTGAGAATTTCTCAAATTGCGATGCATCCAAATATCGAAATTTTCTGAAGAAGCATTATTCCAAAAAGAGATGGGAACTTTTTCGTTTAATGTAAATGTCGGGCTTCGATGTAACAAATACGCTACAAAAACCTCGCCAATGAAGAGTGGAAAATTTTTGACCTAAATTCCATTGCTCATTCAGCTGTGACGTCAATGTATTCATCGACCAGTACAAAGACGCACTTCTCTCCATCATTGGATTCGTATCATGATCTCCCTTTGACTGGCTCCCCTCAGAACTTTTAGATAGTCTCCATTGGTTGGGAGTGATTAACGACTCCTGCATTCCCACCGCATCGAGAAGTGAAATCCTGTTGTTAACAAGATGTTCCGGCTCCCCGGATTCCAGGAAGTACTTAATAGCGTCTCCGCGATTCTCCTTTATTGTAGCCAGAAAAAACCGCGCTGTCTCATTTCCCAGTTGATATCCATTGGGTGCTCGTATTTCTTAATTCGTTCTAGGCAGTGAAGTGGTGTCTTTTATTTCACAATAGGTTCTGTTCTATCGCAAGATCCCAAAAGCATCTTGCTTACCTCTCGTCCGCTACTCTTCCTTTTATTTTCCTCGACTAGCAACTCTTAGCATAGCTTATCGTTAATCTATTGATAGGATTTCAAGAGCAGTAAAGTATGTATCTATTCCAAAGGTATCGTAAACAATAAATCTGTTTCTTCCGAGGTTATCCCTGTTGATGGCAGTTTTCAAAGCAGTTTATCCAATTTGAAACAAGTCGAGAAATCGGAAGCTAGACGCCTCAAGTATAAAAGGTTTTGTGTTTCCCTATGTGAGGAACCATGAGTGGATGGCAACTTCGTGAGTACATAGTTAAAAATTCCATTGCCCTTTAAAAACCATTTACACAAATCCTTTGATCTGGAAAGCACTGTATTGATTATAGTCAAACTCATACGCTTCATACACACTTATTTTCGATTTGTTTCATGCATAAGAGTATACATATGTACATATAAAGTACGTATATTGAATAGCGCTTGTTCAATTTACAAATATATCTATCTGAATTATGATAAGTACTACCTCGAAGCTTCATTTACATATACATATAAATACATATTATCATATGTCTGTCTCGAGTAATTGATATTGATGTATAAATGATTAAAAAACTGAAACGAAATGTTTCCTTACGACCTCCCATTCCGTGAGCTCAGTTCGTGATTATTTTGACGAATTGATATGTTATGCTGACATCATACACCTTTTAGAATGCATGAAATTCACACAAAATGTAAAAATTTCACCTTCTATAACTTTCTTAATAATGGTTGATAGTGAGTAGCTTTGTACTGATGAAGGAGGTTAATCGCTCCCGAAATATATATTTACATTTAAAACTAAAAATTGTAGTTTAGAGGAAGCTACCCCTGGTCTATCAAACTCTGGCTACCAAACCACTACAAAACGTCAAATATGATCCTTTTGACATTTTTCGATAACGTGTCCGTTGCACTTTAAATCTATCAAAATATGCTGTACGCACATGTTCATCAAGTTCCAGCTTTTCTATAATAGCAATGTTTCTATTCGAAATTTACAGTTAAATGTAACTCTTACCAGTGCACGCAAATATTTTTCCACAAATTTCGGCATTCCTAGTTTGATGTTAGTTTTCTTTGGCTGGAACCAGTTAAGACAGAATGCGTTGTCCTGAAACCCATACCCGTTTGGGCTTTTCAAATTCACGAATGTAGTCGTAAATGAAAATAAAGTATCATTTATTCAAAAAATATCCAAATTTGAAATCTCGTAGATTGGAGAAGACCTGACGGTTTATACCAAATTGTCCAAATCAGTTGTCAGAAAAAGGGTTAAGCAACTACAGCTCGTTTATAACCAAAGAGTACCTGAGCAGCTATGGCGACAACTCTAAGCATATTCAATCATTCACAATTATCGGTGATAAAATAAAATCTTGACAAACTCCACTTCGACCTCAAAGCCCTTTAAGATTGTACCTCGTTGTACCATCATATGTCGCCCTAATATAATAGCTTTTAGTATGTGCCAAACGCCCCACCTGGGCATATTATCCCAGATACATTATTCTTGCTGTCGAAAACTTTCTCAAATTCAACAGAAGGATAGTAGTATATATTATTTCACTATGGTTCAAAGGACATTCGTGTGGCCACTGCAGAATCATAAATCTACCTTTTCCTTGTCAAACAGCCAGTATTTTTCTCAAGCAGGAGAAGGCATGCAAATAATCCTTCTAGCTCTCTGGAGTCTTAACAATCATTCGCTTCCCAATATTTTAAAATAGACGGGAATGGAGTGGAATTTTCACAATTATTCGCTTCTCAACTTCCAAGAATTTTTAAATGGCCGAGAAAATCAGGTATGGAGAGATTAGAGGGGATCTCGATACATTGGAGCGCAAGGATGGCGAGATTATTCAGTTTCACGAGAGATGGACCCTCATCAGATATGTTACGATTAAGAACCATGGGGAAGTGCAACTTTTTTCTCTAAGGTTCGATGTAAAATGAATGAGCAGGCAAGGAAAAAAAATATGAGAAGCTACAAAGTACAACGTCGATATTATTCTCTTACAACAGTAAGAAATTGAGGTAAGCCGAATGGTATTTCATCCTCTAAAAAATAACCACGGCTGATCAAAGAAACAAATCTTCTCAATTAAATAGGAAATACTCTAGATCCTGCAGGAAACCCCGGCCAAACCCTACATAATATAAATTGATAGTTAGAATTGCCAATTCTCATATCCTTTAATTTTGCATTCAAGTACTTTATTCTGTAGGTTCTGATTGATGTAGAAAAAACGAATTAAATATCACCCACTGCCAGGAAGGAAGTTTTCGATACCCTAGGCAAAGTGGTAAAACAGATTGAAATGATTTAAGGATCTCAAAGTTACGATAAAACAAAGATATGCAGTAGAGATAACGTCGCTATTATACTTCTCTGCCTTAAGTTCGTTTGAACATAACAATAAAATAAATCTCCGTCACTAGCAATAATACAAATCGGAAGCCGAAAGCTTGACACTTCAGGTATGAAAGGTTTTGTGTATTTCTTGTGTAAGTATATTTGAGTTGAAATTTATGTCCATGTTTTTTTTACGGTTAATATATGAATTAAGAAAATAACTAGGTATTGTTCCTTATACTGTATTTTTTTTTTTATTTTTCTTCCGCATACAATTCTTTCGGAGACTACGTGCCTCCTTCATCAGTACTAGTACCTAATTAATTAATCGGTCTTAAACTACCCCTATTTATACGGTAACTTTCAACTCTACTAATTACCCAGTAATTGTTTTCTATTTTTCTCATCATCCCCATTTTTCACCTATTTTTTTTTTATTACTTGCTGCATACCTTTTTTACCAAAGTCGTTGTGCAGTTTCCTTCATCATGATTTAAGGTTACCTGCCTCCTTCTTTGATGATACATATGCTTTCCACTGCATCCAAAAGGTGTGTTTTCCGCACCCGCTTTATAACATCCACGCTGTCTATCATTACGGTATGTTCCTCTGGCACCATATGTCTTGCTACCATTGACTTGATGTTTCGAGGGTCAACGCCTTTTCATTTGGTGTACTCTTTTGTGCGTTCCTCGAATTTTGGGGTCTCCATACATGCAAAAGAGGAGTGTAAATTTTTTTTCATAAAATATAGTCATGTGGCGTATCAAATGAAGGGTCTCAGTTAGTACTTTCCAAAGCCGGTCTTAGTTTTCACATTTGGTTGAAAGGTGGGAAGTACAGGGGATCGAAAGTGATCATTTCTTTAACGGACCCATTCTCAGAAACTATTCAACCGAAAAATTTGAAAAAAAAATCAAGAGGCTGCGCTGCATGGTGCCTAGGCCCCAAAATACTTTCATACCGATACCTGTTCAAATAAAGTTAATAATACTACATTACTATAATTTTTAGTAATTGTCAGGAAAACCCCCCTTAAGTTCACTGTAGAATCACGAAATTTTGCAACAATGTAGGCTCATAAAGCATGATCCTACCAAATTTGGTGAAAATCGCACTATTACTAACAAAGTTATAATAGGTCAAAGCTGTCGCTTCCGTACAAATTCAAGACTTTGAATGTCAATTTCACTCGAAAGTGGATATTTTCACATAATATATGCATATATTACGTTCTACATACTAACGGGACAAATGCACACTCAAATCTCTTTATAAAATAAATACACAAAACCTTTCATACTTGAAGCGTCTAGCTTCCGGTTTCCCAACTTATTTCAATTTGTCTTTGGTTGAACCTAGCTTAGTCCTCAGTTGTCTGTTAGCGCTTGCACTTACTACTTCGATGTTGTGTTTTGAAAACGTATTTCTTATTTTGCTCGTCAACAATGAGAATGTAATGCTCGGTCTGATAGGTGGATTATCCCTTTTTAAGGTTTTGTGTAAAACAAAACTTTATTAAAATCCGTTTGCTTTCTGTCTGTCTGTCACCAAATTTGGTGGAAAGGTGGAAACTGCGCTGTGTACGCTCACGAATACAGTGAGTTACATCGTTATACGTTGAATTTAAGGGGGGTCTCCATACATGCAAAAGGAGGTGTGAATTTTTTTTTCACTAAATATAGCCATGGTGGGTATCAAATGAAAGGGTCTCCATTAGTACTTTCCAAAGTTGGTTTTAGTTATGACATTTGTGGGACAGGCGGGCAGTTCGAGGGGTCGAAAATGATTATCTATTTAAAGGGGCCAATCTCAGAAACTGCCAAACCGAAAAATCTGAAAAAAATCAAGAGGCTGCCACTATATGGTGGCTAGATTCCAAAATACCTTCCATACCGATATCCCTTCAAATAAAGTTAATAATAGTATATTACTATTATTTTCAGTAATTGGCCACCCTAAAGTTCATCCTAGGCTATAATATAGAGCTTGATCTTACCTAGTTTGGTGGAAAGTTATAATAGGTCAAAGTTCTTTGGAAATTCTAGATTTTGAATGTCAATATTACCCGAAAGTGAATATTCTCACATAATATATGCGTATATTCCGTGTTACGTACTGATTGGACCAATTCACATTCAAATGTCTTTATAAAAGAAATACACAAAACCTTTCATACCTGAGGCGTCCAGTTTCCGTATTTCCGGCTTGTTTGCTGTTTGTAGAGTGTTATGAGTTGATCTCTACTCATTCTATTTTGTTTTTTTACGTAATATTCTGTCTATTTCCTCCCTACTATATCCATTGTTCACCGCTGTGTCTTTTATGTAGTTTATTTCCTTTTCGAAACGTTCTTCCGTCAATGGTGTCACTAGCAATCTATGTACCATACTGTGGTAAGCCGCCATTTTCTGCCCATATGTGTGTTTTGAGGTCCTGGGTATAGTACGCTGTGTGAATTTTCTTTCTGAATATATCAAACTCGAGTTTATTGTTGTTTCTTATTATTAATAGGTCAAGACACGTTCTTCGTTGGTCATCTTCCATTGTTTGCTTCCAATGTTTTCTCGATAACTTCGTTTGGGATTATAACCAATATGTCGTCTACGTAACGTTTTTTAATTTCTTCTTCTATATTTTTCATGAAGATTTCGGTTATCAAAGGGGGCAACGGATTCCCCATTGTAGTTCCTGAAGTGGTTTTGTAGGTCTCTACAGATGAGGTAGTTCTCATTCATGCAGAAAACTGCTAATTTTCCGTAGATCTTCGCCTTTTCCCTCTCTTTAAGTTGCGCACATTTTTCCGTTAGTCAATCCTCGAGTTTCCAAATGGCTTCTTTGGTTGGTATGCTTGGATATAAGGATTTACGTCGAGTGATACCAGACAAACGCTTTCCTCCAGGTTTTTGTATGCAACAAGTTTCTCTACTAGCTCCATGCTATCCTTTACTGAATACTTGCTGTGATAATTTCCGAGGATGCTGATTTCTTTCATAAGCCACTTTGCAATTTTATTGAAGAGTTGGTGTCCGCTATGATTTCTCGTATCTCATTCTCGGTAAAGACGGGTTTAGCATCTTCAGGTCGGCAATGTTTCCTAGTGTTTTCCTACTTTCGTTGCGCGCTTTTTCTACCCTTTTTATAGAGTCGGGAAGAGGGTTGTTTCTTAACTTGACAAATTCCCATTTTTCTTCTAGAGCACTGTTGTATTCATTCTTGCCCATTATTACAACCGCGTTTTCTTTGTCGGCTCTCGTGTAGAAAACATCCTTCTCTCGTAATTTCTTAACTACCGGGTCATATCGGTATGTTTTTCCGGTTGTTGCTCTTTTGTCCAAAATATCCCCCATTTCTTTACGAACGATTTCCTTAGGTTCGGAGTCTAGATGCCGAATGGCTCCTTCTACGTCAATGACAACGTCTTCAATTCGTGGCTTTGTATCGATTGCGAAATTAAGTCCGTTATTGAGAAGTTCCAGCTTGCTTTTTGTAAATTTTTCCGACGAATTGTTAATGACGAAGTTCGGCATTTGTTGAATCTCCAGGGTAGAGGCTTTTATCATTGGTGATGATTTTATGTTCATTTTGTATAATTTTTTGTTGAACAAATCCCGTTTTCGCCTTCCTAGATAGACTGAAATTCTGTCATATCAGGAAACTGTAGGGAATCATCTCCATTTTGAGAGCAAAGAACAATGATGGTCTTCGACTCACACAATATAGGGCGAATTGCAGCTTCTTCGATGCGCTCTCCTACAATGGAGCTGCAAGCTGAAAATCCCCTAAATGAAAAAGAACCTGATTCGTGATCATGAGATCTGAGGGTATCAGCGTCTGGGGGTAAGTGTATAGCCTGTGGGATGAAGGCGCGCGGAAGATAGTGCATACAGGGGCGGAACTCCCGTATGGAGGCTCGCACTGGTGAATGGACTACAGAGTTAATCCTACCTGCTAGTAACTTCTTCTACACCTTCCAAGGAACAGGTGGAAGAAAGGAAAGCCAGAGACGTGAACGGAACTGACTTGATGCCAGTTCAAGTGATCGAGTCTATGCAAACCGGACACCGCAAACCAATTAAGGTGCTAAGTGGACAACAGACAATTGCTCTGCGGGATGAGATGAGATTTTTCATGGTTGAGGACATGGGAATTGCGGTACCTCCAAGTGCGGCTTTTCTCAATCAAACACAAAGGGATCGAGTTTCTGGCGATACGGTGTGGGGGAAACCTCGTCAGATGCAGACTGCCACATACGCTTCTACCTGTTTTGCACAACACAATCGAGTAAGTTTACGTCGAAAAACATAAAGATTGGTCAAATCAACCTGCAGCATGACAAAGCTCCCTCCTACCTGTTGACAAAGGTACAAGATTTCCTCTACATCTTTCTGGTGCAAGAGCCGTGGGTTCCATTTAACAGAATCTGTGGCATTGGATCAGTAAAGAGAGCTAGGATCTTCTACGATGAAAGATCCATAAGACCGAGAGCTTGCGTCCTAATGTCAAGTGGGTTAAAGGCAACTATGCTGAGACAGTACTGTTCCCAGGACTTAGCTACGGTCATACAATACCCGATAAATGGCGTGAGGAAAAAGATTATAGTTGCCTCCGCTTATTTACCCTATGATTCTTTGTATCCTCCACCGACGCAAGAGCTTAGGGATCTGGTGGCGTATGCAGAATCAAGTGGTCTCGAGCTCTGAATATGTTTCGATGCTAATGCTCAACATATTTGTTGGGGCAGTAGCAAATGCAACCCAAGAGAAGAGAAGCTATTTGCTTTCATCACTTCAGCTGGTCTTATGACTGCAAAGGTAGGGTGGGCCACTACGTTCGTGAGACCGAGAAGAAGTGAAGTAATTGACCTAACAATCTGTACCTCAAAAGTGTTAGAGTTGATTACACACTGGCGAGTGCTAGACGAGGTCTCATTGTCAGATCATCGATACCTAGAATTCAATCTGACTATTGCGGGCGAACAGTCTGCAGTACAAAGACGATACCCTAGGAAAACGGATTGGACAAAATTCAATGAACTTCTTAGCAATAAAGTACAATTCCCTAGGCGACTAAGGTCTCTTTGGCGCTGTTAGTTTTAGTAGCTTTGTACTGATGAAGGGAGTAAGTTTCTCCCGAAATATATATTTATATTGAAAACCAAAAATTGTAGTTGTCTATCAATTTTAGGCTAAACTAAAAATACCGGACTAAAATCTAATCTCTTAGATATGACCATCAGCTACACTGTCTATTCATCGACTTCAGTAGAAAGCATAGCCATGGTAAAACTGTACACCGCCATGGAAGAATTCGGTATCCGCACGAAATTGATAAGGCTGACTTGGCTGATCCTGACCAATACACGCGGCCAGATAAAAGCAGTAGGATCTCTCTCGAGACCATCACACCACACACATCAATAACGGTCTAAGACAAGGGATGCTCTATCGTGCACCCTTTTTAACACGGCCCTGGGAAAAGTAATCCGTGATGATGAGGTTAATGTGAGAGGCGCCATCCTTTCTAAACCCATCTACTGGCGATATTGATATCATGATAATAACAACCCGAGATGTACAATCATACCTTCATCCAGGTCGAGCAGGCGGCGCGAGGTCTTGGGCTGCACATCAATGAAGGCAAGACGAGGTGCATGGTGGCGACGTCAGCATCAAAAACCAAAGAAGCAACAACATCAAATAGTATTGGTCAAGTAAGAACATTAAAAATAGGAGACCCTGACCCATGATATTGACATCATGGGAAGAACGACCCGAGACGTACAAACTGCCTGCATCCAGATCGAGCAGGTGGCGCGAGATCTTGGGCTTCACGTCAATGAAGGCAGGACAACGTATATGGTGGCAACGTCAGCACCAAAAACCAACCAACCAACAACATCAAACCGCAGTGGTCAACTTTGAGACCGTTGATAATTATTTCTATTTAGGTTCGGAAATGAAAACCAATAACAGTTACGACGATAAAACTCACGCAGGGTTTCAACCATTCTGCTTACGAAAACTGTTCCGCTCCTGTCATTAGCCAAATCTCTTACTGTGGAAGACAATGATCTTGCCAGTCGTCATGTATTCCACGGAGACTTACATTCTTAGCAAGAAAAATTGCGAACTCTTAGCCGCGTTGGAGAGAAGAATCCTCCGATGGACGATTCCGTAGCCTATATAACGACGAAATCTATGAGCGATACCATGACCGTCTGGTTGTGGACAAAATCCGACTCAATAGGGAGCGGTGGTTGGATCACTTAATCCGTATTGATGAGGATGATCCAACCCGGAAATTATTATTATATGGGCAATATCTATTGTGGAGAAAGAAGACGAGGCAGACCCTACCTTAGATGGAGCAATGGCATAGGCCAGGACGGCAGAGAGCTTTTAGGGATATCCAATTGGTCGACCTCGGCGCAAAACCGGAATGTCTGGAGTTCCTTATTAAGGCAGACCTAGAGCAGATACCGGTTATTGCGCCTTTGATGGCGATTGATTTTACGTTGTAATTTTCGGCTACGATAACCATAACCTCACCATTCTCTTTGCACACAATTTAAATCTGTGATCATCGTCCGATCTCCGACGTGAGTGTCGCAGCGGTATCATCATATCGTTACAGACATATGACAGGAATTTGAGCATTCGTATCAGTAAATTCAGAATCAAAGGATGCAGCCCCGAATCGGAAAATACCACCCAATGCATTGAACCCACAAAATTCTCAATTCACGATATGTATGTAATCACAACCGCAACAAAGTTTTCAAGAAAAAAGATTCTTTTAATTGAAGACTGATCCGGTATACTTTTTGACATACGTATGTATGTATATCAATACTGTGGAGGTCAGATGCTCCGTTCTTCAGTGTTTCATACAATTCAGCATCTGGTTCCCGGAATATCAATATATGAATAAAAAAATATACCGGGTCAGCCATTAATTAAAAAGCAATCTTTTTTCTTTATATATGTATATGTATTTGGACAAATTAAAAGTTCAACATTAAACCGAAGATATCTTCTGACATATATTTTAGATTTAGATTTAGATTATGTTATCCTAGTTCCCATAGTCTCAGTTAAGCTCGTGTGGAGGCTTTGTGATCACTACAGATCCTTGCAGATTCGGTTTTTTCAAGATTTTTTTTTCCAGATAAATTGCTATGCAGTATATTTTAGCAGAAAAAACAAAGAAGGAAATGGTTACAACAAATTTCGCCAATTTTGAAGTCAGCAAACTGAAATTTGCTCGATCGTAATTTGAAATTATTGAGTTCATGACATATTTATATAGATAAGTACTAACATCTTGATTTAGAATTGTTCACCATGATGGGTAGAGGCCATCTCCTTTTTCTTCCGTCCACAGCTCTTCTAACCACGCCCCTTCTAAACGACGGAATATTTCTAACGCACCCTAAACAAGGCTATCTGTGTACCTACATATCTCATCCATGCGTAAACATATTGGGCGGAGGTAGATATCTGTTCTGACTGGCACTGGCAGATGTTAACGCACGAGAAAATCGTTGCAAGGGATAGGATTCTGGAGCGGAGTGACGTCGACATACATATGGTTATCTGTGAATTTTTGAAGCTGAGCGATAATAACGATATTTTTAGATGTTGACTGTTACAATGGCTGATAGTATGAAGAAGAGTGTAATTTCTCAGGCTATAGTGGTTGATGATATCTTGGCGAGAGGATTGCGGTTTCAAAAATTGTCTATGTGGGTTGATCACTCACTCACTGTTAGATTGGTTATGTTTAGTGCTATAATTTCCTTTACAAAGGAGGATAGAATTAACAGCTATCCCGGTGCTAATGATAGCGATTGCCCTGCTTCTGTGTGGAGAGATGAGAGATCATGCCTTTAAATTACCGTTTGCAGTTCGCCCAGCGCTTTTGGTTTTCGATTATAGATTTCATTAACGATACATCGAATAAGGGTTGTTCTGGATGTCATTATTTACATGTGGCATACAATGAACTCGACCCTTTTTGCGGTAGGCAGGATGATAAATCAGAATAGGTTTGTAATTAGTTAATTAGGTTACTGAAACAAATCTTTATAAAAGCAGCACTAAAAAAGGACTCGCCCGAAGGTGGCTCGCAAAAATAAACACATCTATCCAAAATATAATTTGAATAATCTTGGTTACTAGCCTAATTCTAGAAAACTAAGGAATCGGCTTACTCGTCGGCCACTCTAGGATAGTAGATTCCATTGCATGGCATAGCCAGCGAAGATGTTATTAGTCTTTCCTAAAATATGACCTATCTATTGTCACTTTCATTTTCTAATCAACATGTTTACCGGTACCAGATCGTTCGTCGACAAAGACCTTCCTTCTAGATTGTGTCGTATCCATCTACAATGATCCGCAGGATGTTAATGTTTTCGATGCAATAGAATATTGGGCGGAAATCTGCCTGTTCCTTGTCGATCAAGCTTTTGAGATGTCCTTTGATGCATTCCAAGATTATCTTTCTGGTTTTTTTTTTTTTGCGACAGTTGCATTAGGCAGATAACCGTCAACATTGACACTGAGATGGATTTTACTGAAGTGTGGTTCTAGGGTGATAATGGTGCAATAATTTGCAGCTTGTTTGGATGTCGGAAACGGGTCAACTCAGCTGAGAATCAGGATAATAAATCTGGCCGAGCGTAGTACGTTATGTTACTTTCTAGTGCACTGTTACGTCTTCAAATTAAGTGTTCTAATACTTTTCAAGGTCTAGATATAAGTTGGATAGTTGTGCCACCGATTAGGGATACTCTGGTCACGTATATAGGGGGTTTTATCCAAACTGTCACTTTAGTTTGATACTGACATCCTATGATACAGTCGTTAGCCGACCCCGCTTGCGAACGGGACAAAGACTGAAGAAAACGAAGAAGATAACTTCGACCTGTTATAACTTTGTTGACAATAGTATGATTGTTGATCGTTGATGCCACAATTTTTTTATAGTCTTTCCAAGTTTCTTAGAATGAGCCGGCCTCACTCCAAGTTTGTATTTTTTCACCTCTAATTACCCTGCTTCGTAACCGATGTCAAATTCAACACTTGTTTCGAGGAGTACTAATTGAGATCTTTCATTCGATACTCCAAACGCCTATATTTGGGAAAATGTAGGAGAGACCCTTCCCCCTTAAACTCTACAAAAAATGATACATGCGCTGGGTTTGTCTACTGGATTTCATTCAATAGGTCCAGTTGTTTTTCAGATAAGTGTCGATGACAGACAGATATTGAATCGATTTTACTAAGGTTTTATTTTTTACATGAAAGAAACGAATCCCATAATTATTATTGGTCAAGTCAACCATCATTAGCCAAAAATATTTTTTTTCCTTATTTTTTCTTAAAATATTCTACCATTTGACGGTTGTTGCACGAATAAAAAGCATTCTTATTTCATCATATTTCATTCAACAGGCAACAGAATTTGCCATTTCAGGACACCTATTGTGACAGCCTTTTTCCGTTTCATCCTTCATCAAGTATAACTGATGGAAAGTACAAAAGAAACGGAGGTCGTATACTAAACAAGTCGAAAACTGAAAGCGCAGCGAACCGTTCCATTTGTAGAAAGCTCGTGATGTGTATGCGCTAAGTTAGTCGGCCTATTTACTTCAATGTGTTACAACATTTCTGTATATACAAGGTCATAGGATGCATTAAATCTACCTAAAACAGACAATTTCGACCTACTATAATTTTGTTAATAATAACAGGGTTTCCACCAAACTTGTTAGTCTGATATTATGTCTTGTTGTTTATATTGCGAGTAGTTTATGAGAATGGCCCTTAAATTAGGTAACCTATATCTAACCTCCCTCATCTTCTCCACTTTGCGATCGATGCCAAAACTGAAACATGCTTCCGAAAGTGCTAATTGAAACTTTTTATTTGGCGCCTTGCATGGATATATTCGGTGAAAAAAAACCTTAACAACCCCCTTTTTGCATGTATGAGGATCTCCTTTCCCCTTCCATTCAAGTTCAAAGTGGAACGATACACACATAAGGGTTCATAGCTCCAACCACCCCACCAAATTTCGCGTTAATAGGTACTACAGTTTCTGAGCAAGGTGGGCTTGATTAACCGACAGATGGACAGTTTAGTGATTTGAATTAGGCTTTTCTTTCCTTAAAAATTATCAGTAGTCTTAGCCTAAAATGAGGGGCACATGTACCAAAATAAAATGGGGGAGAATTGCTCCCGGAATTCTTAAATCCAGAACCTTGTGGGAAGTTGGTAAAAGGACCAGAGCAGAGTAGTGAAAGTTGCATTGGAGCACCCACGAAGCTAATTATGTATCACTTATGGAGATTACTGTTCATTGATTTCATGGAGTCGCCCTGGGCATGGAATGAGGAATGTCAAGGTGTTTCTTACTGTATACTTCAAGAAAAGGTTCTTTTAGCTTTCTGTGGTAGACCAAATTGAATAGTAATGCGGGTACGTTATTGGAGAATAGATCAGATAAGACTATTGGTTGTTGCTAAAGTCAAGCTGCGATCACTAATTTTGGCCTTACAAAAGTTCAATCTAGCTGACCTGATAGTTAGACCCATAAAGTGCATCAAAATGAAGAGCTGGGTGGTTTGCGTCGACTCTGACATATGCAGTTATATATTCAAGTGAATAGGGTAAGGAGACGATCAGGCGCGTTGCAAAGGTTGAGGTTGAAAATTCGATTTAAGGAGTTTCTGGTGGGGTTAAATTTAAAAGCAGAGTAAGTACTCCTGCCAGAGTAGAAAGGAAGAAATGGTGAGCTACCAGAAAGTAGTAGTAAACAAAGATGACTAGGCCAATATGTGAAAGTTGAAATCAACGCCGAAATAAGGTAAGAGAAAAGAATGTTACAATTAGAATTGATAAACCATCAAACAATTTTTCGTGCAGACTGGGGGAGGGCGCAGATGGAAATATGTTCACTGATGAGACACCTAAGGTCAAGATAACGCCTAACGTCAATAAGTCGGTGCACCGTGAGAAAAGAAATCTAATTACAATCAAGACAACTCCATCGGCCGACGAGTGGATTACCTCAAAGGCACCTGGCGCAGAACAGTAGAGGAGGGAAGTCAAGAGAGGGGGGGGGGGGGGCGCTTTACTGCATTTCAAGTAACCGTAAACGATGGCGCATAGCTACGGTTGATGCGCTATACCTTTACCATCCTTCGCAAACGTGTTACCATTTACCATGAGTTAGCGTGTTTGTAAAACTTAATGAATACCCCTTGTGAGGGAATAGGGTTGTGGCTATGTCATTTTGAAGGAAGCTGTCACATGTTTGCTGCTCCTTCGATAACCCGACACGTGAGTCATTATGACCGGAACTAGCATTCGTTGACATTAAGCCCCTTTTTCGATATTTTAGGTTTCAACTGATCCGATTAGTTCTCGTTTGAGCCATAACTATGTACGTGTGTTTTAAACAAAACTATATTTCTGCTTTCTACTTCGGGTTCCTCGTTTGGTCGAAAAAGTAGGAACTCAAAATGTATGCCCTAAAAAGTGAAATAAGTCCCATTGTCAGAACCTATTCAACTGAAACATCGGGAAAAACATTTCACACAAATCCTATACAAAATTTAGGTTTCAAAGTACATCCGATTACGATAGTTGCTCAAATAACGTTAGTAATAGTAATAATCCAACTATTATTAGCAAATCTATAAAACGTGCATAAAAGATGAACACAAAACCTTTATGCCCGAAGAGCCCAGCTCCCGGTATTTCGACTTGTTTTTAAGGTTTTGTGTAAACACAAAACCTTATTAAAATCGATTTACCGTCTGTCTGTCTGTCCGTCTGTCTGTCTATCTGTCCGTCACACGCATTTTTCTCGGAGACGGTTATAGCGATTGACACCAGATTTGGTAGAAAGGTGGGAACTGTGAACGCTCATACATACAGTGAGTTACATCCTTTTACGTTGAATTTAAGGGGGGGTCCCATACATGCAAAAGGGGGGTGTAAAATTTTTTTTCATCAAATATAGTCATGTGGGGTATCAAATTAAAAGTCTCGATTAGAAGCCGGTCTTAGTTTTGACATTTCTTGGAAACGTGGGGAGTGCGGGAGGTTGAAAGTGATCATTTCTTTAAGGGGGCCATTCTCAGAAACTACCAAACCGAAAAATCTGAAAAAAATCAGGAGGCTGCATATGGTGCCTTGGCTCCGAAATACCTTTCCTACCGATATCTGTTCAAAAAAAGTTAATAATAGTATATTACTATATTTTTTTGTAATTGGCTGGAAACCCCCCTTAAATTCATCCTAGCGGCACGAAATTGTGTGTGATGTAGGCTATAATGTAGGGCATGATCATACCAAGTTTGATGGAAATCGCACTATTACTAACAAATTTATAATACGTCGAAGTTGTTGCTTCTTTGAAAATTGAAGACTATCAATGTCAATATCACCCGAAAGTGGACATATGCATATATTATGTGCTACGTACTAAGAAATACACAAAACGTTTCGTACCTGAAGCGTCCAGCTTCCGGTTTCCCGACTTGTTTTTCTTGCAAACTGGAAATTTCCAAAAGACTAACCCCAGCCCTGAGAGTGTGGGATTTTTAAATCTTACATTGCAAATTTCAATTTCGCATTTGAAGTGAGAAAAATTTTAATTTGGTCTTCCATTTCTTGTTCTATTCTACAATATGGTCAACAGCTGTTTGTAGCTTTATATTTGCTTCCTTAGTATTTTTACCCGTGGTAAGGATGGCAGTGTCATTTGCAAATGTGGTAATTTTGGTTTGACCATAGCACTTCAGCTGCAATTTCTTTTTTTTTTTCAATTCAAAGTATGTTCCTTCGTATTTCACTTTGAGTAGATGCTCAGATAAGTAAGATTCGACGATCTCAATGAATTTTTAGGACCCCACAATTCTCAAAAAAAATATTTTCAACTCTGGCCAAGCTCTGGTCAATAAAGCGTATTTGCGGTCAACATAATTCGTAGTCATGTTGGGTTCTGCGAATTCTATAAAGAAGCACTCAATATCTGCGAGCCGCTTCGGTCACACTGCTCCCAGGGCAGAGGTGAGGCATCGTCTGACGATTTGCCTCTGCTCTGGTAAGAAACCGTAGAGCCGTCATCGCCTAATTTTTAGAAAGTTTGGGTGCTAAGCCCTAAACGAGGGGTCCGTGGACCAAAAAAAAGAGGGAGTAAGTTGCTCCCCATTTGGCCCGGTCCAGCATAAAGTTGATGCGGGCTTAGAACCCCACAATTCTCAAAAAAAACCTCCATTGTTGTCAGATTTAAGAGATATTTGTTGATAGACTTTTTTTTTATTATATTTATTAACTAAAACCTTTAGCTTGTTTGACAGGAACATTAAAGCCTAGGGGATAGTTTATACTCCTCACTTTTTTACTGACCACTATTATAACAGGCGAGTGATCGGACATTATGTTTCCATTATTGACAATATGAATGCATTCTTCTGAGATTCCATTAGTTACGAAGAAATCAATGACATCGGATGTTTTTATTAAGTCAGTCGGCCAGTTTGTAGCTCACCGTTAGAATGCAAATTGCACTTTTGTGCTCGTCCTGCTCCAAATAATGCTCTTCCTCTGGATGTTGTTACGCTGGATCGCCGGAATTCATTTTTTTTTTTTGCGCTAAAGTCACCTCTTAAAATCATAAACTTGAAAAGTCAAGTAAAGTCTTCATGTTAGACATTTTAGGGACATGCTTTTTGGATGGTAAACTACCAACAGTTGCTTTTTAAATCGCCGGCAGAACGCGTATTGCGTAAATAAGTATAATCTTGGATAAGGATTAGGCCGCTAAATATTTATCCAAGTTGACACAATCTCGGCAGATGTCAGATTTTACCTAATACTAGCCAAGAATTTAGGCTCGGACGATCCTACCTACTTAAATTATAAAGGGTGGCGCTGGTGGTGGCCGGTGGTGGGTTATTGGGAGAACCCGTCGAGAACTCCCCGCAACATCGAGCACGTATGCAGAATGGTATATTTCTTCATGATTTGAACTAGACTGTTTGAGAGTCCCAGGACATCAAGGAAAACCATGATGGATTTTGGTACAATATCCGTAGCTGATAATATTATGGGTACTATAACCACCAGCTCGAGATGACAAATTTCTTACATATTTCCGTTTAATGTTGCTATCATGAGGGATAGCAACATCAATATTATATACCGAGCGATCTGTCTTGTCAACTAACAGCACGTCAGGCTTGTTGTGTGGAATGTGGCGATCAGTTAGAACTTGCCGGTCCCAATACATGCTGTAAGCAGAACTATTAAGTACTGCTTGCGGATCATATCGATAAACCGGACATGTTCCCGTGATCAGCCCAAGCTTGTATGCAAGGTTTTGATGAATCACCATTATGCATTATACCTGTTGGTGTATTGCACCGGTGCCATTAAAGTGCAGCCAGAAGTGAAATGGTCCAACGTCTCTAACGCCAAACCACACATTTTGCGCTGGTCGCTCTCCACCCGCTCTTTCATTACGAGTTTTTATAAGTTCGGGTGGCGACCACGCCGTCCTGAATGGCACACATGGATCCCTCCGTCTCAGCAAAGAACTCTCCAGCACACAGCCATCTGTTCGACAAATGCATGCATAATGGCATGGTGGGTGCCTTCGGCAGTGATCCACTTAACATGTTAGCCCAGTAACCCCAAAAGTCCACCCCAAAATTCTTTCGGTTCCGTCATTTATTTTATTTTATTCTTAAGACTATTACTATTAAAAACGGTTGACAGTTTTCACCCAAGTCCTTCAAATTAATACAGGTTTTATGGATATTTTAAAGCATACAATTTTATCTGATTGTATATGGTATATGTCCCAAAGATAAATGAAATCGATGTTAGGTAACTCTTTCAGCGGAAAAAAAGATTTGTAGGGAGGAAAAACTAGGCCGGGGATAAAAAATATACGGGTCCAACAATGTTGCTTAGTTAATCGAATTTTATTAGAGTTTCTCTGCTCCGAGCCCCTAAAAAACTCCTATCCCGAAGGAGCCCCCCTTTCCTCCTTTTTCTCTCCCCACAGTCGACAAACCTCGCGACCAAGTGATAGTAGCCTGCCTTAATAGCGACAATACAGTTTGAATTTCTTCGGAGATTATCTCCAGCAATAACATCTCTTTTTAAACAAATTAAATGTTTGCGAAGAACTCATACTTACTTTTTATATTCTCTCTGCATAATCATGATTCTATTAATGTGTTTGTCGTTTTGTGCAGCTTAGTTTTGTTAAATGAAAGCAAACTAATTTTGCTGTTGCTGCCGAAAAAAATATTTTTATTGTTTAGATATGGATATTTTGAGGATCAGTTATCCTCTTGCTTAATGATTCTTAATCTAGATAAATACTGAATCATTATATTTTCTTAACATAATTCGGATATATTTATAGTGTGTATATTCCTTGCAATAGAAGACAGATAAATCAAAGTGTAACTTTCTATGGAATTTCTCATGGCATCCGCTCTTAATTTCCGTTTGCTTTCAAAAATGGTACTAAAACCATCTTTTAGTAAAAGAAGTACTAGATTGTCGCATAAGAAGCCGTTTTTGACAGCTGTCAAACTTCGATCGCGTACACCTTCTTTCCGCTGTATCCGGTTCTCCATATTGGACGGAGTGAAATAGGTGCGAAGTAAATATTGTTATATTATCCTTCCCCTTTGATTTTTTGAAAAACTGCTACCACGGAAGGAAACTACACAGTTTATCGCGTACTCCTGTTACGAAAATAATCCTTATTATGTGCATTTTCCTGCCGATGTTTGCAAATGAAATATCAGTGGAATTTTGACAGTTCTCTATAACCCAAGTGATTTGTTTGAAGTTTACTGATTCCAACCTTCTCTTCTGTTTTTAGGATTATAGTAACAATTAAAAATGGCACCACGTAAGAATAAAGCCCAAAAAGAGGAAGTCCAAGTTTCGCTTGGACCACAAGTTCGTGAAGGTGAAATGGTATTCGGTGTTGCTCACATTTATGCCAGCTTCAACGATACCTTCGTCCATGTCACCGATTTGTCTGGCAGGGAAACAATCGCCCGTGTCACCGGAGGAATGAAGGTGAAGGCTGATCGTGATGAAGCCTCTCCCTACGCTGCTATGTTGGCCGCTCAGGTAAGTTGGTTTGTTTACGCGCGTGTTTACACATTTCAAGCTAGTTGCGGTACGGTGGAACTGTCACCCTAGTTTGAAGCCTTGCTCTGCCGGGGGATTAAGCCACTTATTTGGCGAAAATCCATTACCTTTGGAGGGTAGAAGGACAGTGTTTGTTTGATTATGGCTTAAGTAGCTTTCTTCCTTCATAACCTCAAATGTACATCCCGGTATCAACCTCAAGCTGCCATTCTTTCAGTCAGTAGAAAATATTCAGTTAACTGGGAAGGAGTGGTGGAAATCAGTTAAAGCCTGTCTCCTGGGGAGAATTCTTAAGTGTTTTACTAGAGTTCTATCGATTTTCGAAGGAAGCGCAGTAAGCCCGGGATGGATTCGTTTTGGGTATGCGAACCTTATTTGGCGTAATGTTGACTAGACTTGTGATGACGAAGGCTATGCACATGTTACTTACTGCAGCAGATGTGCTTCAAAATGATTCCTTCCATCGACAATTTCAATTGACTTTATCCGCCGTCTATGAAGATTTGATCTAGGAATGTCTTTTCTCAGAATTAGCAGTTGAGTTCAGAGCAAGGAGTGGCTACTATTTTACATGAAAAGGAAAAACCCTACAAATCAACAAGTGTCAGATATGCTAGGGCAACCTCTTACTCGGCCAGTTTTCCACGGCATCAGTTAGAATGGAAATTATGGCAAACTGATGGTGCCTGGACTCATTGATTGATAAATATTTAAATTTTTTAATAAAATCTGTCAGTTTGGTTGGACTGATGGCAGGCTGATTGTAGTGTGGATTATTAGTCGCTGGAAGATTTCCGAATGGTTCGGGTATCTAAGTCGAATTGTTGCATGAGCTACTCCACAATTATGTTCTTCATTAATCGGAGTCACACGTCAACCCATCAGTAAATTTGCTCTTATATGTGTCAAAGCTTTGTCGCTGATTTATAGGGAATTACAGGGCAGTGGTTAAATTCTGACAGTCCCAGATGAAATTAAAAGTAAATTATGAAAAGCAAAGTTATTAAAGTTCTTTCTTATTTTTTCAGGATGTCGCTGAAAAGTGCAAATCCCTGGGAATCACCGCTCTCCACATCAAGCTCCGTGCCACCGGTGGCAACAAGACAAAAACTCCAGGACCTGGAGCTCAATCGGCTCTTCGCGCTTTGGCACGTTCATCAATGAAAATTGGACGTATTGAGGACGTGACTCCAATTCCATCAGATTCCACTCGCAGGAAGGGTGGTCGTCGTGGTCGCCGATTGTAAATTTTTATTTTTTTATGCTGTGACCAAAATATGTCATCAATAAAAATAATGTAAGGTCTAGCAACACGATCTTTTCTTTTGTCGGGACAGTGCCATCAATAACTGAATGTGGTGTCTGAAAATTATTGCTGAGCAAGGACAGTGTTAGGGCTTTGAAAATGAAATGTTCGTGAGATGGTCCGGTGTCAGAGTGTGCAATTGATTGTCACGTCCTGTTTCGATAATTTAATAGTTCATGTCAATATCGAAAGAAATAGACGAAGACACACTTTCTTAACAGATTTACTTGTAATCTCTCACGCCAAATAAACTGTCTAAAGAATTTGGGAATGCGACAATTAAAACGCATGTCAATTCCACTTAGTCGGCAGCGCTCCCGATAGGGACTAACGTCACAGTTACGACCTTTGGCTATCGAAAACGGACTGTGATTGATTTCTGGAATATGCGCACGTTCTTCGACGATGATAGCGAGGATCATGAAAATACTCTTTCCCCGAATTGCGCGTGAAGTAAGGTGGTGGGACTCCGGAGAGTACTCCTCTCCCTCTTACGGCAATATGCTTGTGTACTCTGGAGAGCCAAGTGGTAGCAGACGAAGATCCAGTGTCGGGTTGCTTGTGACGGCTACCGCAAGACGCACTCTCTTGACCTTGGAGCAAGTTTCTGACAGACTTCTACCTCCAAGATTCTGGCCCAGCTTAAGGAACATCACAATTGTACAATACATCAACGGAGACTTCCGATGTAGTAGAGAAGTATGCTTTCTACGAGCAATTACACGCAGTTCAGGAGAGGCTTCCTAAAAGTGACATTGTGGTCGTGATGGGTGATCTGAATGCCAAGGTGTTCGGCAGTTCTCGCAGGGTTGGGGAGCTGCGCCTCCCAAGTTCAACATCGACCGCTTGTGTGATTCAACTGCCGTTCGGCAATGGGAGAGTTATCTTGCTGGTTGGACCGCAGATATACTGAGCAACCCGAGAATATCGATGAGCATAGGGCTGCCATTAAAAATGCTCTTTTCTCAGGTGCCTAGTCCCGAAGGAAATCATAAGATCTGACTTACTGCGGAATCGTGGAAACGGATCGATGAACGGAAGATGTTTAAGGCTCTATTGGCCGCTGCGAGTGATGGCGGGCGGGATCGGCTCGAACTTCGATACTGAGCGAAATGCCGAGAAGTTCAGCATAGTATACGCCATGACAAGAGAGTTTGCTATGCTGCAGAAGGCAATGATTTGAAAAGTATATACCGCATCACAAAAAAGCTTGCATGTGTTTGGCAATCGTTCGATGGTCCTGTGAAGCACGCCAACGGTCGACTTATGATCCACCATGACGAGCAACTGAAGAGGTGGAAAGATCACTTCACCACGGTTCTTAAGGGGTCGTGACGGGTTCAAATTTTGGTTTTTTTACTTTGTTCAGTTTTGTTTTTTGAGAAAAAAAAAAGATATTTTTGTAAAATTTCACATATAATATTCGCATAATGTTAAAGTTTAAAAAAAAGGATTTATGAAATTTTGCAGGCTGCTATTTGTTTGTTACAGATTTTTTAATAACACGACAAAAATTGGCCGCGTGGATGATTCCGGATCATTGAGACGTCTAAAAAAAAAACAAAAAACGCCATACCCATACTTTGGGCCAAACCTTGACCGAAGCTGAACATATTTTTAAGGATTGCGGGGTCCTAAGTTCGCATCCATTTGATGTCGGACCGCATCAAAAAGTAAGAAACCGTAAAGTCGTCTTCGCCTAATATTTTTAAAGGTTAGGTGCTAATCCCTAAACGAGGGGTCCGTGGACCAAAAAAGAGGGAGTAAGTTGCTCCCCATTTGGTCCGGTCCGACATGAAGTGGATGCGGACTCAGGACCCCGCAATCCTTAAAAATATGTTCAGCTTTGGCCAAGGTTTGGCCCAAAGTATGGGTATACCTTGGTAAGAAACCGTAGAGCCGCCTTCACCTAATATTATCAATAGCTATTATCAGAGCGATATATGAAGTCGCAAAATGTCACGTGCTGCACGGAGAAGTTTGAGATCGAAAACGGAGTCCGCCACTGATATTATTTCTTGTTATCGGTGACGCTCTTCATGCTACCTTGTCCGGAGGACGTGGAGGAATTCAATGGATGATATCTTTCTTCAACCACCTCGACTACGCTAATGATATCTGTTTGCTCTCTCACCGGGTCATGAAACTTGGAGAAATGGCTCTGGATTTGGAAAGAAGCAAGAAAAGTTGGATTGAAAATAAACACCAATAAAACCAAGGTTCTCAGTCTGACGGGTAATTGCACTCTTCCTATCTGTATTAATGCGGAGAGCATCGATCGTCAATCAATTTCTTCCGAACTAGTTGTTGCGGACGTATTAACAGCGCTATATTCGTTTTTGCTACCCTGTCTATAATCTGGAAATGGAGTTATCTCAACACCAAAATCAAGTTGGGACTATTTTTTGTTAGTGTTCTTTCTGTGTTGCTATATGGGAGTAACACATGGAAAGTGAACTCCACGGTTACTCAAAAGCTCCAGGCCTTCGACAAGACCTGTCTGTGTCGTATCATCATAGGAGGTTGGCCTGACACTATCTCAAATGAAGAACTCGGTCGGCGCACAGGCATGGCATTCATACGTATTGTGGTTGGAAAGCGGAAGTGGCAGTGGATATTTTACAAATTAAAGGGAGGCAACAATTGCATTGCTGGCTACGCTATGCAGTGGAATCTATTCTCTCAAGATGGGTTACAATACACTTTTTGCAATTCCTCCAACATTTCTGAAGGAGATAATGTGGTCAGCTTTGCGCTCGCCCGAGATTCTTACCCTAATTTGACTCAGGTACTCATTCACAGCTGAGTCGACTGGTATCCGACGTCGAATCACGATACAATTCGCACTGCCACCAGTGAGATTTAAACCATGGCATTCCGTACGACATCTTTGCGCTCTAACCACTCAGTTATCCGGACACAACATTTCTATGCCTCTCATAAAGCAAGATTTGCCGAGCGCCTCTGTTACCTGTTTGACTTCTAAACTTTGACCGGGAACAAAAAGTAATCGTTCAGTATCATGTCTGGGAAGTATGGTGCTTGGAAAAGATCGCTAATAATAGAAACTGATTATCATAGGGGATCTTTTTTTGGGAGTAGTGTTAGACTCCCGTAACAGTACGCTGTCGGACTACCAACTAAACACCTCCCTGTCATCAGAGAACTAGTCTGGGACCGTTTGACACATTACTTCGGGCTATCCCTCCTGGCTTGTCGCGACTGGGGCCCCTCCGAGGCATGGAAGCCTGACACGCCATGCCCGATAAGTCGAGATGCCATGAGGCCGGGTCCCTGTTTCGGTATTGCCCACTAATTAGCACTAGATCAGCGTTTAGTTCCGCAGCGAACTGTGCTAGCAACTGGTTAGCGATTGCACTCCGGTGCATGTTAATTTGTAAAATGCGCATCATGCCATTCGTACACTAGACGTGCCACGATCCCTGCAGAGAACGCAACTTTCGCTTTCATTACAAGTCTTCCCTTGATGACCCACTTGGCTGAATCTCCGGTATACTGTCCTCCATAGTGTGTCCATAATTCAGACACCTGTAGTACTTGGTGGGGCTAGCCGCATTCGTACCCTGCATACTACCCATCCAATTTTAATTCTCCCGCTGCTTAGGAGTTTCGCATATTGCTCGGGGACTTCGATGTTCGATCTTCAGGCCACCAAATGATCGTGGTTGTAAAGCACTTTTTTTGTTCGTGTGCAGCCTTTGTATTTTGATTTCATCATTCAATTGGTTCAATAACATGTAATATTGATTTGTTGTTGCTGTTTTAGCTTTTCCCAGACAATTTATAAAGAAATATTCCATGGGCACCAAAAAATACTGACCAACATTTTTTCTGGCAATTTTTGGCCAATTACTACTTGGTTGCGTTGAACGACTTGCCCCTGGTTCTATTGCCAAACAGTTTACTGGCCGATGATAGTGGGGTACCCATGTCTCGTCCATTGCCCGTCGCACAAATTCTCTAAGATTACGCTGAAACAGCTCTAAGCAATGCTTTGAATCATCCGCAAGTGCACAATTTTTTTTTCATATGCAAACATTCATGCAAAACATTTCGCACACGTTCTATTAACATTAAGATTGATCATGCATGATTGTTCCCTTCTTTCATCGTATACGAAGAACGAAATACAAATTCTGGCTGAGATTCCGACGTTTTCGTAATGCCGATGATCGAGTGAATGTAGCCTTACGCTTGCCTACAAAAATTTTAATTCTTTAACTCCTTTGGCCCGTCATTTCCCACCTTACCAGTATAAAATTTACTAAACCTATTTGGCGTTATCTTGGCTAACATAATTAAAAGTTTGTCTACCACTCACAAAATTGAAATCATCTTTTCAAACCAAAGTTAGTCGGGAAAAAACATTCGCAATCCATAATCGAAATCGGCGCTCGACAGTTATCTCGATCATTTGTACTAGAAAATGTTACACCGACCAACGCCATACACGCATCAATCAGCAGCCGGCATTCATTGTGATGCGACAACATTCGAAATCAATTACTTAAAATCAAGAATATGCATCTGCATATTCGGTACATATCCGAAATTATTCTCTAGCCTAAAGCTAACCAAAAACTGGCAATCTTAACTACAATAGATCTGCAAGCGATACTCGACGCCAACATCGGCTCGGCACTCGATAATTGCCGCCGCCACTTGTACTGCGAAGAACGGTGATGTTTGGTAATCTTTTGTAATGTTGGTGAAGTTTAGTTAAATATTGCGGCTCATGCATTCTTCACTTGAGTCCACAGATCCTTTCTTACCAATTGTGCCCTTAGTTTCCAGCTCTCATACAAAAAGGAGCTTAGAGTATATAAAAGCTATTTCTTCAGTAGTTGTAAGAGATCCCACCTGCTTGCGCATGAAGTGAGATGCAGAGTTTTTACATTTACAATTTATATTGGAGTTTTTTGTGTGGTGCCCGTTGAGTCGAAACTCAAAGGCAAGTCGGACCCCAAACACGTTGGCAATTTGTTTTTCCATACCCACTAAATTACGAGGAGGATTGACTATACATCTTCATTGGAAAACTATACAGCAATCAAGATTGAGTTTTATATGTATAAACGAATCAAACACACTTGGTTCTGTAAGCATTGAGTATATAATTTTATTAGTAGCGAATAAATAACGTAATATTTGCGCAATATAAAAAATCGTTATAATTTTAAGCACTTTCACTGGTTATATTACCAACTTTAACATAGACACGAGCATGTAGTGTATGTTTCTGTGGCTCACTTCTGTCCGCAGTATTGATGACAGTATTTACATAATTGTATTGCATGGAAAAGCCAACCACGACCTCATCATTCGATGCTAAATCGGGGTCTGGAGTAAAACCCAGCTTCACAGAGACTTTATTCGACTTTCGCCATATAACAAAACTGTAACAGAAAATTAAGGTGATAATTGTAGTTTGGATCAATAGTTCTGAGAAATATTGTTGAAAGGTTCAGACAATATATAAGTAATTGTTTAATTGAAGATTGAATGAAGTGTGGTGTATTCAACCTTGGAATATTGGATGAAAATTATTTGTTATTGATTGATTGTTGTTAATAAAATAAATGTTATCTTGCGGAAGGAAATAAATGCATGCTTCTTCCAAACATCTAATTCTAGATGCTAGAAACTTTTGAACTAATTACTTGAAGCTTACAATTAAAGCATAGAAAGTAATAAGTCATACTTACGGAGGTTCTTCTTGTTGAATTTGAGTATCTTCATCGAACTCAGCCGAATCGTCACGATGATTGACAGTAAACGGTACATTAGGATACTCTAATTTAGCTGTAGTCCGCTTATCCACAAATCGTGGCTCTTCATTCAGGGAAGTTTGTCGAGACAGAGCTGAAGTTAGACTAGGAGTTGATGTTAGCGAAGTTTGTTTTTCGAATCCTCGACGAAATTCCTCAATCAGTAAGGCCTCTTCGTCTTCACTAGGCAACTCAATGATTTTAACAACCATATCATGCATAGTTGGGTTTGCGAAGTTCAAAATCACGAAATTAGCAACACCTGCTTTAAGCGGCTGCTCGCATTTAACTAAACGCACTTCGGGAACGTGATAACTAGCGAACAATTGAATGCGATATTTGATGGATGTTGGGTGATATTCGGGCTTAATGATGTTGTGTTCGCATTGTCGACAACGGAGGGAACGTTTTATCCATAAACTTTTCCTTTGTGGAAAGAGGTTATCCACAGTTTCTGGTTGATCGGCTGGTTGCGAATGTCTTTGCTTGATTGTTGTTACTGGAATTGAACAGGTCGTTTTGCAATTTTATCAAAAATTATGAAAAGCCCAAAGTCTTACTGTTTTTAAGATTGACTGGTTCGGTAAAAATTGACTCCGGAAGCTCATCTACCTCCTCGCTTGCTTCAGAAGGAGTGATAGCTTTGGGCTTGGGAGGAGCCTTGTCAGCCCAACCCATCTGACGGCGAATCATGGACACGGTTAGGCCAGTTCTATCCTGTTTCATATAATTATAAAAAAGGAAATTCAAGGAGGAAATTAACTTTAAAAGATGTATTTATGATATTTACCGTCAAAGAAAAATATTTATGCTTTTTTGGTGTCTTTCGCTTCCAGAGATCTTGTTTTTCTTGCTTCTCTTGAAGAACTACGGATTGGTAGTATTCCATGATAGCATTCAAACGTGTTTGGTTGGCGTACTCGCATTCTGGCCATGCTCCTGAAGCTGAAATTATACATTTCTAATCATGTTTCGCACAAAACTATTAAAAACTACTGTGATAATAGTATTGCACTTTTCATCGTTTAACACCAACCAAATTGCATAATTATATATAATTATATGCCATTGATAATTTCGTCATCATTAGATACTGCTTTTTCCTCGATCTTTTAGACGCTGAATGTGACGAATATGCTAAGATAACTGTGAAACATTGGCGATGGGTAGAAGGACCATCCGGATTAACTATGGTCAATTATGACTGCAGAGCTACTAAAAAAGTGGCCAAAGTTGGCCGTGCAACTTCACTCAAATATTCTGTCGACACGTGTTTACGATTTCCTCCTCTAAGTGAGCCAGTCCAGGGAACGTGAAAGACATTTCGGTCCCCTCATGTCATGTTCAAAACTTCAATTCGCGGTGGTGGTTCAGAATGGACCTAAATTCGAGCAATGCAAGAGAAACCAAAGGGAGAAATTGAAAATATAGCTGCTCGACCTTGTGTATGGAGACAGACATATTCGTGGCAAAAAAACAAATCACAGCTTCTTTGACAAATGTAGTCACCAGGATCTGTCATGACCCTTTTTGGGCCCGTTTGTTGCGTAGGCGTTGCTTAAGAAATTCTTTTTGCAACATTTCAATACTTTGCGTGTTAGCTAATAGCAACCTTGAGAGAAGCTAATATTAAGATCCGAGGGCAAATAAGCAATCAACCGCAAAACAACAGATTTGATAACTCAGAGTGTTGTAGCGTAGATTTCCAAGCTTACGAAGTGCACCGTTCCGAACAAAGTATACTAATTCAGAGTTCTCATTTCTCTATTCCAAACACATTCGGTCAAATACAGTATCTCTAGGGCGACGAAGAAGCGACCGATTATTTGATTGGAAATGTCGCTCCGGGTTCAAATAGCGGTGCGTTATAGATGTTTCTGTTTGTCCTACTACTGTAGACTTATCACTAGCAAAATATTAAGTGTTATGATAATAAATAATAGGAAGGAAAAGTAAAAAAATTGAAAGAAGAGACCGCATGGATACGGTATGCTCCTGAATTGACCTGTATGTAGACATAGCTTTTGAGCTCGCTTTGCTAATATTATCGACCTTTAATATGGTTTGAAAGACTGAAGTAGTACTCTCAATAGTTATAACTGCCGAATGAAAGATGTTTCGGTAGTGGCAAAGTTGTCATTTACTCGAGTTAGTTATTACTTTATCCTGGTACATTGGTTGGATCGACCACAATCAGCCAAATTTAAACCGGAATTTGTTATTTTGAATTTTCATTACGAAATCACGTAAAACCGTAATTATCACACTTCTTCTTAGTTCTGGTCCATCTGGCTTGCGACTGATTTGAAAAAGTATTTTCCAAGGTTTTTATATTTTTTTTTAATTAAAAAAAACTTTCAGGACAAGTAAGAAACCATTGAAACAGTGTCCTTCAATTTCTTCTTTAAGTGGCCCAATTCTTCGAATATGCACAGCTTTGTGGGGTCTCACATTATTGAACTATTGCTTTACGTTGGAGAATGCCGTCCCCACCACCCCTATCATCTGAAGTCGCTCTTGCCACGAAGTTTCACCAGAAATTATCTGTTACTATGGGAACCGGAAGAGACGGCCAGACGGCCATGTTCCAGGAGAATTCTGATGTGTTCTCGGCCCGGTTATTTGCAGTTGGCCCCCTCGCCTTAACCAACACTCCACCCCTGCCCCCAGGTAGAGCTCCTGGTGGGCTCAAGTGGGGAGTCGCACTGTGTAACTCGTACTAGTACTAGTACCGTTATTCCAGTTACCGTTTTCATATCAATCCGTGTCCGAAGAGGACCGTGGGATTATGCCTACACAGCAAGAGCTCTTACATTAAACCCCTTTCCCACTGCAACCAGTGAGATTTGAACTGCGACCTTCCGTACGACAGTCGTGTGCTCCAACCACTCAGCTATCGATATCAATTACTCGAGATAGACATATGTATGTATTTATATGTCAATGAAGCTTTGAGATAGTGCCTAATTCAGGTAGATCTATTTGTACATTAAACCAGAGGTGTCCGGGTTAATTCGGAAATACGTGTATCGTGAATTTATATTCATACGTGTATATCTTTTTTTTTCTTCTTTGTCCCGTTCACAAGCGGGGTCGGCTCGTCGTGATCGGTTTCGCCATTTAGCTCTATCGAATGCCTGATCTGGGTGCAACCCCGAGGCTTTTAAATTCCCATCCAACGTATCAAGCCACCGTTGTTTCGGCCTGCCTTTTGGTCGTATACCATCGACTTCGATGTTCTTGGCAAGTGAATTCTCGTTAGCACGAATTGCGTGACCATACCATCGAAGACGGCTCTCTCGCAATTTTTCCACGATCCCCAAAACGATCGCGGATATTCTCATTTCGTGTATATATAATACAGTATTCAGTAATAGCCAATGTTTTTTTGTTTAGGGTGAGCATTATATCTACGTCGGAAAAACGACTTCACAATCGGAAAAAGGAAGCCTGGAGGTCCCGCCAATTGAAGACGGCGGACAAATACTGCCACCGCCAAGTGTAAAAGAAACAGTCCGTGCAATCCATAGGTTTAAAAATCATAAGTCGCCCGGAACCGATGGAATTACAGGCGATTTGGTTAGATATGGAGGCGACCAATTACACCAAGTGGTTCATAAGCTTGTGCTCAAGGTGTGGGAATCAATGCCTCATACATAAAAAAGGAGATATCACACAGTGCAGCAATTATAGAGGTATCCTATTTATCCTATTTAAGTCCACTCAACTACTGGCCTATGCTGACGATATCCACATCATGGGAAGAACGACCCGAGACGTACACCCAGATCGAGCAGGCAGCAATTGGCGCAAGATCTTGGGCTGCACATCAATGAAAGCAAGACAAAATATATGGTGGCAACGTCAGCACCGAAAACCAACCAACCAACAACATCAAATTGCACTGGACAAACGGGAAGAATAAAGATAGAAGACTACAACTTTGAGACCGTTGATAATTTCTCTTTTCTAAGGTCGAAAATCACAACCTATAACAGTTACGACGATGAAATCCGCGCACGGTTGTTGGCAGCCAACAGAGCCTATTTCAGCTCACAAAAACTGTTCCGCTCGAAACGTCTCACCATAGGGTCAAAGCTCTTACTGTACAAGACAATGATCTTGCCAGTCCTCATTTATTCCTCGGAGACTTGGGTTCTTAGCAAGAAAAATTGCAAATTTTTGCTTGAGATGGAGCGATTGCGTAGATCAGGACGTCAGACAGCTTTTAGGGATATTGAATTGGTGAACATCGGCGTAAAACTGGCATGCCTGGAGTTTCTTATTAAGACAGGCCTAGACCGGATACCGGTTGTTGCGCCGTTGATGATGAAGGTGATGAGGTAAAATATAATGAAAGGTGATCTATACCTGCGCGAGGGGTGACTACCGGAACATCGGCCCAACGCGGTTAGCCTCTGTGAAAGTCCGAGGAAGAGCTTTGATAAAAGGAGGGGATAAAAGAGGCAGGGAAGGCGTGATGATTGAGAGGAGAATTACTGTCTGAGAGGGGGGCCAGCCCTGACACGCAGTACCTCTGCTCTCGTAACGAGGCACCATGCGTAGCCAAATTTTTTGAGTGGGTTAGGGTGGGACAGCCACTTCTTCAGTCTGACGCACGGCAGTTTGATCATTTGCGGTATTATGGGACAAACCCTAGAGAGGTCGTACAGGAGCGAATTTTTGTGAAATTTTAAGTTAGACCTTCTGTATTTAGCCGTGCATTTCCTGAGGGTCTTCCTTTTGAAGTGTTGGAGGGCTTCTGCTACGTTGGGGACATTGTAGCCCATGCTGGGAAGCTGTAGATCAGAAATTAGAAGTTTGTTTTGAATTAGAGTTTTGTATAAGAGGGGTTTGGTAGCAGGGCCCGAGATGAGAGGAGATTATTTAAGGTAGCTGCAGCCTTAGAAGCTTTGACAATAACAGATCTGACGTGAGGGTTACATTTAAGTTTGTTGTTGAGAGAGATTCTTAGGTATTTAATGTTTAGTTTTGGCTTGAGAGTGCTGTTGACAATGCATAAATGTGAGCCAGTGGCAGAATACAAAGAATTAACGGTGAGGGTCCACCAGTTGAAATACGCAATGGCCCTATTGGTTAAGAGTTTGAGAGAGAGACACTCGCATATAGGATATTGTCGTCAGCGAAGAGAATCTCTCCTCATTGTCGTTGGAGAGAAAAGGCAGGTGAGAGGCCGTTTGTGTTGCCGTTATCGTAGGGGATTAATTTACGAGAGGGAGGGGAATATCGTGAAGGAAGATGTTAAAAATTGTGGGGCCTGGAATGTTCTGTTGGAGATTAAGTTTCCAAGGTTTCTGAGTAAAGGGAGGGGGCAATTGATTGAAGATATGGTCATGCAGGTACAGGATTGCCTGTTCGGTAAATCTGAGGTTTTCAAAGTCGAATTGATTAAGTGGAATGATAGGTGACTTAGTAAGACATGTTCGAAGATTTTTCCAATATTGAAAAGAAGAGAGACAGGCTTCATATCTTTGAGATCGACCTAGTACCCCTTCGTAGGGGTATTAGGAGGGCTGATTTCTATGATACCGGGAAGTGTCTGTTGTTCAGGCAGTGTAGGTGCAACCTTCTGCAGGACAAAGTTAGAAGCACCATCGGGGTCCGATGATTTTTAAGGTTTTGTGTAAAACAAAACCTTATTAAAATCGATTCAATGTCTGTCTGTCTGTCTGTCACACGCATTTTTCTCCAAAACGGCTAAACCGATCCAAACGAAATTTGGTGGACAGATGGGAACTATGAAATCCCACGCATACAGCGAGTGGCATAAATTTATGTGGAATTTAAAGGGGGGCTCCCCATACATGCAAAGGGGGGATTTAACAAATTTTTTCACCGGATATAGTTGTGTAGGGTATCAAATGAAAGGTCTCGATTTGTACTTTCCGAAACTTGTTTAGTTTTGGCATAAATTGCAAAGTGCGTGAGTAAGGAGTCAAAATGTACGCATTTGAAGTGAGACAGGACTCATTTTCGGAAACTACCCAACCTAAAAATCCGAAAAAAATCAGGGTCGTGCGCCTAGATGAAATCTAGGCCTCAAAATATGTCCCATTCCGATATCTGCTCAAATAAACTTACTAATAGTATATTACTACTTTTTAGAAATTTACTGAAAACCCCCCTTAAATTCATCCTAGGACTTCCGAATTTTGTACCAGCATAGGGGACAATATTTCGTATATATGTGCTAAATTTCATGGAAATCAGGCAAATAACGCCAAAGTTATAGCAGTTCAAACTTAGCAATTTCGCGCGAGTTTACTGCTCCCAAAGCCATGCAAATCAGATGCTGACGTCATAATTACCCGGAATAATTGACATTCGCGTGGAATATTAAAGTCACATTTATGAAGAATCTATTTATCTGCAGCCCTTTTTAAGGCTTTGTGTAAAACACTTATGTGAAATCTAATCTTCGAGAGATGTCCCATTTCGGTATCTGCTCAAAAAATTTACTAATAGTATATTATCAACTTTTAGAAATAGACTAAAAAACTCCCCTTAAGTTCATCCTAAGTGTACTAAATTGCACCGACATAGAGGACAGCCTCGTGCATACACATACCACATGCCACATGAAAATCCAACTATTAGTGAGAAAGTTATAGCAGTTCAAACTTATCAATTTCGTGCTAATTAACAGCATCCTAACCATATAAATAAGATGCTGACGTCATAATTAACGAGAATAATTGAAATTCCAGTGAAATATTAAAATTCCATTCAAGAAGAATCTAATTCTCCCTAGCCCTTTTTAAGGTTTTGTGTAAAACAAAACCTTATTAAAATCGATTCAATGTCTGTCTGTCTGTCTGTCCGTCACACGCATTTTTCTCGGAGAGGGTTATAGTGATTGACACCAAATTTGGTACAAAGGTAGGAACTGTGAACGCTGACGCATACAGTAAATTACATCCTTTTACGTCGAATTTGCGGGGGGCTCCCCATACATGCAAAAGAGGGGTGTAAATTTTTTTTTCATCAAATATAGTCATGCGGGTATCGAATTAAAGGTCTCGATTAGTACTTTTCAAAGCCGATCTTAGTTTTGACATTCGTTGGAAGGGTGGAGAGCGCGGAGGGTTGAAAGTGATCACTTCTTTAAGGGGGCCATTCTCAGAAACCACCAAACCGAAAAATCTGAAAAAAATCTAGAGGCTGCCACTATATGGTGCCTGGGCTCCGAAATACCTTCCATGCCGATATCTGTTTAAATAAAGTTAATAATAGTATATTACTACAATTTTTTGTAATTGGTTAGAAACCCCCCTTGTGTTCATCCTAGTACCATGAAATTTTGCAGTAGGCTATAATATAGAGCATGAGCTTACCAAGTTTGGTGGAAATCGCACTATTACTAACAAAGTTATAATACCTCAAATTTGTTGCTTCTTTGAAAGTTGAAGACTATGAATGTCAATATCACCCGAAAGTGGATACTCTCACATAATATATGGATATATTACGTGCTACGTACTAAGAAATACACAAAACCTTTCGTACCTGAAGCGTCCAGCTTCCGGTTTCCCGACTTGTTTATTGTTGGACCGGGTGATTGCAAATTCAACTCCCTACCTCCCTAGGAAGGTAAAGGAGGCGAACGATCCGATTCTGACTATATCAGCGGGGCAGCTGGGGGGAAAGGGGCAAAGGTAAGACCTTTCCAAGCTCAACCTTTTATCGAGTTTCAGATGGGGTCCGTGGGCGATTTGGTACTGAATAAGTGTCAGCAATAGTCTACACAGGCGGACATTTTTTCCTCAGGGGAGTGAAAATAGAGGTTACTTATTTTTATCGGGTAGTATTTGACGTTGAGAGAAGATTTTTTCCTTCCAGACATTCGATTAATTGGTGAGAAAACTTGTGGACCAGGTTTGAGGAGTTTCTTGTAGGATGCATTCAGTTCGGATTCAAAAGCTCTATTGATTTTGCTGGACAGGTCATTAAATCTCGAAGAGGAGACGGTAGTAAGTGTTGCATTTGTTCCGTAGCCGGTGAAATAATCGTTTCCTGCGCTGCAGTAACTTGTTTCTATCGCGGACTAAGAGGAGGGTTGAGGGGGGAAGGCACCCCTATTTGTAGTAACCAGGCTCTTTAACTGGAGCGTATTTGTCGATTATAGTTTCGAAGGCAGAGTTGAATTTCCAGATGTAAGTGTCTAGCTCATCATTAGAGTGAAAGCGCGATTTGTGCGGGGGAGGACCCAGCGCACTGAATAAGCCGCGGTGAAAATCGTCCCAGTTAGTCAGATTGAAAAATCTGCATTTATGTGGATGGTGGAGGGAAGAGAGAATTTGATGCAGAGAGAGGCTGAAGGCATGGTGGTCGGAGTGGGCTCTCAAAAAGGAGCAGCTAGTGACACATGCTAAGAGATTGGACGAGATTATAAAGCCGTCTAGGAAGGAAGACTTTCGATAAAGAGATGGCACTCCAGCGTTAATATTGTCCGCGCTAAGGAAGGATCCTAACTGGAATCAGTCGAAGAGAAACTGTTGTTTTCGTTGTTAACTGAGTCGCCTCAAATATACGTGTCTCGCGTTGAGGTCACCACCGAGGATGAAGGCGTCGAAACTGGCCGCGAATTCCCAGAATTCGGAGAGAATGGGAACTGTGCCGAGTTGCTCGTTAGACAATAATCATAATATTGGATCGCACATAAGGTACCGCGTTGTGTGTGACAATGTCGTATTGCCGATCGCCACAGCGCTTTCGGTCACACTGCTGCCAGAGCAGAGGTAAGGCAGCGTCTGATGAGTTGCCTCTGTCCTGGACGAAACCCTAAGTCACTTTTTTTTTGGACTTTTTGAATTTTAGGGTATTTGGCACAAAAAAGAAGGCCCGTGGACCACAAATGTGGAAGGTTTCTTCCAAATTCGTCCAATCCAGCATCAACTGGATGCGGACTTAGGACTCCCTCAATCCTCAAACAAAAACAAGTATAGCAGATTGTTGGTCAGTTCAGGTTTTATGGTTAATTATGGCATTCTCTTGTTTGGGGATCAGGGAGTCAAGTCCGCATCCACTTGATACCGGACCGGATCAAATGGAAAGCAACTTGTTCCCGCTCTTAATAATCCTAGTTTGCGAATCCTGATGTACTCCACACATTAAAATGCCGTTTACTTTTTTTTCAAGATGGACAGGGCATCCTCTAACGTAGCATCCCACAAACACCTTTTTTTGGAGATGGGGGGATATGTTGCCATATACTTCAACAATGAGCAATGCTATCAGTCTGATTTTCAGTATTTGGAGCCTTATAACTAGTGTAAAGCCTCTTCTACAAATTAACGGCAAAATAAGGTAGAAACTTACCAACGGTTTGATCTGGAATGCCGACATCGCGAGTAGTCCATCTGCACGCCAAACAGGACAAGTAATACATTTTTCGGGTGATGACTTTATCCTTTTCTTTGTCGTCTCCATCGCCTTTCTCCGGGTCGTCTACTTTTCTGCAATCAAAATGCAAAACACGCTCACAAACCAAAAACAATAAAATTTTATGAATAATTACTTTGGCACGACCACAGTAGTCGCCCTAGCCGAAAGCGTATGCTGGCAACTGGGACAGTTGAAGCAGTTATTGCATCGATTTTTCTTCAGCTTGGCTTCCGAAGAAGGAATATTCTCCAAGCAGCTGGAACAAAAATGAGAATCAACCTGGAAAGGGAGATAAAACAGTTAAGTTCGCTTAAATGATTTACTTTCATCAAACTTACTTCATGGCAGACACAAAAGCCACACCTCAGTTGCAAGCAGTGACGACAAAAATACAATTTGGTAATTGGATTGATTAAACCACAGGAGCAGGCATAGCTGACAACAGGCGGGAGCATAAAACTAGCCATCGTTGTTAATAATTCTAAGATTTTGCCACCTCAAGCAAGAGCGACTCCGGCAGACTCTTAGCAATCGGACAACAAACGTCAAACGGAGATGACATCAGATGTGATTAACGCCTAAGTGAATGCACTTTGTTTTGGTTAAGAAGGCAGTATGTGTAAATTTATTCATTTTATAGCCACCTAACTATAACTATGTGATCAAATTTGGTTAAGTTAATTTAGTCATACTATTGGCGATATCATCAAAGAATATATCAATTCTATTATTTTCTTTATATCTACAGGTGCATTTTATATGGCAACACTTGAATGCCTAAAACGACTAAACAACACAAAAGACTGTTACACGGGCATTTGAAATGTCGGCTAGTTCTATTTGAGTTCCAGATTGTAATAAGTTAGTAATTGTATTTGCTCGAAAGTTTCAATTGGTTCATGAACATCCTCGCGTAGAGTAAGTTTCGTACCATGTCAGACAGTGATACACCGAATTTAATTGATTGGAGTTTAGAAACAGTCGAAAATGTAGTCAGCGCGGATCAAACAGGCGAAAGTTCGATTCTATCTCCGCAAAATATCTTAATTAGAGTGGGGCCACACAAAGAGCCTAGTCTAGATGATAACCCTTTTGATGTGGTGCTTAACCAGGCGGATTTATCCGACGACCCATTTGAGTTGCTCTCGAGACAAGCAGAGCTCAATAAATTGAATTCGAACAACACCTGTCAGGTGGAAACTGTAAATTTGCTGGGACTGGACGAGGCAAGTACGTTGAATTTCGATTGTATAAAAGGGCAAGGTAATCCTGATGCAAATGACGGCGCCGAGTTGGCTTTGGCCCCGCCGAAAGAGAGTGTGAGTGAAAATCCGTGCATGAACTCAGAAAGGCCAATGGAACCCAGCCCGGAAAAGATTCTTTCAAATCAGGATAGCCTTAGCACTAGGGATGAAACCATTGAATGTACCACGGAACCGATTCCAAACAAGCTCGAAAATACAACCGAAATCGATGCATCTGCACCAGTTCTGCTTGATGACGACAGCAGCAAGTCTCTCAGCAAATCAGGCGGGAATGGATCTCAGTTTATAAATGGACTTCGAAAACGGTTGCTCAGGCTTAGTGACTCCGGATCTTCCACAGGATCTCCTTCCCGCCGAGGATCGAAATCCGGAAAGGATATCATTGGCGACGAGTTTAGTGACTCTTTCGACGACATAAATTCAACTAATCCAGTTTGGGTAGACTCAGAGACTGAACAGGAGAGTGAACTGGAATTTCTAAAAATTCCAATTTTGCAAGAAATCGAGAAAACGGAAAAAACGACTGAGAACCGGCAAACTATCCTGGCAACTCCGAAGAAAGATGCCGTTGACGCCTTGGCTAGATACAAGGAGAAAATGACTGAAAAGGGAACAAACGGGCAGAACTCTTCGAATACAATCGACTTGCAGGCAATCCGAGAGAGAGTCCAACGCCAGAAATTGGAAGCAAGTAATTCCCAAGATATCGACGACTTGATAGCGTCAATGAAACAAATCATTTTAAAATCATCTGATGCCGAACAAAAGGTTGAAGCTAATAAATTGTTCGATAGTTTGCGAACTCTTGCTGGAAAAAACACCGCTGGGACAAACACCCATACCATAGATACCATGGATTCTGATCCACATACTAACCTAGAAGTGCCTCCAACTATAGTCCGCCAGGGAACATTTGATCTGAATAAGTCCGACGAGAACGAAAAAGAGGCTACAAATCCATCGCCAACACCATCTGAGATACTTGAAGAGGCAGAATCTGCAAACTCTCCTCAATTTTCAGCAAATATCTCAAATATTGTTGAGCACATTGGAATGCTTCTTGGCAACCAGAATGTTAATGTGCTTCAAACAGGAGTCGTTCCCAGTCCAGCCAATGTGACTAATCCTACCTACATTGTGGTGATGGGGACGCCCGTCCTTTCCAGTCGACAAAACACTCAAATGGCACTGAATAGTACAAATTCCCCCGAATTCGAGTCGAAGCCTCGAGGACGCAGCCAGTCACTCAGTTTGCATGATAAGTCTGTCGACCGGGCAACTAAGCCGATACCTAACTCCCCAAGCACTTTCAGTACGCCCTCCAGGCCTTATATGCTGAAGCGGCGAAGTACAATCAGCTACTCCCCCGCAACGACAACCCAACCAGGAGCCCGAAAATCACTTTACGAACCAGCAAAAGCACCCCAGAAGCCAGCACCTGTCCAGCGGCGACATACGAACGTGATAAATAATCAACATACCTTACTCCCACCGAGAGGACTTCCGAATTCAATAGTCCACACACCTCTAGAATTGGATCCTAAGAAACTGAAGCTTAAATCCAACGATAACAGCCGTCGACCTACAGGACCCTTGCGGGCAACTATTCCTTTGAAGAAGGGTCTATCGACTGTTACTACGCCATACGCTTCCCGGTCTACTAACTCCGGGCAATTAGTCACAAGCACGCCTATCGCCGCCACAAACTTGTTGGAAACTTTCCCGGTTACTTCCACCTCGTCATTGCCTAATGGGCCTTCCTCGAAAACTAACGAACGAACTCAGGCCAGGAGGTCATATTTGTCTGTAACTCCCAACGGGAAAGCCAGAGATAGGTCAGGTGTTTCTGCTGTAGGTCGGAAGCGGTCGCTAACTGATTCTAGATCATCGAAACAATCTTCCGCCAGCTATCAATCGAACAAAGCATCACATGGACCGGCGGTCACAATGAACAACGCTCAAAGGCGTATTTCATCCAATACGGTATTCCCAGCAATGTTTTCTTTAATAAAATCTCATAATCCAAAGAAACCTTTTTTGCAGGGAACCACTACACTGCCCAGGAGTTTTGGATCGCTCGCTAGAAGTGATAAAGAAAACAAACGTCCAAAGTGATGAGTTTGGTGGCACTCTACCCGAAGGCAGCGAAAAAAGAATCTCCTACTTTCCCGTACATTACTAGTAACAATTAGAGAATTGTGATATATTTTACTTTCAAGACTACAATTTGAATATTTCTTTTTAAAAAATGTTACTGTTAGGATTTTTTTTTTCACGGAAATTATAAATCAGTCTTACCTTAACGTTTCTGTATTAATTGGATAGAAGCAAATTAATTTTGAGGATTAATTCGAGGATCTAATCCGCGAAGTTTCTCTTCTAATATGTCATAAATGATGCGGTTGTAATCCTGCAGCAGAGCGGAGTCTCGCATTTGTGTCAAATGTGTAAAGTATTTGACTCTTTCCTGATGAAGGGAGAGAGCGCGGATTCGATCCTTTCATCGTAAAGAAGACTCACGCTTGAGGTAAATATTTTTTAGCAATTAATTTTCTTAAGCGTGACTAAAAGTTTGAAACTGTTTTTACGAATAAATATCATCAAAACAATTCAGAACGCAGTTTTCACTGAAGAAAATGCGATTGCTTCAATTGAGAGTTATGGATTTTCATACAGGGTTTGATGATTTTCCGATTCTCTACCCTCTGGAAGGCCATCATTGATGGATTTCCTGCATTATATTTTGCTTTCGATTTTAAATTTGCAGTTCCGGTGGAATGAAAATAATTTACTGTCGTCATTGGGTCAAGCAGCTCCGGTAAAGATGCCCAACTCCGTCAAAGACGGTCCCAGTCCCGTTTGAGAATCGCCGTGTAACACCCAGACATCTCAGGGAGCAGGTTGGACCTCCTTAATAGCACGTCATCATTGAAACAGTGACTTTCCTACAAAGGCGGGGACCAAGAATTCACTTAAAGTATTCCTTGTTTGCCGCAAAAGGCGACTATCATATTAGGACACGAGTTGGTTTTTGGAATGTGCGAGGTTTCGAGGGTCCCTAGAACGCTCGCTTTCTCGCTTCTCTCTTAACATGAACGGAAGTACAAACATTATAAACTGGACATTCAGAAGTTAAATGATGGAACCCTGGCAAGCACACCTCTTTTTCTTGCGGTCCTGTGCAGTTGTTATATGGAAAGCCTGATTGAAGCAAGCGTGAATCCGGTGTTGAACTTGTAGCGCATCCAGGCATCAGGTCAACAAATCGTCGATCTTACTCCCACCCAATTGCTTCATTTCGCGCAGCAATTGACTGGGAGTTCGATAGACGATTTGTTCACCTGATGCCTGGATGCGCTACAAACTAATGCTTACCGCAACTGCAAGGCACTCCCTTATTTCTTGGGAGTCGGTTTCGGATAAGATAAAGACTATGGAATTCCGATTCAGAACGAGGAATATTTCAATGGTACAGTGTTACGCATCAACGGAGACTTCTAATTCATAGGGGAAGGAGGCTTTCTATGAACAGTTGAATGCAGTCGGGGAGAGGCTTCTTAGAGGTGATATTGTGTTCATGATGCATGACCTGAATGCCAAGTTGGGCGTCAACGACGCTTTGTTTGGACATGTGATAAAGAAACACGGTACTGACGACTGTAACCATAATGGTGAGTGGTTTGTGGATTTCGGTGGCTTCCATAGCCTCGTCGTCGGCATAGAAATTGCCATAAAGTTAGGTGGATTGCAACTGATCGACACAGTGTGATGGAGCTCGTTGTGATCAGCAGTAGATTTAGCAGGTGTCTTCTGGATGTACGTAAAAATAGAGATGCTGACATCCGTGTTGCTCACGTTGCTATTTGCAGCAAATCTTTTCTCGGGCGGTACTCAGCTCGTCGACCACGTCCCGAAGGGCATCACATGATCTGCCTGAATCATGGAAGCGAATCGAAAAATGGAAGGGATTGAATGTTTTGTTGATCGCTGGGAGTGGTGGCGATCGTGGCGCACTGGAGCCTCTACCGCGTGAAAACTCGTGTACTGTGTGCTGTAACAAAAGGAAATTTATTCTTGCTCTAATCAGGGAAGTAGAAGCTACCAAAGAACGTAATGATTTCCGAAGTGTATACTGCATTACGAAAAAACTTACATGTGGTGGAAATCTTTCGATAGTTCTATGAGCAATATTAATAATCGACTCCTCATCAATGATGACGACCAGCTGAAGAGGTGGAAGGAACGCTTCCCATGTTTCTCAATCGAATGATGTTCGTTAAGCTCTCCGCAGATCTATTCATCGCTGCCCTTGAAGTTTCTGCAATTGTTACTTCCATTTGTACGAAAATTCTGGACTCGAGGCTTTCCCAGACAGTGGAAGATGGAGATGATCGTTAACTTTCCGAAAAGGGAACCCGTGTTGAATGTGACAATTCGAGGTACCTGCGTGATCCCTGCTGTCGGAAAGGTAATACCTAAAATTATCCTGGAAGACATCAAGAAACATTTCGAAAGCTTGACCGACAGAAAACAGGCTGTAGATCCTCCTACATTGACCGGATCAATACCAATGGATCATTTTGGAACAGTCCGCGGGGTTTAGATCTTCGTTCTACCTGATATTTCTTCTTCTTGGTATCGCGAATGTCCTTCGTGCTACCTTGTCTAGAGAACGTGGAGGACTTCAATGGACCATGACATCTTTCCTCAAACAGCGCGACTAAGTTAATGACATCTATTTGCTGCTGATACGAAAAGTGAAGCAAAAAGGGAACTAAAGTTCTCAGTCTAACGGTTCATCGCACTCTTCCTATCTCCATTAATAGGTAGAGTTTCGAAGGCTTTGATCAATTTATATATCTAGGATGTGTCGTTCGACGCACACTGTAAGGAAATCACAATCTACCGAGAAATAATTTTTGTTTGGTACGAAACCCATAAATTTGTTTGAAATAGGTTATAACTAGTGTTTATAAAGGGTAATAAATGCATAGTAAGTTACTTGTTGCAGAGAAAATATATATGTAAAGAATATTATTCATTCGTTATGGGCAGAGGCAGCTCTATACATTTAGACTAAATTTGGCTTTTATTTCTTCTCGTAATACACCTTAAGTAGGGTATACCCTATTCTTGATTTGACCTAATATTAAAAGTCGGCCTAAGTTGGTTATTAGCTCGCTTATCGATAGTATCTATTATTTTTTTTCTGGGCGCTTGGGTTTCTTCAGATAATTAGCCAATTAGAAGAATGCATGACGATATCACATCATTGACATGAAACCGAATTTTATGCACACCTAAAGGTGTGAATATGTTTTAAGCTACAGCTCCTCGGTATCTCTCGTGTAAAAACGAAGAGTATTTGAATCAGTCATAAACCTGGATTCGAAATTATATGAAATGGGTGCATCGAAAACTTTCCTCAAAATTAGACTAGACTTATTCGCCTCCAAAAGTTTTGCCCAATATGTATAACAACTTTACGAGGAATATGGCCTACAGAACCCTTTAAAAGAGGGGGCTGGATCATTCCATACTATAATATTTCCTTTTTCGGTATTCGAATAGATACCACCGCCTATTGAAAGATTGATAAGATTTTTATCAAAATGACTTTTAAACGTAAACTAATTTTTCCCGAGACCCATTAACGCACCACTTAATCAAGGACGTTAGTTATTTTCCTCCAACTATATTTATATATATTTCGACACAGCTTAACACTTCCTTTTAAATTTAACAGATAGGCTTGATAGTATGATCGATTAATGAGTGGAGATTACATTCAGGTTTGATTCGATTTCGTACTGCAAACTGCATTCTATTGTCCTCAAACCACTTTTTTGTACATTTTTGCTAGTATATTTGTGTCCGGATAGCTGAGTGGTTAGTCGCGGTTCAAATCTCGTTGGGGGCAGTGGAATTTGTATCGTGATTTGACGTCGGATACCAGTCGACTCAGCTGTGAATGAGTACTTGCGTCAAATCAGGGTAATAATCTCGGGCGAGCGTAATGCTGACCACATTGCCTTCTACAGTGTTCTGTAGTGTACCGTTACGGTCTCGAATGAAGTGCTCTAACACACTTCAAGGACGTGATCCAATATGGATTGTTGCGCTAACGATTATTATTATATATTATTTCAGGCCTTTATCTTGCTGGAAAACCCATTTTAATGGTATTTCTTCACTGGCAGGATATTTTGCATAAACATTTGGAACCATGGTTGCTTTCATATAATGTATTGGACCTATGCCAAAGAATAAAAAGCAGCTCCACACCACAGTAGTTGAACCGCGGCGCCTAATTGTTTTTAATGTGTATTTAGGGTCAAGTCAAGAATAGGGTATACACGTTACGTAGCCGCAGGAACCTCCACCACCATAAAAAACAATTTCGTACTCGTGAGATAATAAAATATTTTTTCGTTTCTCGGTTCACCAAGGCGGTGTCGATCTGTCTCTCATCAAACCGAAAACTGCGCAACATTGCCTTTACGAAGAAGAGGATTTTTTCTCGGATTTCGGACTTTTAAACTACTGTCTCTCAATCTTCGGCGAAGAATATGAACAATAACTGTCACACCTAGCTATTTTTTGGTGGGTTGCCTTCATGAAAATTTTCATTTGCTACAATGAACTAGTTCCCTTAGTGATAACGATCACATTGCTCTTTTCTACCTCGAGTTTCCAACTTGCTTTCAAACTTCGCAATCATTTTTGCTGAATACTGCAAAAATTTTTTAAAATCGGTTTAGTGTTTGTCTTCCTGTCCGTCTACCAAATCCATTTCCTCAGAAACGGTTATTCCTATTGATGCGAAATATGGTGGAAAATGTAAATCCCCTCGCATGCAGGGCGTAACATCGTTTTACGTTGAGTTCATGGGAGAGGGGTCTTCATATATGCAAAGGCTAGGTGTAATTTTTTTTTCATTGAATATAGTCTTATAAAATATCAAATGAAAGGTCTTGAATAGTACTTTCCAAAGTTGGCCTAATGTTTGATGTTTGATGCAAGAGGGGCGAATCTGAGGACTGGCTAGTGATAATTTCTTTTGTGGACCCGGTCTCATAAACTTCTCAACCGAAAAATAGAAAAAACTCACGAAGCTCCCAACATATGGTGTCTAGGCCTCAAAATACCCTCTATACCGATATATGTTTAAATAAAGTTCATAATAGTATAGCACTCTCTTTATTATTAGTATATTCTTTAGAAATTGAGAGAAACAGTATCGACTACCTCCAACGTTTGCAGGAAGCATTCGCATAAAGTGAATGGTCTGATAGAATAAATGCACAAACATTACGAGCTAGGTACAATTGGGACAAATACCCACTCAAATATGCTTATATAAGCTATACACAAAACCTTTCATAATTGAAGCGTTTAACTTCCAGTTTCCCGGTTTTTTTTTTTTAAGCTTCTTCCTTTTCTCTGTTAAGTGGTTTTAAATGCAGGTGGTTATGAAGGTCAGTTGTTGATATACCTGATGATTATGTAGCACCCATTTCTTCTTGTGGAGAACTTCATTCGGGATTGCTTCAGTGTTTCGTCTCACTTCATTGTTAGAGACGATTTGAGCACCATTCCAACGAAATAGTGTTTGGAGTCTACCTAAGAGCCCCATCCTATGAGTTCTGATATTCAATAAGTCTAATCCGTGGACTACAAGTGAGGAAGTAAGTTGCTTTCCAAGTGGTCCGGTCCGTTATCAAGTCGATGCGGACTCAGAACTCCCTTAATTCTCAAACCAAAAATTCACTTCGCCCTAGTTTCGGCCACGTCACACTCATGGCGGATTCCACGGGCAGAAGTGAGGCAACATCTGATTGAATTGAAACCAGCAGTCAATTTTTTAAGGCTGATTAATTCAATTAGTGGGTTGTCAATTTAGTAAAACGTCTAACGATTTGCCTCTGCCCTGGTAAGAAACCGTAAAGCCGTCATCACTTGATATTTCTGTGAAGTTTGGGTGCAAGCCCTAAGCGAGGGGTCCATGGACCAAGAAAGAGGGAGTAAGTTGCTTCCCATTTGGTCCGGTCCAGCATTAAGTTGATGCGGACTTAGGACCCCATCATTCTCAAAACACCCACGTTTGTTGGTGGATTTTTTCCGCGTAAACCAGCTTAAAAGGTGTAAACATCTTTTTTCGGGTCAATTGATCAATAATCAATGACAACTTTGTTTATTCGCTCTGGTGAGATTAGAACATTTTGAGTTTTTCTGTCATAAACAAATGGCGCCCAATGTGGGTGAAAACATTTATAGTGAACAAAATTGTAACCTTCCTCACTTTTGCTTTCACTTTTGAATTAAAGGTCGTCGTGGTTGATATATGGAGCACTAGTTACAGTTCTTTAGTAGAACTTGCACTGATGAAAGGAATAACTGGTTTCTGGGATATGGTACTTGCACAATGAAAAATAATTTAGCTAAAAAAGGGATCCTTTCTACTTCTGGTCAAACATGTTTTTGACTGGATCTTTCTCTAGTAATTTTCGAAATATGGTATATATTCGCGCGCTTTTGCTATATTAATTTATCCCTCGGAATTTAGTTTGCTTTCTTATGTTTTCTTATTTATTTGTAACTTTCGCTTTCAACTCTGAACGCAGAGAATAACTTTCGAGATTGCATGCAACCGGGGCTATAAGATTACAAATTTCCTCTGAGGTTACTAACATGATACTTCCTGATAAGCGCATTCGCAGCGGAATCAGTCTAGAGATAAAAATCATGGATACAAGTTATCACATTTTCGGATTATGTATTGCAAATTAGCTTTATGTCTAAGACTAAACGAAATATTATCGAGTTAAACTGAGGCTGTTGGGAAGCAATATACAGATATCCTCTTTTAAAATGTACCAGCACGAAATATTTACTTAGTAGTTACGTTGTCTCATATCACCTGAAATAAAGGTTTTGCTATTTCTACTATATCAATAATCATTGAGATGATGTACGAAATACATAATATTTTTATGGAAGCAAATAGAAGAATCTTGAAATGATAATACGCAATAGGGGTATTTACTAATTTGTATGCAAATAAAAAATTATGGCTTATAGTTTTTCCATTGTCTATTTTCAAAGCCAAGTGCACGCATGAGAAAGTAAGCGATACTCTCTGTTACTAAAAAATTGCCTTTTTCGCTTTCATTAATGCGGAAAGAACTATCTTTATAACACTTCTAGAATATTCCAGATAAAAATATTTATAAAGGTACGAGAATTACTGATGAATTGTTAACGTCTCAGACGAGCTATTCCTGACATTCCAAGTATAGATATGTTAGTCGCAACTGGCCCTAAGCTCAAAGAGTGCAAGTAACGCAATTAACGGCTGTTGTATAAATTAGTGAAAAGTGGATTATCATATGCAGTAAAGTTGAGGATTTCTACAATATTGCCTGGAATTCTAGTCCACCTTTGATGTGCTTACAATGGAGTTAAGTCCGAGTGAAAATGAGGCGTACGAATCGTGTGAGCGCTCGAACAGTGGTTCAGGTGGTGATCATCCTTCTACTTTTAATCTTTTAAATAAGAAGTTTTACAATATAAGATAATTAAACATATACATATTCTGTGATCTATAAAATACGTACGTAGATATTCTTTTAAAAGCGATGGCGCATTGCATTTGAGAATCCATGGAAAAATATTTAAATTCAATATTCGTCGAAAGTAAAATATGGCTTAGTTCGGAGATTCCTGAGGGAATACATCTAGAAGGAACATATTTCGATAGAAAAATATTTGTATCTTTTATTCTCTGGCACAGTTTCCTGAAAGTTCGGTAGATTTGGGTTCGTTGCTAAGTTGCCGATCTATAGAGGTCATGTTCTGGCTTAGTGTTTTCTGTTCAATAAATAGATAGGTGTGAGTGATGGGGAGATACAAATGATAACTATTCCGGTGATAATTTCGGCAACTGTACCAGATTCTCCTTTTCAGAATGCATTCATATCATTTCTATTCGCTAGTACCATCTCCAACTAGCAAAAGCTAAGGTAGTAGTAGTACAGTGTGACAATTTAAAAAAAACGATTTTCTTTTCTTTACATACATATTTCGAAACTATAACACTGAATGTACGAGAAAAATCTGAGATTGAAATTCAAAATATTTCTAAGTTACAGCACAAAGAATGGTGCGCACCGCAGTAGGTATAGAAATGAAAGTTAGGCGGCAGCAGTTACTTGAATCTAAAGTCTACGCATTATGTAGAAATATATACTATTAGGAAATAAGAAATCGACACAATATACAAGGAAACATTTTGGAACATTTCGTTAGTAAGCTGATCGATTTTCTAAACTTTAAACGCGTTTTACTCGAATCCATGTTTTTAAAGTTTCGGGGAAGCACACAAAAAATCACTAAGCCAATTAGCCCTTTTTCTACACACTCATGGAAAAACTGGAAACAAGCTTCCCATAATGACAGATGGCAGAACCTAAATGCTGCTTGACACACCAAACTTTTCCTGCCAGAACCGAACATACGTACCGCAAAGTTTATCCTGTCGAAAAGCAGGGGGACTTGCAGGTGTATTGTGGGTATTCTGACAGGCCATAATTCACTAGCTGGGCATATGTTCAGAATAGGAATTACCGAAGATGATACGTGTCCCTCCTGTAATGAGGAAGCGGAATCGACAGGGCATTTCCTATGTGAATGCCCCGCCTATGGACGCATCAGGCATCAGATCTTTGGTGCCAATGTTCTCCAATTGCGACGGGTAGCATCACATCCACTAACGGAAATCCTGCGATACGTTAACGAATCCGGAATATTCCGTTAGACGGGGAAGGCGAGTACAATGGGCGAACACGGCCTGAGTGCTCAGAAGCTGTAGCTTCTCCCCCACCATACACGCATGCACACACACACACTCATGCCGATGTGCGGAAGCTCAAAAATATTTTCTAATAATAGATTTTTTTTAACAATTTGACATAAAAAATACAACGATTTTGATGTTTTTTAATAAGTTCGCTATTTTGTTGTTTTTAAACAATAAAATCTCAAATATGTTTCGCATATTTCGGCAAGTCTACAGAACAGGAGAAATTTTTTTATTGAATTCGAACCACCACAGAAGGCTGTGTGTTTTCATGAGTGAGACCACCTTTTCTTCAATGATTCTACTTTGGTCTTAAGAAACAAGTCGGGAAACCGGAAGCTGGACGCTTCAGGTACGAAAGGTTTTGTGTATTTTTGGTACGTAGCCCGTAATTTATCCATATATTATGTGAGAGTATCCACTTTCGGGTGATATTGATATTCATAATCTTCAATTTGCAAAGAAGCAACAACTTTGACGTATTATAACTTTGTTAGTAATAGTGCGATTTCCACCAAACTTGGTAAAATCATGCTCTACATTATAACTTACATCACTGCACTTCACTTGTGGTGCTAGGGTGCATTTAAGGAGGGCTTCCAGTTAATTATAAAAAATTATAGTAATATATTATTATTAACTTTTTGACCAGATATCGGTGTGGAAGGTATTTCGGAGCCCAGGCACCATATAGAAGCAGCCTCCTGATTCAGATTTTTCGGTTGGGTAGTTTCTGAGAATGGCCTCCTTAAAGAAATGATCACTTTCAACCCCCCGTACTCCCCACTTTTCCAATAAATGCCAAAACTAAGACCGGCTTCGGAAAACACCAACCGAGATCTTTAATTTGATACTGCACATGACTATATTTGATGAAAAAAAATTTTACACCCCCCTTTTGCATGTATGAGGACTCCCATTAAACTCGACGTAAAAGGATGTAACTCACTCTATGCGTGAGCGTTCACAGTTCCCACCTTTCTACTAAATTTGGTGTCAATCGCTATAACCGTCTCCGAGAAAAATGCGTGTGACGGACAGACAGACAGACAGACAGTAAACCGATTTTAATAAGGTTTTGTGTTTACAGAAAACCTTAAAAACTGGTGGCAGTGGGATTTCGACCGTGATTTGTTGTGTTAGCCTTTTCCTTTAGCCACTTTCAATATTTTATGCAAAACAAAACCTTGTTGAGATCGGTTTACTACCCCCACTTTCCTCAAAAATAGTATGTCTATTGAAATTGAATGAAAGAAATGAGGAGTGGAAATTAAAAGCTTAAATAAGATAGACCTCATTAAAAATTCCTCAACTAAAACATCTGAAAAAAATCACATACGCCTATATGAAGTGTACTTCTGAAAATATTTCCATTTCGGAATCTACTCAAAAAGATTTAATAACAGTAGATTATTAAATCTTTGAAATTGAATAGAAAACCTCCTGTTTTTTTGGAGTAGGTTAGGTGAATGCGTTTACGCACAGAGTGTTGGACTCCCGCAACAGTACGCTGTCGGACTACCAACTAAACACCTCCTTATCATCAGAGAACTCCCGGCTTTGGGAGCCTTCAAGTCAGGCAATCTCTTTCACCAACGGGAGTGGAGGGGAGGAAGGGAGTTGTTAGTTTAGGGAACGCCTTGCCACCCGGTCGATCTGCCGGTCGAGTTCAATATTCTTCGCAATAAGAAGAGCCCGAACATAATGCGCAACACGGCTCCAGCTACCAGCGCTCTTCAGTATCTCTCTGACAATGTCAATGACAATGTCTGGAGAGAGGTCCCCTGTGTTTGCATAAAGCTGCTGATGAAATCCGGCCCACCTTTCGCGAGGGAAAAAGGTGTGTTCAGCGTTGTCCGCCACTTCATTGCAAAACACACAATCAGGAGATCACGCCTTCCTAATCCTGTGCAGGCAAAACTGAAAACCTCCATGCCCGCTTAGAAGTTGGGCAAGGAAGTAATCAATCTCACCAACCAAGATATTTTCTTTCTGGTCAAGATGAGTACTGCGGTTTTTTCCAACGCAAGGCTGAAACCATGAGGAGTTATCCATTCGCTTACCCATTGCATCAATAGTCAAGTCTGCTTTGCGCCTGTTCCACAGTGCGTCCAGCAACAAGTGCCGCAACATCGTCTGCGTAACCGACCAAGCGCGACTCTTCAGGCATATCGAGTCTCAGCAAATTATTCTAGGAAATGTTCCAGAGGTCCGACCCTAGGATAGATTCCTGTGCTACTTCTGACGTGATTTCCATCGTCTTCTGGCCATCTAGCGTCTCATAGAGCAGGGAGTGGCCTTAATCCCTTAATATCCGTAAGAAGTACCTTGGCAAGTGAAATTATTTTTCTAATGTGCCTAGCATACCTGTCCATCTTATGAAGTTGAAGGCATTTCTGACATCAAATGTTATGATAAGCACCATCCGTCGAGATCGGCGGCTGTGAACGGCTCGATGAATAGCATATATGATCTCTATGATAGCACCCATTGTGGATCTCCCTGTTTTAAATCCGAACTGGCTTGGGGATACGTCCCCGAAAAATGCCCTCCTTCAAGCAAGCATTGAATGCCCCAAGTAGCAAGTCTGGCCGTTGGCGGAACACCAGTTTGCAAACTTTCGCCGGGATGCCATCAGGACCTGGCGTCGTTTTGCTTTTCATAGTGAAAATTGCTTCTTCGAGCTCTCTCATTGTGAAAAGGGGACAATCCCCGACGCTTTCCGCGCTATTGACATCAACCCGTACAGGAGGTCTGGGAAATAATGCCGTACAATGCGGTCCATCTGGTCGGTATTTAGTATGCAGGGCTTCCGTAGAGCCCCGATTTTCCGGGTAACAAGCTTATAATAGTTATCGTTCCGATGCTTGTAGTTCTTCTAAACAAAAATAAAACTAGGTAGCTTGTTCCTACTACAATATATTTTAATAGTTAGTAAATACGTATTTCGAAAGCTACTTACTTTCTTCCTCAGTACTTAAGCTACTTAAGCTTAAGCTTACAATATATTTTAATAGTTAGTAAATACGTATTTACTAACTATTAAAATATATTGTAGTAGGAGCAAGCTACCTAGTTTTATTTTTATTTAACAAGCTTATAGCCAAGTCTCCACGGATCCTCATTCACCTCGTTGACTAGGTGCCAGCCGCGAGCTTTGCTTTTATTTATCGCGCTACGGAGTCTCCGTTTTACCGATCTATACTGTGCCTTTATGGCGCATGCTCCAAGATCTCGTCTGCTCGATCTGGATGAAGGCAGTTTGTACGTCTCGGGTCGTTCCTCCCATGATGTCAATATTTCAACAGTTTCTCCTTCGCTTGCCGCAGAGAGAAAATCTGATCTGTTGCTGATTTGCCTCTAGTGAAGTCTCTTCCGTATGGGCCAATGATGTTGTGGGCGTATGGGGCTATCCGGCCTAGCAAGTGTGTGGAGAATATCTTATAGATGGTACTCAGCAACGTGATACCTCTATAATTGCTGCACTGTGTGATATCTTCCTTTTTATGTATGAGACAGATAATGCCTCGTTGCCAATCGTCAGGTATTGATTCGCTGTCCCATACCTTGAGCACAAGTTGATGAACCACTTGGTGTAACTGGTCGTCTCCATATTAAACCAATTCGGCTGTAATTCTATCGGCTCCTGGCGACTTATGATTTTTTAGCTGATGAATTGCACGGACTGTTTCTCCTAAACTTGGTGGTGGCAGTATTTGTCCGTCGTCTTTAGTTGGCGGGACTTCCAACTCACCGATGTTCTGGTTGTTAAGTAGCTCATCAAAGTACTCAACCCATCGCTCTAATATGCCCATTCTGTCGAAAATCAGATTTCCCTCTTTGTCTCGGCAGGATGAGCATCAAGGTGTATAAGGCTTCATCCTGCGAACTTGTTGGTAAAACTTCCGCGCCTGGTGCAGTTGCTCCCTGTACTTTTCGAGTTCACAGATTTGTTGGTTCTCCCAGGCTTCCTTTTTCCGTGTGTGAAGTCGCTTCTCCGCTCGACGGAGTTCGTGATAAGTCTCTGCGCGTGCCCGTGTTCTTTGAGAATGCAACATTACTCGGTATGCGGCATTCTTCCGTTCCGTTGCTAGCTTACATTCATCGTCAAACCAGCCGTTCCGACTCCTTTTGCGGCTGGGGCCAAGTATATTTGTGGGCGTATCCATGATAACGTTCTTCAGGTGGTTGTGAAGATCATTAGTTGATGTTTCATCTCCAGGTCCTCTGTTGACTGCGGTTATTGCGGCATCCATTTCCCTCTTATAGGTGTCGCGGAGGGTTGTGTTGTGGATGGCTTCAGTGTTCACTCTCACCTGATTGTCAGAGGGGATTCTAGGTGGTTTTGTTATTCGAGCTCGAAGCACCATGCCAACGAGATAGTGATCCGAGTCTATATTGGCCCCCCTTTATGTTCTGACATTCATCAATGTTGAGAGATGGCGGCGTTCGATCAACACGTGGTCAATTTGGTTGAAAGTGGCCCCGTCTGGAGAGGCCCACGTATGTTTGTGGACCGCTTTCCGCGCAAACCAGGCACTTCCAACAACCATTTCGTGTGACCCTGCTAATTAAATAATCCGCGGTCCGTTATCATTTGTTTTTTCGTGTAAGCTATGGGAGCCAACGTATCGCCTGAATACGGGCTCCTTCCCTACTTGGCTGTTAAAATCCTAAAGTATGATTTTGATATCATATCTGGGACAGGCTTCGAGGGTTCGTTCTACTGCATCGTAGAAGGTATCCTTCTCCGACTCTGCAGTCTCCTCTGTAGGGGCGTGAACGTTTATGAGGCTTATATTTCTAAACTCGCAAGCGCAGAGTGCATAGCCGTTCGCTTATGTTTTCAAAGCCGATAACAGCAGGTTTCATTTTTTGGCTGACTAAGAAACCTACTCCGAGCACATGGTTTACTGGATGACCGCTATAATATATGGTGTAGTGGCTCTTCTCCAGGAAACCGGTCCCTGTCCATCGCATCTCTTGTAATGCTGTTATATCAGCCCTATATTGGGACAGGGTATCGGCTAGCTGCTCATCAGCTTCATCTCTGTACAGGGAGCGCACGTTCCATGAGAAAATGCGCTAATCGTTGATCCGTTGTCGTTGCCGGGTCCGTCGTTTTAAAGTCCGTTCTGTCCGAGGCTCCTGTTGTGGCTTCGTAACAAGTTGTTTTCCGTGTAGGGTTGTCAGCCCTACCCAACCTCAACCTGGAGGACCAGTTGGTACAATTTGTCTCGTTTTTAGGCGCGGGAGACTCGCCTTCATCCTTCTCCGTCTGCAGCTTTTCGTTAAGAAAGAGCTAAGTCACCACGTGGAGGTGGAGATAGGGTTTGGTAGTAGAGCTGTTGGTGTTGGTTCAGCAGGCATTTCCCAGGTTTTATGCTCCATCGTGGATACCAATCCACGTTTCGCCCGGGGACCTATACTACCCTTTGACCACCGTTTTCATTGTTCGCATCTAAAACTACCATATTTATATCTTCGAAGGGATGATGATGACCTTTACAACTGAAAAAATATCCATTTATAAGAAAGTTTTTGTAGTTCCCGAAAATGGTATCAAACCTGGGATTAAATGTTTGAGGAAGTGGGATATTGTGATTTTTTGGGAAGGTCAAGCTTTTTGACACTATTTACCGAAGACGGTATAATTGTGTAACGGCAAAAGATAGAGTGCCGATTTTCTGGACTAATTTTCCTCAAACAAGTGGTCCTATCCACCATTAAAATTTGTACCATAATAAATGGGACACTCTGTAAAGTAAAAGCACAAAGTTAACTATGTACTTGCAAAGGAATCAAAGATTTTTTTTAAATTTCTATATTTTTTAGTTCCAAATTCCAATGATCTCGATGCTAAGGAAAAGACCCAATCTGATGATCTCGTATCAATTGAAACCGCTTTAGAGGCAACGGGTAAGGTACATAGCATGTTTCTATTCTCCATTTTAAAGACAATTTTTCACAGGTTTCGGGATGTACAATTATTATCTCATCATTCTCGTGGGAGTAATCTCTGGTGGATTATTCGTAGAATTATTCGCCCTTGGAATGTATCTTCCAGTAACTGACTGTGATATTAAATTAAGTGCTCAGGAAAAAGGAGTCATTACCGCAGTACAATTAGCTGGTGTTTTGAGTAGCTGCTACTTTTGGGGATTTATGGGCGATATCAAGGGTCGACGAAAGACAATAATTCCAGCAGTTATGATTGCTTTTTTGACGGATGTTGTAACGAGTTTCTTAAGTGATTTTTGGAGTATAGCTGCATTTCGTTATATAAATGGGTTCTTGTAAGTAGCTTAACTGACCACAAAGCGTTCATGTATCTAAGCGGTATTTCAATCCTTATTTCAATCATTCATTCTTAGGATTGCTTGACCTTCATATCTTTTATCTTTTCAGTATTGCAGCAACTTGCACCATTCCTTTTACATATTTGGGTGAATTCCACACAAAGGAAATGAGATCTAAAGCGATTATGTATGCAAATGTGGTTTATTCCCTATCTATTGCTGTAATCATTTTCCTAGCATGGCTGGTAATAAATCAGGAGTGGAAGCTTAATATACCATTCCTTGGTATAGTTTATAAGCCTTGGAGACTTCATCTTATTGTTAACTTTCTGCTGGTGTTCATATGTGGAATTATTTTAACGTTCATGCCTGAGAGCCCTAAATTCACTTTGCTGGAGGGTAAGCAGGAGCAAACCCTTACGGTCTTACGAAACATTTATAAACGAAATAACAGAAATGCCAAGGACGAGTATCCAGTAAGTATTTCTCTTGTGAAGTCTTCTTTACAGGCAATTTTTGTTAAATTATTACCTTGAGTAGATGGGCGTTTATATAATATAAAAATTTAGTTATTTAATAGAAAATAGTTGCTATTTACTGATAAAGTTATAGATATGTAATTATTCTGAACAATTCCTTGCTCTACCACTATCAACCTGATAAAATTCTTTCGTTTGTGTTCTGAAGTTCCAGGATTCTCCCTGTATCTTAAACGAAGAAACCCGACAACAGCTTCAGCATTTTATATTTTTTAAAATAATCTTAAGAGGCTGTTACCACGCGTCTCGGTTTTTGAGCAGAAGTTCGTAGCACGCAGCTTCTCTTAATTTTTCACCATGTTGGATTGGATAATTCTCTATGCATCACAGAAAATGGATGTCATAACCTTGTTTTTTTTTGTCAGTAACGGCGGTCTGTGGATCAAATTTGTTGATCCAGACTTCATCTATTATCACTAAGCAAGACAATGATCAGTCCTGATCAGCCAGAAATGTTTACCTTTGATTCCATGGTTAACATGAAATTCGTTGTCATATGCAATCTCTGTGATCATGTCTATTGGTCACCCTTTCTGTTGATAGCGTTAGAGTTTTACTTCGGGACGAATTGTGGATTCTTCTTGAGGTTTGTCCATGTCGTTTTAAGACCGTTGTTGGAGTGGAAGGAGTTTGCATGGGGTACATGTGATAAACGGAAATTTAGGCGGACACCTAGGTTTTTCGTGGCGGTCTCTATGGGGATCTTGACTGCCATGACTTTAATACTGAGTTTGCATGAGTCAGCTAACATCTTACGGGTAAATTTGGCTCAGCTTGGAAAGAATTTGAATGAGTTTAGAGATTGGCGCTGGGCGTTCTGGGAAGGGGTACACAAGATCAAGTTTACTATTTTAACCGCCTAAGGAGTGTTAGTAGGATATTGGAGAGAGACATCGGTTGTGTATAGCAAAAAGAGGGTTGCTGACAGGACTGATTTTTTCGTGGTGCCTGTTGGAGGACCATATGGGTTGAAGAGCGAATCGTTGATGCAGCCTTGCATCTACAAAGGTGTGGGTGACAATCATAGGTGTGAAACATTTTGTAAAAGAGGCCTTCCTATCAAACGGATTCGAAGGATTTCTGTATGTAGAGTCGGGATATTGTTACTAAGGTGTTTATCTTCTTATTCTTTTTCTTTAGCCTTTATCCCGTTCACAAGCGGTGTCGGCTAGTCGTGATAGATTGCGCAATTTTATTTTATCAAAGACCTGATCTGGATGCTTTCGTTAGGCCTTCAAATCACTATCCAGTGTATCAAGATACCGTTGTTTCGGCCGGCCTTTTGGTTCTGACCAATCTTGGCGAGTGAATTCTCGCTAATGCATGGCCATACAGTCGAAGACGCCTTTCTCGCAATTCTCTCGCGAGGATCAATGCAAACACATATCGACCGCGGATATCCTCATTTCGGATGTGATCAAGGAGTGTCATGCGATTAGTCCAACACAACATCTTCGTCCCCATTACCACGAGGTACCGTTCATTGTCTTTTATAGTCGACTAATACTCAGAACCATAGAGGGCGACAAAACGGAAAACAATGCGATAGATTCTAGATTTTCGATGTCCGTTGATACGTCGATCACAAAAAATACCTGTTGTGGACCGCCACTTCATCCAGGTTGCGCTAATGCGTGAAGCAATTTCATAGTGCAATTTTCCATTGGGTAATAGCATTGACCCGAGGTATTTAAATCGCTCAGTTCTGGGCAGGTCACTGCCATTGACAGTGATAGTGCCTGTTTCATGGGGATCGGTAGTCAAAAACTTAGTTTTATTCAGATTTAATCTGAGATCGTGTTGCATGAGGCGATCATTCCATTTTTGGACAAGCTGCTCCAGATCATTTTTGTTATGAGACGCGCTGGACGTTGGATGTCTTGTGTAACAGTGTCCCTAATAAGAACAAAGAGGAGAGGACAGAAACACACACAACACTTCGAACTTTGCTTTTCGGATCGTGGTAGAGCAATTTAACTCAGCGCATGAGTTCCTCTGGTACTAGGAGTTGTCATAGAGCATACCAGATTAGTATATGTGACACTTAGTTAAACGCTTTCTCCAGATCCAGAAATGCAATGTACAATGGGCGATGTTTCTCATGATATTTCTCCATGAGTAACCACGCAGCAAGCATTGAGTCAGTATTTCCTTAGTTCTTGACAAACCCCGCTTGATTCACGGTTATTTGAACGTTTTCGCGAATGCGGTTGCCAAGAATGCGTTCAAAATTCTTCATGGTATGGGACAGCAATCAGATCGGACGGTATCTTGAACATTCTGCGAGACTACCTTTCCTTTTCCATTTCGGAACTATGATACTTTCTAGCTAGTCAGATGGTGTTCTACTTCTTAAATAACCCGATTGAAGAATTCACTGAAACACAGTGTTGGGTCCCAGCTCTTCCCTTTCCAGAGCTCAGATGCGATGAGCAGGGCATGGACAGTAATATGATTTTGCTCGTTCGCAAACTGAAAAGTTGGGTTGAGATTTTGTTTAGAGATGTGTGTCAGAAACAGTTCACAGATGACGGTTTCGAAGATGTTGGAGGAAGTGTTTAGGAGTGGCATTGGGCGGTAGCTGCCCAGGGAAGAAAAGTGTTGTCCTATTTTAAGGATTTTTCTATGGGGTAGGAATGTGGGCTGTGAGTAGGCAACGGTTAAACCGTGGAGTTAGAAAAGAACTGGGAGCTTTAGCACTTGTTTTAACTACTAATATTTCGGGAATCACTTAACAAGATTCTTGTTAGCACTGATGAAGAGAACAATTCGTTCCCAAAATATCGGTATTTGCAAGAATCTTGTTAGCACTGATGAAGGGAACAAGTGGTTACCGAAATATCGGTTTTTGCAAGAATAAATATCCACACCAACGAAAAAGAAACAACAAGTTTTTATTATTTCAACTTGTTTATTGTTCGCGAAACGATGCCATTTTTGACTGAGCAGGGGATGATGGCTTGGCGGAACACCCGACTATTTGACGGCGTATTGTTTTCTATAGAGAGATTTGGGTCGCATAAGTTGTGTCAAGTAATATATACGGGATTAAAGGTCTGAACGGGTTTGATGGTGACAGTCTGAGTTGCGTCCACCAACTTCGCGACAGCGTTGCCAATCTGTTTAGAGAATGGGATGTGTGGGAGGTTTAGCTACCAGTTTGTGGATGAAAAGATTCCAGTTTGATGATGCATAGTTCAAAAGGAGTAGAGGGTACCTAGCAATTTAATGGGGGATGCGGCGATGATTGACACAACCGTGAGTTCCGGGGGTAGTATGGAGGTATTGATAAAATCCGTGGGGCGTCCAGCGGATACCATGATAGCGTTTCCTCAACCTGGTTCGCCTACCCGGTCTGCGCGGAATTTGGTATAGTTTGGGATGGAGAAATTTGTACTTGAGATTCGGTTTGATTTCATTAAAGAGGGGAATGTTGAGTAGATGTGCATTTACACGTCTTCTCATGACTAAATTCACGTTGTCTTAGTAGTCATTGCTTGTCGAAACTGTGCAAAGAAAGGAAATGAAGGCTAGGAGTTTTCACATAGGCATGGATAAGAAATTAAAGGTAGGAAGGAAAGAATTTAGTTGGGCGACTAAGTGGGAGGTTGGCTTATTTCATTGTTCAAGATAAATGCGTTCTAGGTACATGTGGCGCTTTTGACTTAGGAAGGGTTGATCATTTGGACAGGTTTGGGTTGTGAGTTAGGTTTGATGGTGTATTTCTGAGAACTGACTATTGAAATGTTGGTTGGGAGGTGACTGGGAAGTGGTGTAGGGGTGTTGAATTACATTTGGCGATGCTCGATTCGTTATGGTATCTCTGAATGATTGATTTGGTTGCATTATATGCCGCCTGTGTCGAGGATAGAACATGCGGTGAGTGGATATTCATCTTCTTGAGGTTAATGTTGTATGGGATGATTGAGATTAATTTGATTGTAGTGTTTTAGATGTTGTGGGGTCAGCGCGGATCATAATGGCCGAGAATTTTCATAACTTACTATGTGATTGTGGGTATAGTTTTTGCTGCTTGTTTTCGCTGTCATGGGTTACTTCAGCACTGTCGATGACGCGGCGCTTGCTACAGCTGATTGTGGTTGATTGTGAGGTCGTTAGTTGCTAGCTGCTTTGTCAGACTGTGTTGAAACTACTGGCGGAGCGGTGTTTGCTGCAGCAGTGTTGTTCGAGATGAATGGAACTAGCCCGGATGGAGTGTTTGAGTTCATTACCATAGTTATTGAGCTGTGCTGATTTTCTCGTGTATTGCTTACATTTTTTAAATCCACCACTCTTTCGTCAGGACTCCTTGGGGGCCAAATACCTGTCCCTTGATGTTGTCATGGTGTTGTCACGCAAATTCAATTCAGACAATATAATTTAGCTTGCAGCTTTTGGATACTTAAGATTCAGAATACCGACAGAGACTGCAACTGATCAGACAGAAGGTCTGATTACGTCGGCTGCCTGACTGATTGATATTGAGACTGATTACTGAATGCATCTCATAGAAAATAAATACATATTCCTATGACTTTTTAGTAGAGGAGAAGATGCAAATACATAAGAGGAGAATAGAGGAAGAATATTCTGCTCCTTGCCAGTCCAATCAGCAAATGCAGGATATGCCGGCTTCACATGGTTGGCACTTGCGCGAACTCTAAATCTGCATAAACGTTTGGCTTGATTTCACTGTCCAAACATCGCCATCCACATGTTTGCAAGTGCGTTAGTGTTTTTTGTGCAGGCAAACAAATTCCCTTTGATTTGTCATCACGTTTGAATGGTTTGATGGTTTGTTGAGATTTGACAAACATGTGGATCCGGCATAGGGTGATAAAACTGATAGAGCATAGCAGCTGCTCACATATACGGCGGTTATCTTCGTTCATATAAAACGAATAACCAACTGGCTCGCATAACCTTGTCTAGCTCGGCGGTCACAAACCATTAGTGCTGCTGTATCAGTAACATATATGTGTGTCACGGCCAAAATTTCTCTAAGGTTCACTTATCATGGTAATTTTTACCCCTAATAAGTGGTCTTCGTGAGCAAATCTTGTACGACTCTGCAATGATTCAAGACGTTTTGAATTAAAATTGTTTTCGCATTCAAGTTAAAATCTTTCTACGTTTAGGCATTTGCATTTTCGGGAAGAATTTGTTACCTAGTATTCCTCTTCCTTTGTATTTGATCGGCCAATAATGCTTGCCTATTCTCTTAAAAAGCATACAACCCTCCCAAGTAGTCATATCACGGTCGTTTGAGAACAACCATACACTTTACTGAACCTGAAAATAGATTCCTCTTCCGATTCTTTCGATTTTGTATGTTCCTTCAAGGCAGTAGCTTTCTTGTCTAGACCTAACTCTTTCTCAATTGCTAGAGGTCTTTTTACAATTTTCATGTTTTTTGGCACGCTGTGCGGCATTTTCCACAGGGAAGTTTTTATCTTGGCCACGAAAACGATTAGCGTTGGCCATGACGAAATTTTTGAGCTCGAGTATGAAATCATCCTTCTAAGTTCTCTGGATCCTGCAAAATTTCCGCCTAGATCTTTTAGGTCGAAATAAGCTATGATCTTTTTCAAAATATCATTTGTTTTCTAGAAATGACAAACGACTCTAAGCGGATTGGCATCTATATAATACCTGGCCGTATCCCTTGCGCTTCGCATCGCTTTCAAAGGGGCTTTTCCCTATACGAATTTTTAGTTCCGTTTTGGGAAGAGCCAATATACCTTCTTTTAGGTGCATGCAGGCTCCTTAAAATATGTTTTTCCTCCCTTAAATTTTTGTTAGTTTGCAGGTTGGTAGCAGTATGATTAAGTGCCATTAGTATTGCCTGTGAAACTGTGGAAGTAGCAGGTTTCTACATTTTATTGGTACCTATTTGAAACCTATGGTGAAGAGCCTTTATAGCTTTTCCTGTATTTTTGGCTTGACTTGATTTAATGCACGATGGGCTTGTTCTCTGTTCTTTATGAGCCCTGATCGGGTAGATCTTTTTATCTTCTGTTTTGACCTTTATTTTTCGATGCCCTCTTCTTCGGTAGGAATTTTAAAATCGAGGGCTTCACCATCGCCTGGTGAGAGTAGAGAGAGGTTCTCCTTTTGCGTAAATATTGTGCATGCCATAATCATTTTGAAAGAAATAGCACATCAATTGGTATGTCCCTACTCACCATCAAGTACAATATCTGATATGGAAACTCGCTACATGCTCCGTTCGCCAGTCTGCTTTGTTGCTTTGTTTTCAAGATTCCTTTTAAAAGCAAACATGGTCAAGTGGGATGCCAAATAAAAGAGCAATCAAAGTTTACTTTTCGAAAGCAGTTTAACTGTCAGTGGAATTAGGAGTAGAAATGTATGCACCAAAAGGGAAGAAAGTGGCGTTCTAAGAATTCTGAAAAAAGGCTGAGATTATGCATTTGTTTGAGCACGGCCTCAAAATAAATTGCAAACACGAGATAGGTTCAAGTAAATTTAAGAAAATAAAACTATATTTTATAAATCGCTCAAGTAAAACCCATTTACTGAATAGGATCCAAATTATTAATATTTATACAATTCATAATATGATTGCAGTTTACCCGAATTCGGCAAGAGGAAGGTACAAACCAATGGACCTTGAATGCAAGCGAAATGTGTTCATTTTTCGGTATCGTAAGGCAAATTTGGAACCAAACGGTGCCCTTGTTGAAGCCACCTTTCCTTCAACGTACTACTTTCCTAAGTCTCATCTTATTTATATTCTTTTTTACAATGCGTGGGGTGTATCCGTGGTATACCACTATTGTAAATGACGTGGCTGAATATCAGAATTTATACACAAACCATACAACAATGTGCAATATAATGTCAACTGTGGCCGAATATAAAAGTTTAAAATCGGAAAGCGAGGTAATTTCTATTGTAATAGAAAGAAACGAGTAGGAAGGCTAATATTTTTACGTATTACAGAAGATAGAATGCAAAGAGACATTGGCAACCACAACATATATATATAATCTAATACTGGAGGCACTGTTCCTGTCCATATCAATAACGATGTCTATATTGGTCAGATATATAGATAAATTTTATATTCTATGTAAGTAAACGAATATGTACCTGTGTGTCTTATGAGAGTAATAGATTTTTCTTCTTGAAATAAACTCTTAAAAATAACAAATGAAAACATTTAAAGGCGCATAATATTACCCTGCTGATAACAATCCGAAACATCCTAAAAGGTGAAACTATTTAGGGGGTCATCCCGTGTGTCAGATCCACGGAATCGAATTTTTTTTGGCATCAATTGCATCTAGATATAGTGTAGAATATATGATATTCGGAGTCGTTCGAAAATTATAGTGTTAAACAGGTAATAAGTCACATGCCAGATTTATGACGATCGCCGTAATAAAGCTCGTATTTATCGGTCCGAATGACGTTCGAATGACTTCGCTAAAAGGACAAGAATTGAAGCCAAGGCCGTATATGTGTTTCTTCAAGAAACCTAAGGTTTATGGATTAGGTATAGCAGATTAATGGCCAGTTAAGGTTTTATGGCTAAAAATCGCATTCTCCTTTTCAAATGCGTTTTTCTCGAAACCACATGTTGAAAATCAGCTGCCACCATAGCGCAAAATCTATCCAACGAATTTCTTTAAAATTTTCATGAGTTATTCAGAACATATTTCTACGGTCCGCAAACTACGATAATTGCGATTCATTCAGTACTTTTTTTTATTCATTGAAGAGGCCGTAAAAAACACCAAAATTCAAAAAAAAAAGTTTAACACGTCACCAAAAATTTAGTTTTTAATATTTTTTAATAATCCTAGTTTGCCGACTGTAGTTAAATCTGTACGTTAAAATGCCGTTTACTTTTTTCTCTAAGATGATCGCAGCGCCCTCTAGCGTGGCAGCAGAAAAACACCACATGGGTGTATAAATTGCTCTGTATTTCAATAACAAACCATGTGATCTGGTTGGAAAAATTACTATGGACACTCAAGGTATTCATAAATCTATGGTAAAAATTCGTGTTTGCATCTTTATCCAGTTCTTCACAAAAAATTTCTAAAAAAAGCCAAAAAAAAAAACGGCCATCACACGAAATGACCCCTTTAAAAGGAAAAGTTTCCAGTTTAACTATAGATTTCATTTAAGAATTGCATACACATGTTTCGGATCAATGTGTGTCCTTCTTCTTCTTGCTGGTTTTGTAATCAATTTTTTTATAAAATTTATCCTAACTACTAAACTTAGCGCACATATCTATGCATATGGTAGGTGTGCTTTGGAAAGTTTTGTTGCAAATTCCCTCAAAACTTTGAACTGATCGGACAAAATTTTGAAGATTTAACCCCATATTGCGAATAGAGTTAGTTGATATTTACATATATGACCCCCAGGTTCACGTTTAGCATTAAATTTGAATTAAATTTTTGTCTTGTATAATTTCAGTTGTCAATTTATCTATTACTGGGACTTGCGGCATCCTGTCTGCCTATGTTATAGATCCTCAAGCTGCAGTTTTTCTGTTCAGTATACTCCAGGCGGGTGCAACTTGTATCGGGATATTCAATGTTGTCACCGTTGAACTGTTTCCAACAAATTTAAGGTATTTCATTCATACGTGTCCTCAATTGCTCACACTTTACTAATTTTACTACACTTTACTAATCAATCAATCTTATCAATGCAATCTTTTTCATTCAAGGGCAACGGCTGGATGTATGGTATTTATCATAGGATGTGTAGGAGGTATCCTTGGGGCAAATGTGGTAGCAACTCTACTGGAAACGACCTGCGAAATTGCTTTTGTTCTTTCGGGAGGATGTATTCTATTAGCAGGAATATTGTCTTTGGGACTAATTCCAATTGTGAGACGGATTCTCAGACAAGAAGAATCCATAGAAGAAAAAAATACTATAAAAAATCAAAGTGTCAGTAACGGATTATGAAATAGTTTTCACTTTCAAATTGTTACATTGAACTTATTTTCTAAGAATATGGACTTCAGTGCAGGTGAAAATATTCGAAATTAAAAATTCTGAAGCTGTTGAAAAAATTATTTCAATTTTCGATTAATTATGCATTATGGGTAATCTCTCCTCCAAATAAATGGGGTGAAGTGACCTAAGGACAACGTTTATACGGCGTAATGCCCTGTTGACTTGTATCCCACCACAGGACAGGTTGGATGTCATTGCACCCAGATAAAGAACTTGTCTGACGGTGGGGATGGGAGTTGAGTTGATGGTTGGTATCGGAAGCCATATTTGGAGCTACCCTTATTCACCTTCCTACCCGTCTGAGAAACTAAGGATTAGCTTACAGAGGTGCGGGAAATCAAAGATGTTTTTCAGCTGGTAGGCGAGTTCGTATTGGCACACGGAGGTGAAAGCTTTTCCAATATCAAAGAGAGGCTATTGTTGGTGTCTTGCGCTTAATTCCGAGCAAGACATCTGTTCTAATAATAATAAGCGTGCGTTCAACCGAGTAACCTGTTCGGTTGGCGAATTGGAAGTCTGAGATATAATTGTTACTATCACAGTGCTCATCAATAATTGAACTCATGGCCCGCTCGAATTCCCGGTCGGTATAGGTGGAAAGTACGGAGATATGCATGTAGCTATCAGGAAGGCGAGGATTTTCTTAGGAATAGGGAACATTTGCAGCTCGTATTCCTACCTCTTCTCCTGCGGAACTGGACCACACCTGTTCTTAAGGCGTTTTTAAGGTTTTGTGTAAAACAAAACCTTATTAAAATCAGTTTACTGTTTGTCCGTCACACGCATTTTTCTCGGATTCGGTTATAGCGATTGACACCAAATTTGATGAAAAGGTGGGGACTGTGAACGCTCACGCATACAGTGAGTTGCATCCTTTTTATGTCGAATTTAAGGGGGGTCCCTATATATGCCAAAAGCGTGTGTAATTTTGTTTTCACCAAATATAGTCATGTGGGGCGTCAAATGGAAGGATTAGTACTTTCTGATCATTTATCAAAAATCAAGAGGCTGCCACTATAGGGTACTTAAGCTTCGAAATACCTTCAAATAAAGTTAATAATAGTATATTACTATAATTTTTAGTATTGGCTGCAAAGCCCTCCTAAAGTCATCCTAGTACTATGAAATTTCGCAGTAATGTAGGCTATATTATAGCCTTATAGCATAATCTTACCATATCTTTTGGAAATCGCGCAAAGTTATAATAGGTGAAAGTTGTCGTTTCTTTATAAATACTCTCACATAATATATGCATATATTACGTACTACGTACTAATGGGGTAAATGCACATAAGAAATACATAAAACCTTTCATACCTGAGACGTCCAGCTTCCGGTTTCCCGACTTGTTTATTGTCTTGAATGTGAGGAATTGGGTTTCTATGTTATTCTTCTTAGAAGTAGTTTTAACACTTTGTTCGTTAACAGGGCAGCGACACTGATTGAATATTTTTTACAGTGGCTAAGAAGAAACACTTTAGAACACGATTTTGTTAATAGTTAATACCTGACAATCCTACACTTTTAACAGCACTGATTGCTTCGCTTGAGAATGCCCAGCAGCTTCGAGATGCTTTGCGACAACAACCAGCGCTATGTCGCCAGCGTGACTCACCATCGTGTCATTCTCCGGAAGGGGAAGATTAAGTACATCGTCGCACAAGATGTTTCACAGTATTGGACCCAATACAGAGCCCTGTGGGACACCCGCGGAATCAACGCACTCCTGGGGTTCGTCATGGGTGTCATACTAGAGCCTCCTTTCAGGTAAATAACTATCAACGTTAGCAGCGGTTCGCGGTAAGTTTAAGGGCCTTATTCGGTACTCCGTCCAGGCCCGGCGCTTTATTGTCTCCTATTCTACCGTAGATCTCCAACAACTCATCTCTGGTGACTGGAGCCGTCACATCCAGAGATAATTTTCAGCAAGAGGAGTGGTCTCACCACAATTCTATAAGCACTCCCCCATGGGTTTACGTCCGATGCTGAAGTTCCTTAAAGCATTTCCTCTTGCTTCGTTGAATGGCGTGCTTGACGGTTTTGCGGGCTGTTCGACTCTATCTACCGCCCACTGTGTCGCTCTTTTCGCTCAGTGGCAGGCTGATCGAAGGCTGGCTAGTTCATGATTCCACCAGTGGTTTGGCCTTCTACTGAGGAATGAGCATCTCCTAGCCATGGACGCATCACATGCTTTGGCGATGCATTGGGCCACATGGACGGTTCTTTCCGTAGAGGCGCCTGTTTTATCAGGTTGATCTAACCACACTTCTATGAAGGTCTGCTCATCCTAAACTTTTCCAGACCAGCCTTTCTCGGCTTCGGGCATGATGGTGTGGCATGGCAGGATTCGCGGCATTCGAAATTTATTTCGAATGTTACGAATACGAGCGGATGGCGCACCAAAGCTCTCCACGTTTTTTAGATCTCGCCACGTGAGTGGAGAGCTAGCGGTGAAAATGTGCCGTTGGTTGGAGGCAGAAGGACCGCATGGAGACGAACCGGTCTCTTCTGGCTCCAGCTGTGACCGCGAACAGCCCGAAATACGCTTGCTTGCTCTGTGGCTCGATACATATCTCAAAGAAGATTGCCTGGTAATCGCTGTCGGTGTAGCGTTCGCTGCCGCACCAGGACATACCACGCTCTAGCGCACAGATGACAAGGGTCAGGTCTACAGCCGAATCTGCCCCCGCTTTCTGAGAAGTGTTTACAGCACCTTCGTTAGTCAAAACTATGTCCATCTGCGCAAAAGCACAGCGCCCCTTAGCATTTGATATTTTGCTACCCCAATGAAGGGCTCAAGCGTTGAAATCACCAGCAATCCCCTTTGGACTTCGTCCCCTTGCGTCGAGAACAAGATTATCAAGCATTTCCTCGAATTCAGACAGTGTCAAACTAGGTGGGACGTATCAGTTGTATACATATACACCACTTATTTTCGCCCACACGCGCCTGACTTGCAATAAATTGTATGGCTTGTCGACCGCAAGCCCATATCGCCGCTCCATCAGTCGAATCTGTGACCCATACGCCATCGTGACGGTTTCTATACGGTTCACTTACGTATAATGGCGATTTCCATCTCAGATTCCAACGTGGTCTGCTCAAGTAAATCCTGAGCGACCTAGCAATAATTGAGGTTTATTTGAATATGAATGAGTGCGAAAGCCATCAGTTTTACCTACGCTGGATCTGCTCAGCTGTTCACATTTCCACTCAGATCTTTAAGGTCGGAATCAGATTTGACCTTTCTAAGTATCTCCGCGTAGGACAGATTGCCCTTACTGGACTAACAATCCCATCTGGAAAAGTTTACACTTTAGCTTCTACTCCGGCTTTTTTGCCGATAACTTTGTTTCATTTGTGATCGAATTTTAACGCTTTATTTAACACACTTAGAATTATCCGATTTAAGTCAAATATGCGCCGTTTTGTTCGCACACTTGTTGCCATTTAGAAGGGAACTCCATTATTCTCCTCTTATAAAACCCCCTCTCCTTATTTGCAAAAAACTCAGACAGCGAGTTTTCGCAAGCCTCTTTTGAGGCGAACTTAGTAGCACCAAGAGCGTTTTGCATGGATCGGAAGAGATGGTAGTCACTTGGTGCCAGGTCCGGACTATACGGTGGGTGCAATAAGATATCCCATCCGAGCTCCCGTAGCTTTTGGCGGGTCATCAAAGATGTGTGAGGCCGAGCGTTGTCCTGGTGGAACAGAACATCATTCTTATTGACCAATCCTGGCCGTCTCTGGTCAATCGCCTGCTTCAAACGGTCGAGTTGCTCACAGTAGAGGACGGAATTGAGGGTCTGGCCATAGTGGATGACTCCCTTCCAATCCCACCAAACACACAGCAAAACCTATCCGGTCTAGGCCTGCCTTAATAACGAACTCCAGACGCCCCGGTTTTGCGTCGAATTCCACCAATTCGATATCACTAAAAGCTTTTTGGCGTCCTGACCTACACCATCGCTCCATCTTAGGCAGGGTCTGCCTCGTCTTCTTTTTCTACCATAGATATTGCCCTTATAGACTTTCCGGGTGGGATCATCCTCATCTGTACGGATTAAGTGACCCGCCCACCGTAACCTATTGAGCCGGATTTTATCCACAACCGGACGGTCATGGTATCGCTCATAGATTTCATCATTGTGTAGGCTACGGAATCGTCCATCCTCATGTAGGGGACCATAAATTCTTCGGAGGATTCTTCTCTCGAACGCGGCCAAGAGTTCGCAATTTTCTTGCTAAGAACCCAACCTGTAGCTCAGATTGTCGTCTTCAAATCGCCATATAGTATGACCCGATGCGATAAGTACAACACAAGGTATGTTTAAGTGTCGCCGTCTATTGACAAAATACGACATTGCTTTTTCCCCAACCTAATATATATATTTTGATTGAATGATTGATAGCTGAGGAGCAAAAAGGATGCGCAAGAGGCTCCCGAGGCTGCAACGAACAGCTTGTAATTGATACGGTAGCTGTAAAGCAGGCTGTCTACCAAAAACGAAACATCTCGACAGCCTACATCGATTATAAATCAGCCTTTGACTCCATATCACATTCGTGGTTACTACAAATGTTACGCTTGTATAAAATCAACCCGAATGTCGTTCTTCTACTGAGAACAGTAATGAAGAATTGGAGCACGAAGCTATCGGTATCTTCGCAAACATCAGGAGAGATACCAATCAGGCGTGGCATTTTCCAAGGCGACTCTCTAAGCCCACTGTGGTTTTGTTTGGCTTTGAATCCGCTATCCCATCTTTTGCATGAAAGCAAATACGGGTTCCAAGTCAAGCATGGCATATTGTCGAAATGTACATTAAGCCATTTATAATGTACATTGACGACATCAAATTGTATGCCAAAGACGAGAACCAACTTTGTTCCTTGCTGGACATCACCATCCAGTTCAGCAGGGATATCGGCATGCAGTTGGGTTTGGAGAAATGTCGCATAAAAACAATTGTTCGGGGAAAACACACCGACAACGAAGGATACAGCCAAAATAACATCCGAATTGAGGGCATGGATTCGGACGACGTCTACAAATACCTCGGCATATTGCAAGCAACAACACCTGCTGTGGCGATAATCAAATCTAAGTTGCTGGGGGAATTTGTACGGCGGCTGGATCTTGTCCTTAAAACTGAGCTGTACGGGAAAAATAAAATCATGGCAATCAACACCTTCGCCATTCCCGTCTTTCTATACACTTTTGGTGTGATACAGTGGAGTAATACTGATTTAGAATCTGTCAATAGACGGGTAAGGGTAGTTCTTGCAAACAACAACATGCACAATAGAGCTACCGAAAAATTGAGGATCACTATCCCACGTCATCAGGGAGGAAGGGGGGTACTTGATTTAAAAACGTTGCACTACAATCAAGCGCATTCTCTTCGTGAGTTTTTCCATGAGAAACAATCCTCTAGCCAAATACATCAGGCTACCGTCATGGCAGATAATAAATTATCTCCTTTGAACTTGAGAAGCAGAGAATGGGATCCCATGTCGAATGTTACTTCAGTCCAACAGAAGATCGACATGTGGAAAGAGAAACCCATTCACGGAGGTCATATAAAAAATTTGTTGTTGTCAGGCATTGACATCGAAGCCTCCAACAAATGGTTGACAAATGGTGTACTTTTCTATGAGACCGAAGCATTCCTAACTTCAATTCAGGATGCTTCGCTCCTAACAAAAAATTATAAACGGTACATTCTTCACGACTCCTCAATCACCAACTCCAGTTGTAGGTTATGCAATTGTGAAGAGGAGACCATCCAGCACATAACATCTGCGTGCAGGATGTTGAGCAGTATCGAGTACACCAATCGTCATAACTCCGTCTGCAAGATTCTCCATCAAAACCTTGCGTTGAAGTATAACTTAGTGGCAACCTACCATCCTTACTATAAGTATACTCCGCAGAGAATCTTGGAAAATTATCGGGTCAAACTACTGTGGGATCACACTATTGCCACCGACCACAGTGTTAATCATAACAGACCCAATCTAATTCTGCTTGCTTTATAATCGATGTAGCCGTACCGTTGGACCGGAACACTGTTGAAAAACAGCACGAAAAAATCCGGAACTACGGCCCCTTGGCAGACGATATGAAGCAGACCTGGAGACTACAAAATATTGAAGTAGTCCCAGTAGTAATTTCAGCGACGGGATTAGTCCCGCAGAACTTACATAAAGCGCTGAAAACGCTCGATTTTAGGGCTGGACTATACATGGAGATGCAAAAAGCGGTTATCCTTGCAACCTGTGCTATAGTCCGAAGAGTCCTGTCCGGTAACAATCTGACCTAATGGGTTTCAGTCTTGATCCGCACTGTCTTCGATATAAGATCCATGTCTCTGTAGTCTAGAACCTCCGCGTCATTGGCTGAAGTGTTTGCGACAATCGGGATGTAGTAATACATTGTCGCATGGTCGCACACACTTTGCGTTAAAACGCATCATCGCTGTGATGCGGGCCTTTGGATGTTGCCTTCAGCCCATCCTTAGGTTGGTCGCCCCTCGGTCCGGTTGGGCGGGAAGAGGGTCCGTGGGCTTTTTTAACTATATATTACGAGCTAAGTACTAATCGGACAAATCCACATCCAAATGTCTTTTTAAAGAAATACACAACACCTTTCATACCGGAAGCGCCCAGCTTCCGGATTCCCGGCTGGTTTTTTTAAGGCGGCTACGGTTTCCATTCCAAACAAGAAATATTTCAGCTTCAGCCGGCAGGCAGTTTCCCCTGGATATAATTCCTACCCATGACGTGTTTACGAATTAATAAAAGGGAGCGAACTACATCTGCTAACCACTTCGGTCACCCTGGTCCCAGAGCCGAGGCAGTGGCAGTATCTAACGGATTACCTCTGTCCTAGACAAAAGCGTGGTCGTCCTTTTTTTAAAAAAATAAACTAACAATTCTGTTTCGAAGGTCAAAAGCCCCAATAATTCCACTAAATGGAAAATAATTTATGAAATTTTATTTAGTCAATCCTAGATGTATAGTGTGTGCAGACGCATTTAGTGTTATAATTTCCGAAATATCATATGCTGTATAATTGCGATATTTTACTGTGCTAATTTATTCAGCAGAATTCAGATTCAAAATTCCCTCCTGAAATTATTATTGGAATGCTTCTAGATAAGCTCAATAGCAATAGAATCTGTCTGGAGATAAAGAACATAAATGCCATTTACCATATTTCTAGAGTATATATTCTAAATCATTTTTATATCTAAGACTAGCAAAATGACGTATTGACGTTAAACAGGGGTTGTTGGGAAGTAACATAAATCATCTTCCCAAATCCGCCTACATGAAGTATTTGCTTATCCGCTTCATTACGTCTGTCAAAATTTATATCTCTTGAAACAAAGATTTAGCTTTTTCTTACTATCTTAATAGTTAGAATGATGCATGAAAGATTATTTTGTAACCATAAATACGAGATTTTTGAAGTGATAATTCTCGTATACAAACTGCATTGTATTTAATGACATCAATTCTATGATGTAAATAGAAATTAAAACTCATTGTTTTATCCTTTATTACAACTGGAGGTTAGTGCACGCAGAAGAAAGTAAACGATTCATTCAGTTATTAAAAATTAGCCATTTTATCTCAATCAATTCAGTATGAACTATCTTTACAACTATTCTATCATATACCAATCCTTATAAATACACTTATTAATAGGCGGAAAATATTCATGGACTTCTGAATATTTTAGATTAGCCATTTCTGCCATTCAAAGTGGATGTTAGTCGGCACTGGCCCTAAGCCAAAAAATTTGCATTAATTCAACTCAAAGATAATATATAAATTAGTGAGAAATGGGTATCCCATTTAGTAAATTTGGGGGTTCCTACAATATATCCTGGAATATTAGTGCTTGCGATGACGTTAAGTCCGAGCGAAAATGAATCGCCCGAGTTGTGTGGACGCCCGAGCAGTGGTTCAATTGGTGATTACTTTTTTAATCTTAATCCTTTAAATCAGAATCCTTACAATATAAGTTAGTTAAATATAAAATATGTGCTCGCTAAAATAAGTACGTTCGTGAAATATACACGCACCTTCAAAAGCTATGAGGAGCGATATAAAAAGATTTTAGTTAAATATTTATTTAAAAGAAGGTTCAAGAGTGTGGCATTGTTGGTGACACCCAAAAGAACAGTCCTAAAAGAAACTTGGTTCGATGTGAAAATATTTGTATTTCTTCATAACTTACTGAAAGTTCAGTGGGCATATTGGGCATGTTGTCGAGTGATCCTTGTATGTTCAAAAACGCACAATATGCTGTTTCTTTGGTGTCTATTGTATCCCGTAATTCGCCAATCCATCAGCTGGTACAGGACAGTTTTGGTGGACGGTCCTGCCCGGTAAGCTTGTTGTTATGGATGTTGGGGAATACGGGTTAGAATATTAGTGCTAATACTGTTGTCCATGATCTTCTCGACTGTTTTGAGTACAAGCGATGCCGATGCCGAGTTATAGTGAAAGGAATTATTTTTGCTCACTTTTGAAATAAAGGCCAGTTATGTCTATCTCCATGGTCTTGGTATATATCCCAAGGTTATGCTGCACCTTACCATCCTTAGAAATGAGCCTAGCATAATTTCTGGGTCCCTCTGAAGTGGCGCTGAGAAATACTAGTTTCCAATTTATCTTCTTTTTCCTTCTGTCTATTTTTTTGGTGTAAGGCAAAATGTCCTTGTGTTGTACCGTGGACCTCGGAAAATATATTCTGAGAAGGAGATGTACCCTGTCCTCCTCATTCACGATAAATGTCCCATCTTCCTTGTTTAGAAAGACAAAAAATCGGTGCCCTATTTTTGGCTCTAGCTTTGCTAGATGCTTCTGTGCTTTGTCCAATCCCTTCACAGAATTCCTTGATGCTCTGTCGATTTGATTTTCTGATTGCATTACTATATGTCGTCAGTGTATTTTTGTATACCGGCCAGTCTCTCCTTCCAAGAGTTTTCGAATTTTTGGTCTCATTATAGCTGGCTTCCAGTTCCATCGAGGTACTTCCCTTGATAATGCTACAGTGTTAGGTGGACCGCTGGCCCTATATGCGTCAATGAAGACCTCAACAGTCTTCCACCACGGTTTCCGGCTCTAGGTCGCTTCTGATATCACCGCCCACTTCTAAATGAGCCAGGTTATTACTTAGGCGCCCTATATAGGAGTCCTGCTCCGTTTTTTGGAATTCCCCACTACTTCTACTTCAGAGTTGCCATCAATATCGACTCTGGTTGTTCCGTGATCCTACATAAAGTTCTCATCCGATTTCCGCCAATTCATAACTATGCGGTTCATCAGATTAGGTATTCCTTAGAGTTAAGTCTAGCACCTCTTGCCTGGTGCTAATCACGCATGTTCCCACATTATATATTTCCATTCTATGACTAAGGATTAATTCAAGAAATTACTTACCTCTTCGATTGGGGCGCTTGTTCATCAGATTTCATTATGGGTGTTGGGTTGTTGTTGGTTGGTATGACAGCTGACGTAAAGTGGTGGCGCCTTCCTCTCACAGAATTTTACCAGTCTAATGACATATTTCAGTAGTATTCGGCTATCGTTTCCTGAAAATTGGGCCGATACCATGACTGCTCACTGAGTTCTCCCTCTAGTTTCTAATGAAACTTGGACAACTACGAGCCAGAAAATCTGAAAATATATATTTCACTAGATTTAAGAATGATGCATGCTCTTGGGTTTTCGCAATAGGAATCCTAAATTACGTGCATATTTCCACCTTGCAGACCACAAATCTACCCAGATATGCCGAGGATTCTTGCGCCAACAATATTCCAATATTGTACTTGGATTGCTCTGCTATGCTCTCACAATTACTGCAGATGGAACTTTTGTTTAGTGGAGGTTTACTTGGGCAATCCTAGTGCTGGCCATTGATTCCATTAATGCTTGGACCTCTTCTCAAATGTCGAACTATCATCCTCTTCTTCCCTATATATCGCTGTCCGCCCAGCTTTTCCTTCTCCGCGATTTCTTCGGAGATCTCGGTGGACTTTGCACCCGGCGTGTCCTCAGAAGTATCTTTCCTCGATTTCTCCTTGTGTGCATGCATAGAAATGTTGCCAAACCTGTATTGATAAAGCAGCTATACCTTTTAATTGCCTCTACGGATTGGTCATCTACCCTGACCGTAAGGAGTTTGCCTTTGCTTTTCTCCTTTTCCTTGTATAGATTCTCCCCAACTGCGTGCGAAGCTCTTTATTCTGAGCGATTAAGAGGCCCAGAAGATTCTCCGCCTCCGTTGCTGTGGCTCTGGGAAAGTAGACTGTCACCCTATGTACCTCTGGTACTTCATCCAGCCCCGTGTCAACAGTTCTACTCCCTTCCACCCTGGCAATTTAGGGACTACGATCTTAAGTCATCCTGTCATATCCTCCGTCGCGCAGTCCACCAGTATAAAACTTGGTCGAAAGCGTATGTCACACATATGCACATCTCATCATGATTTGAGTATTTGCTCCCGAAATAATTTTGTAGGAATAACCAGTCAAATGCATCTTATTGCACTAGCATAAGTAACGGCGACCATCTTGGCTCCTACCGTCACCTCTGACCTACGCGGAATTTTCTCCCATGTTATTCATAAGTAACCTTGATCCTCCATAACAGATGTAGACTGCACCCACCTAAGAGCTGCCGACAATGGAACCTCCCCTGGCTAATTGGTTTGCTTTATATTCCTATCAGTAGCAGCCCAGGACAATGAAATTTCTAACGTGCCTCCCAGATTATTCAGCTAGGCCTTGCATTGACTTACTAGGTCATTGCAATTCTACTTTTGTTAGAGCCTCCTAGATAACTTAGCGTCAACAACGCGTCGGATAGGGACTCACCTCAAAGCTACGACTCTTGGCAATTGAAAAAGGACTATTATTAGTTTTTGGAATGTGCGCATGCATCTTGACAACCGTACCGAGGTTCCTCATATTGCTCGCTTTCTTCAACTCGAGCGGGGATCACGACGATATAAACTGGACATTCTGGCTCTAAGTGAAGTGAGATTGTGGGACCCTGGAGAGTACTCCTCTCCCCTTGTCACACTAATGGCTTGTGTGCATTTATACTCTGGAAAGCCGAGTGATAGCAGATGCGAATTTGGTGTCGGGTTGTTTCTGACGGCTACTCCAAGGCTCCCTCTTGAGCGGGGAGCCGGTTTCTGATAGACTTTAGACTGCAAGATTCAAGTCTAAGTTAAGGAACATCATAATCGTACAGTACTATGTACTATCGGAGATTTTCAACAGAGTGGAGAAATATGCTTTCTACGATTAATTATACGCAGTTCAGGAGAGGCTACTTAAAGCGACATTTTGATTGTGATGGGTGATCCGAATGTGATGAAGAAAGACGGTCTTGGCGACTGTAACGATTATGGTGGGAGATTCGTGGATGTCGGCAACTTTTACCGCCTCGTAATTTTTGACACATTGTTCGAACACAGAGCTGGCCATAAGATCAGTCACCGTACGAGCAATTAGATTGATCACTTCGCGATCAGCAGTAGATTTAGGAGTTGTCTCCTGGATGTGCATAACAAGAGAGACGCTGACGTCGGCCTCGAAGGGGATAATCATCTGATGGTTGTTTACATTCAATTGCGTGTTGCGTCCCCCAATTTTCGCAAGTTTGGAGAGCTACGACCCCCTAAGTTCAGCATCAACCGCTTATATGATCCACCTGTCGCTCGACAGTAGGAGGGCTATCTTACTGCTCGGACGGCAGATATACTGAGTACCTCGCCTGAGAATATCGTTGAACATGGGGCCGCCATGAAAAATGCTCTTTTCTCGGGTGCTACATAGGTTATTGACTACATCCCGAAGGGGTGGAAGTTGATCGATGAACAAAAGGGGTTGAAGGATCTATTGACCGCTGCGAGTGATGGTGGGCATAATGCACTGGAACTCCGATACCGAGCGAAATTCCGAGAAGTTCAGCGTGCTATGTGCTGTAACAAAAGGGAGTTTGCTATTGCTCTGGCCATGGAAGCGAAGATGCGCAGAACGCAATGATTTCAGAAGTGTATACATCATTATGAAATAGGTTCCATGTGGTCGCAAATCTTATGTTGACGTTGTCGGTGGACTCCTCATCCACGATGATGAAGAACTGAAGAGGTCACCACGGTTTTTTAACCGTATTACAACCGGTGAGCTTCCGCTTCTTGTGGATGAATTCAGAGTATTCCTCCAAACAGATAAAAATCATTTCGGCCATCAATGCATTCAAACGGAGTAAAGCCGCGGGAAGTTTAGATCTTCGCTGCACCTGCTCTCTATCGATTTCGAGAAACCTTTCGATAGTGTGAACAGGGAGTAACTGGAGTGCTCTACGCAGGTATCCGGTCTAGGCTTGCGTTAGTAAGGAACTCCAGACATCCCGCATTCCGCCGGGGTCCACTAATTCGACATCCCTAAAAGCTGTTTGGCGATCTAAGACTAACCTGAGGCAGGGTCTGCCAAGTATTCTTTTTCTACCATAGATATTGCTCATATAAACTTTTCGGGCTGGATCATCCTCACCCATACAGATCAGGGAAGCGAAATCTCGCGGCGCCTGTTCGATCTGTATGAAGGTAGACTGTACATTTCGGGTTGTTCATCACATAATGTCAATATCGTCAATGTAGGCCAGTAGCTGGGTGAACTTGAAGAGGATGGTGCCTTTTGCATTAACATCTGCATCAAGGATCACTTTTTCTAGGGCCAGGTTAAAGAGGACGCATGATAGAGGATTCCTTGTCTTAGACCGTTGTTGATGTTGAATGGTCTCGAGAGTGATTCTGCTGCTTTTATCTGGCCACGCACATTGGTCAGGGTCAGCCTAGTCAGTCTTATCATACCGAATTCTTTCATGATCGTGAACAGTTTTACCATGGCTATGCTATTATAGGGGGCCTTAAAATCGACAAAAAGATAGTGAAACTGATGTCCACATTCCAACAGTTTTTCCATCGCTTGCTGTAGAGAGAAAATCTGATCTGTTGCTGATTTACCTGGAGTGAAGCCTCCTTGGTATGGGCTAATGATGTTCTGTGCGTATGGCGGGACCTCCAGCTCGCCGATATTTTGGTTGTTGAGCAGTTCATCACAATACATAATCCATCGCTCGAATATGCCGGTTCTGTTGAAAATTAGATTTGCCCCTTTGTCTTCGCACGATGAGCATCGAGGTATATAAAGCTTCATCCTGCTGGCTTGTTTGTAAAACTTGCGCGCATGGTGCGGTTGCTCGAGAAGTACGAGTTCCAGGCTTCCTTTACCTGTCCGTGAAATCGCTTTTCCACTCGACGGTGTTCGTGATAGGCCTCTGCGCGTGCCCGCGTTCTCTGAGAGGGTAGCATTGCCCGGTATGCAGCATTCTTCCGTTCGTTTGGTAGCTGACATTTATCGTCGAACTAGCCATTCCGACTTTTCTTGCGGCTCCCGGAGCATTATACCAACGAGATAGTGATCCGAGTCTATATTGCCGATAATAGCAGCTGTCATTTTTTGGCTGACTAAGGAACCTACTCCGAGCACTTGGTTTACTGGATGGCCACTATAATATATGGCGTAGTGTCCAAAGTATCTCTTGCAATGCTGTTACATCTGCCTTATATTAGGACAGGGTATCGGCTAGCTGCTTGGCAGCTCCATCTCTGTACAGGGAGCGCACATTTCATGAAGAAATGCATAAATTGTTATTCCATTTTCGTTGCCGTATTCGTCGTTATGAAATCCATCCTATCCGAGGCTCCTTTCGCGGTTTCGTAGCTTCAGTGTTTCATGGAAGGTGGTCAGCTCTATCCAACCCCCAACCTGAAGGACCAGTTTATACAGTTTGCCCCGTTTCTAGGCGCGGGAGATCCGCCTTCATCCTTCTCCGTCTGCAGTTTTTCATTAAGAAAGAACTCCCAGCGATCACCACGTGGAGGTGGAGATAAGGTTCAGCTGGCGTTTTCTCGGTTTTGTGATCGGTCCATCATTTCACCCTGGGACTTATACTACCCTTCGGTCGAAGGGACAACATATTATGCCGGAAAATGTCACGTACTGCATGGAGGTAAAATCTTGGAGGATTTTGAGGTCCACAGGCGAGTTCGCGAAGGTTGCATCTTATCTCTTCTTATCTAATCTCGCGGTGTTTCTAGCAATTAAATTATCTGAAATAATTAAGATTTGCCTTTTCTATTGGCTAGTAATATTTATTAATCTTGCAAGCTACAAGTGTTGTTGTTGTTACAAGACAACGATGAAGGGAACCACTGAATATCGGTATTTGCAAGGTTAATAAATATTACTAGCTAGAAAAAGGGTTGGATCTTGTCACCGATGTTATTTCTTCTTGTTCTCGGTGACGTTCTTCATGTCGTTCTTCATCCGGCCATCCGGCTTTCTTATCGGGCCATGCACCTTGGTCAAAGGGCTTTGGATTTGGATAATGAGGCAAGCAGAGTTGGACTGAAGATACACACCAACAAGACCGAGGTTCTAAGTTTGATAGGTCGTCCCAGTTTTGCTACTTGCTTAATGGGCAGGGCATAGAAGCGTTGATCAATTTGTATATCTATGATGCGTGATTTCTTTTGATCATGGTGGCACCGAACTGGATGCTGCCCGGCGCATTAACAGCGCTAGGTTCGTTTTCGCTGCTTTGCCCTAAATCTGGAAATGTATTTATCTCAACACCAACATTAGGTGGAGACTGTTCTTTCTGTATTGCTATATGGAAGTAGTACATGGAAATTGACCCCCACTGCCACTCAAAACCTCCAAGCCTTCGTGAGCACCTGTCTGCGGCATCTCACTGGGGTCCGCTGGCCTTCTACTATTACAAACGAAGCACTTGGTTGACGCACATGCCTGACACGCGTGCGCGTTGGGAGCGTAAGGCAGAAATGACAGTGGATAGGCGACACATTAAGGACGGGCAATAATGGAATTGCACTGAATTCACTCTATTAAGATGGCTGACGGGTGGGGCCTCCCAGGGGCACTTGCCGCAGAAAAGTAGATTAAGAGTTCGAGCGTCTTGGGAAATCGTGGGGGAGCTAAAGCGTATTTCAGGTAACCGCGAAGGTAGATGTGGTTTCAGGGTTATACCCCACAAAGGGGTAAATGGCAACCGTATATATCATATGTGTCCTTGAGGCAGTTACCGAGTGTTGTTTACTCCATTATATACATATATGTATTTCCAAATACCAATTGAGTGTGCGTTATACTTACGAAAAAGTCGCCTAGCTTAGACCAACGCTGACCCAAGCAAATTTCTGTTTAAGGATTAAACGGGTCTTACATGCGTCCTTTAATACTGCATTCAAGTTTTGGTGTTGGTTTTATGATGTATTTGCGTTGATTATCGTACAAAGTATTTATATTGCTTCCTAAAAACTAAAATTAAAACGAACCTCAATGCTTGCAACATCCCAAAGAAGATTTTAGATTCTAATAATTTTTTTCTAATTAGCTTTTAAGCCCATTGACCTTGACTCCAAAAACAAGATTCAATCTGATGATTTCGTATCAATTGAGACCGCTTTAGCAGCAACAGGTAAGTAATTTGTAACCTCCTTTCATTCATTATTTCAAATAAAATCTGTTGACAGGTTTCGGGATTTACAATTACTATCTCATCGTCATCGTGGGAGTAATCTCCGGTGGATTACTTGTAGAATTATTTGCCATTGGAATGTATCTTCCAGTAACTGACTGTGATATTAAATTAAGTGCTCAAGAAAAAGGAATAGTTACAGCCGCACAATTAGCTGGTGTTTTGAGCAGCTGCTACTTTTGGGGATTTATGGGGGATATCAAGGGTCGACGAAAGACAATGGTTCCAGCAGTCATGATTGCTTTTTTGACGGATGTTGTAACGAGTTTCTTAAGTGATTTTTGGAGCATAGCTGCATTTCGTTATTTAAATGGGTTCTTGTAAGTATCTTCACCTCGAATGGTGTATAATTTGGACTGTGCGATAGCCGAGTTGTTTGAACTTAAACCTCTCTATCTTGTTGCGCTTAGTTCGATAAATGTTTCGTCATCAATGTTGGTGTTAGTCCTTGTGCTTGTCCTACTATCACTTGCATACCATTGAATGTAATGATTATTAAGCACAGTCTTAATGCCTTATCATCCAAAAAAGAGTGAACAGGAGATCTATATCTATGCAGTCATTCAAATTTTCATCCAACAACTCATTCCACGGAACAGTATATGTTTACATCTTTTATCTTCCTGGTTGAAATAGGAAGTGATTTTATAGCCAGTGTTCTAAGGTTGATAAAAAATATTTCTTTTATTGTTCATTTTTGACAAAAAAATGTTTTCCTCCTTATTCAACAAGTACCGTATGTCGGGAACCAATTGTTCCTTTTTTTGGTGTTTAGATTCCGACTAAACTTCTTTTTTTTTGTCTTTTTAGTATCGCAGTAACCTGTACAATTCCGTTTACATATTTGGGAGAATTTCATACAAAAGAATTGAGATCTAAAGCGATTATGTATGCAAATGTGGTTTATTCGCTATCTATCGCCGTCGTTATTTTCGTGGCATGGCTGGTAATAAATCAGGAGTGGAAACTTAACATACCATTCCTCGGTATTGTGTTTAAGCCTTGGAGACTGCACCTCATTGTCAACTTTCTCTTGGTGTTTATGTGTGGCATTATATTAGCATTCATGCCTGAAAGTCCAAAATTCACTTTGCTAGAGGGTAAACAAGAAGAAACGATTGAAGTCCTACGGAATATTTTCAGGAGAAATCATAGGAATGCCCAGAATGAATATCCGGTAAGTATTTTATATTTCATGTAAAGGGTAGTAGAAATGAGACAGGTGTCGCCCTCAGAAAGTACCCGACATTAAACCGAAGGTCTAGGTCACAAAATACACCCAAACCCAATACCTACTAACATTAAATCAATAATAATATATTCCGAAATCTTTGAAATTCACTGGAAAATCCGACATATCTCCATGTTGTATTTGATGATAAGGCATAGGGATCTGAAGGCACAGGTTGTATGGCCCAGGGCCTTGGTGATACGCGTTACGTGGGGCCGACTGGAGTTCGGCTTCTTTAACGGTTGGAATAGGAGTTTTGTTGATTTTGATGGACAGGGTAGATATGCCCTTCCATATTTTTGGCGACAAGTGGGTGTTTCCGTGGAATAGGAGTAGGGATTCACGGCGACAAGTGGGTGTTTCCCATTAGGAGAAGTATTCGTAAAGGTCGTCTAAATAAGAATTCAGGTGTTTGTATTGGGATGGGGTTTGGATATAATGGTGGTTTAGAGTGGTCGGCGGTGAACAAGGAAGAGAGGGTGGCAGAAAGGACTGGTCCTTATAGGATGTCAGCAATCCATGAATAACATCTGGGCAGGTTTTTAGGAACTTGGGATTTCCACCTATCTAGGAATATAAGAATTAACTTTTAGAGGTGCCGATGGACGTTCAGGTCCTGGAAAGTTTAGAGGCTGCTCCATACTGCCGAACAGAGTCAGGCGATTGTCGGGGTTTTTCGGTTTAGACTGAGAAGAACGCCCGATTTCAGACTGAGGAAGATAGGTATGTAGCTTTCGGGATTGAGAGGGTTTTGGTTTTTCTTGGGAATCCGCACAATGTGAACATTCTTCAGTCGGTGGGAAAGTGGGCCTTATATAGTAGTTGATGTTTGAGGATAGGAAGATCGAAATGCTTGAGGCACATTTTTTGAGATGTTTGGCAGGATTTCAGGGTCAGAAGCTGGTTGGTAGAAGGGGCTCGTGCTCACTTATCGCAGTAGAAAGGATGGGAAGGAGGGGAATTTGGAAGTGAACTTGTTTACAAAACGCTGGTTGTGAAGATGGAGGGTACATCGGCGTGTTTGGATGAAGTGGTCTGCGAAGGTGTTCTGTTTTTCGGACGGGCGATGTTTTGGGGGAAGGTACAATGTAGCGAAGTTTTCCTAAGGGAAAATTTTTTTCTGAAATCCTTGTATGTCGCAGGATTTAATTCAGTGTTGATGAGGCGGTTGTGGATTCTCGCGAATTGACCTGCTTTAGGAACCGATTTCATCTACGAGGTGTGAGGTGTGATCGCGTAGAATATCTGTTTCTAAATAGTCTCTGCCGGAAAGTTTTTTTATATTTGATATCCTTTAAGATATCGCTGAGAAGGGAGACCAAATTGGTCAATGGTATCTTTGGAGACATAGCTGTTGGAGGGGAGTAAGAGACGTTAAAATTTGGATTTAAGAGCTCCATTTGGACGGGATAATGGACGTGTAGAAGAATTGAATTTTACAGATCGCTAGTGTCGGGGGACAGTAGGTGGATGCTACGAAGACCGTGGAACACGGGGTTTAGAAGGAGATGCGGGTGAAAGTGATAGGAGGTTGGACAAATTGTGAGAACCGTAATTTCTCGTGCGACTACAATTGTTGCAGCCTTGAGGGTTGGGTTGAGGTTGGTCCGTCCGGCAAAGGACGGAATCGTGAAAATTGGGGTTATATCTCTAGTTCAACCTGGTTTCCCACACGGGAACTATGTTGGGTTTATATTCGCCCAGGAATAGCCCAAACTTGTGCCTGCGAGCACGGGCGATAATGGAGTTGATGTTTAACTCGATTGTCCTAACGTCCATTGTTGGAAGTCAGGATAACATCGCGTTAAACATCTGAAGAAATTACTGGAAGTTCCTGCGAACTTGAGGAAATCAGGATTCTAGACTGTGGCAGGAGTTGCCGGATGGGCGCGGGGTGCGGAACTGGTTCGAAGGCATCTGCAAAGAATACAAATGGTCGGGTGAAGGCCGGGTTTGTTACCGGCCTGTCAGTGGTTCGCCGGAATTGAGAGGGAGGGGGATGGGAGGGTGATGCACGTTTCTGTGTGTTTCTCTTTACCCCAAGCTGAAGATCGAACAGCCGTAGTACTTAGCGGGGTGGTAGTTCTTGTAGGCATCTTTGGGCACTCGACTAATCCATGTGGCTGGTCACATTAGACTGAGCGGCAGGTTAAGTGGCAGTCTGTTCCCGTGGTTCTCATTCGCTGGCAGTCTCCGCATTGCAGCACTTGATTATTTTTAATCTGCCCGAAACGGACGATGTTCGACTGTATCGGTTTTATCCAGCTGATCTGATCATCAGTAAATGAGGGGTCGAATGTGACTAGCCAAAGCGCGAGGTTTGCATTCTCATTTTCCGCCCACATCACGGTTTAGCACTCGTGGCGCTCGAGACGTTTCTTGAGCCTTTAGCTCATCTACGATCTTCTGAGGGGAGAAACTTGTACCGAAACCTCGGAGGATGAAGTTAGTAACTGGTATGTGTTTCCGTTTCAATCAAGTAACGGTTGGGTAGAGCGTGAACGATTTTGGACGTTTGGACACTGCCCAGAAAGTTTCATTGTTTTCTAGTACAGCGAGTGAATATATTTTTCCACTTACCTCCTTTTGCTTTGCTGTAGCGGTGGTGGCTATTGGAAGTCTTCCTCCTACGAAAGTTCCACACTGTCAATCGCTGCTGCGGGTGCCGCGACTGACTGTTGCTCGGTTTCGTCGAGCGCCCGTTTGATAGTCGCTTCGAGCGGAATCACGGCCTTCTGAAGCCCTCGGGTGGGATTCTTCTGCTATTTATTTTTCGCAAGTGCTTCCTCAATTTTTTTGGGTGGGCGACTATTTTGTTTTTTTTTTTTTTTTGGTGTGCAACTGCTTCCTGTATCTCGGATGCAGCGGTCGATGCGCCTTTTACCCTCTCATCGTAGTCGCAAGTCGTTTCGGGGTGACTCTTCGAAGACAAGTGGGTTTCGGACGTGGTAGTATTTTCAAAGTCATCAACATTATGCACATTCGACAGGCATTTTGAATGTTGTAGTCCATTCAAAACAGGTACGAATTGAGGTGGGAGTATCATCTCGATCGAAACTGAGCGAGCGTAGTTTACCAAATACTGGGAATAAGGTTTTCTCATAGCTCATTTTCTGAACGCGTTTTTGATAATTGCATTCGCGACATCTTTTAAACAATCCTGTACCAAGCCGTTTTCGTCCTAAACTGCTGAACAGAATACACACTGCGCGGTTACTCATGGTGAAACGGCGTGAGAAGCATCGTCCTAAAGATACCTTTCGGCCGTATACCACACAAATTCATCTGGGATGCTTTCCGTTAAAAACTAGTGCCAAAAGAACTGGTGCATTAGGTTAAATTGTTCTACTGCGATCTCACGAGTACAATTACGTGGCAAGTATATTTCTTTATCGGTGTTCATCAAGGAAGTGTGCTTTTATTACTCCTATTGGTTTTTGTCATGGATACTGTTGCGTGGAATATTCATTATCCGGCACTCTATACATTTCGCTACTCAGATGATGTTTTCTTAGCGTCTTGCAATAAAGATGATCTTCAGCAACTTGTTCAGAAGTGGAATGGTCGCCCCATTCAGCACGGTCGAATTCGATGGGAAGCGTCCAAAAAATCGACCGAAATAACGATTGCCTTATAAGCTGGGTTGCGATTTGAGAGCCTCGACTCCACTCTGATCAAGCCTACGACTGAGGAAAATGTCGCAATTGATCGAAATAAGCTGACCTCGCTACTGAACCGAACAAAAGCCAAAGAAGAATTGGCTTTAGGACCTCTTCATATGCAGCTGACCAATGCCAATACCATGTCTTTAGACTGAATGGTCCTATTCTGACAGGTCTTAATGTCAGGCGTTTGCGTGTAAGTTAAATTAGAAGAGCAAATGGGAGCTACAAAATTTGCTACAGATGCTACAGGTTTGTAAGATCCTTAGCTGGAAGTTTCATGCACCTGGTTCTTACATCTTATTAGATACCATATAGGCATGGAAATCTATAAAACACCATCTCCAGGGTCTACGCACTCTGAGAGTGTTAGATTTTTAACCACTAAAATCTAAAGTGTGGTCCTTCAAAATTCATTTTTAACGTTAATATAATTGCATGCAATGAAGAGGCATGTGGGTATGATGAGGATAATACCAAGGAGTTTTGGATGATTGATGGGAGTAGGTTAAGGCTAGGGTTATATGTCTACAATATATACTTGTTCTTTTCACCAAGATATTCGATGATCAGAGCGCACATGTTGGAGATATTATTTCTGGTAGACAAAATTGAGCCGTCATCAACCTGGCTGATTTGAAATCCTTCAAGTTCGGTAGAGAGCTGTGATAAATACAAATTGATAAGAGCCGGCGGTAACATTCTTCACATCTCAGGTGGTACCCTTTTCAATTCTACGAAATTTGGGCAGATTGCTGTCGTTATGACATCTTAAGCTATCGTGGTACTGTACATTCTTCACAAGCCTCGTTAATGATTGATAAGTTGAATATGGGTCACGAATATTGGGTGGAGTAGTGCTTGCGGCTCATTGGCAACAGGTATTAATAAGGTCATTGGGCGGCAAGATTAGACTAGTATTGCGTTCTTCTTTGGTTTTAGGGTGATCATTAGATATTCTAAACGGTGTCGTGAGCATCACCACTGGGATTCCATTAGACAATAAGGCATTTTCCCTTTATCATTTACAATATTCAAGTCAATACCTTTTTACATCCTTTTGCCCAAAGTTTGATGTCGCGGAAAAGGACAATTAAACAGAATTTTTTATAAAAGTTAAATATTTCTCTTAAACGATCTATGCATAACTGCCCCACATCGTACATTCATGGTCCTTCTTTGATTGTTTGATTTTGTAATGAAGCTATAATTAGAAACTTCCTTTTTTGATATTGAATGGAAATTAAAACCCTCCTCCTTTCATTACAGTTTACTCGAATTCAGCAAGAGAAAAGTTCCCATCAATGGAACTTGGTTACAAGCGAAACGTGTTCATTTCTCGGTATCGCAAGGCAAATTTGGAATCAAACGGTGCCCTTGCTGAAGCCACCTTTCCTTCAACGTACTGCTTTCTTAAGTCTCATCTTATTTATATTCTTTTTTACAATGCGTGGCATGTACCCGTGGTACACCTTTATCGTAAATAACGTGGCTGAATATCAAAATTTATACCCAAACCGTACAACAATGTGCAATATGTTGGCAACTATGGCCGAATATAAAAGTTTTGTCATGGAAAATAAGGTAATATCTGTTGTCATAGAAAGGAATGAATTCAAAGGATAATGCTTTTGCATATTACAGGAGGAAGAATGCAAAGAAACGTTGGCAACCTCAACATATATATACAATCTTATCCTGGAAGCACTATTCCTGTCCATATCAATAACATTATCTGTATTGGTTAGATATACAGATAAACTTTATATTCTATGTAAGTAATCGAGAGTATCTCTATGAAAATAATTAATGTTTTTCTGATGTAAGTTCTTAAAAATAACAAACGAAAATAGCCAGCAGAGCCAATTTATCAGACGATGCTTCACGTTTTCCCTGGGAAACGGTTCGCAGACGCTTCTTCTTATACCTTCGCTTAAATCCGCCATAAGCAGACTGCATTGCTCAAGTGGCATAATGTATTCTTAGTTTATTAACGGATTTCTACTTACCCTAGTTTTTTTACTGAAAGATTTATTTATGGTAAAACGCTCTTTCTGTCACTGGCCACTGGGAAGGTTATACTGCATCCTATAGTTCCTTTGGAGGTTGAAGGAGACACATTAGTCTATGGAATATGCTAGTGTGCTTTCCCATTGGTTCTAAGTACGTTTTCCTTCGACCGATAGCTTCGGCTCCCGCTCCCTCTGCTCTGAGGGACCCTGTTAATCCAACGTGTTTCGAACTTCTTATCGAAATGAAACCTGGTTGTAATGTTATCTCTTGGTATCAGTAATTCGAGGTACCGCTTAAAAAGAATATCAATCTCTTATTCTGAAGATTGCCCTCCTTATCTGCATTTGTATATGCAGGTGGAGAGGAGTTAATCCTAGAAGGATGCATGGATGCCGTTGTCCTCATTGCCCCGTGGATACACACGCAAGCCAGTCTTTAGAGTATGTGTAACTCCCTCACTGTTGTGCTGAGTTGAGTTCTTTCTGCCCAGATTATCTACGCAAAGGTAATCATAGGGTTAACTATTGCAGTGTATATCCAAATGAGTATCTTCAAGGTGCAACATATTTTTTTCCTGCTGCAAGTGTGTTCCAACATGCGTCTTCCTTAGTAATTTTTGGTTCAGCGTAGTTCCCAAGGCTTTACGGTTTCTTACCAGGGCAGAGGCAAATCGTCAGACGCTGCCTCAACGTTCTGTTGAATTGAAAAGCTTTGTTCAATTCTATCTGTACTTTCTAATCAGGTTCTACGATAAACGGAGAAAATCTATTGTATATGTGAGTGATAAATTAACTGTTGCATGTATGAATATCATCGTTCAAGTGATAATGATTGCAGATATAATCAAAGGACGCTTGGACAACGAAATCATCGGAGTTAAACCACATTGCGAAGCGAGCTAGTGAATACTTTCCCGCATAATATTGTAAAAATTCCAAATTCCATTCCAAATTTGCCCAAATTCCAAAACGTTTTCCCGTAAATTAGAATTAAATCTTAATCTTGTATAATTTCAGTTATTAATTTAATTATCACTGGGATTTGCGGGGTTCTATCTGCCTATGTTATGGATCCTCAGGCTGCCGTTTTTCTGTTTAGCATGCTACAGTCAGGAGCCACTAGTGTCGGGATATTCAATGTTGTCACGGTTGAACTATTTCCAACAAGCTTAAGGTATTTTAAATCATTAAACTTAGAATTAAAAGCATGTGTGAATGGAGGTATGATATAAAATACAATATATAATAGTAACTAAATTTAGAGAAAAATAAAAATAACACTCTGTACTGAACTATTACGGATTAGGGTGGTCAAACAACCATCCTGAGTGACCAAAGACCTAGACCTAGAGGGGAGAGCTATCCCAACATTTAAAATAAATTGGCTAAATGACCGTGGAGCTCCATCAAAGCGCTTGGTGGACACGTTCTTGCACGCCTCTGCGCTAGCCAGGCTCAGGAATGTGGGGGGTCCTTTGAGTGCTTCGATCCCTCACGTGCCACTTTTAGAAAATTAACCCATCTATACTGATGCGTGGGTTCGCATCGGTACTAAAAATAACCCAACGAACAAGAGAATTCACGACTGCCTATCGTAGAGATAAACTATTATAGAACGCGAGCTAAACATGGAAAATAAAAAAAACCGCTCGACCACGCGCGTGAAGCAGTAAGTATCCGGACCCGAGTGCTGCGATCGAGGGGGGGGGGGGGGGGATCCACGCCGGATCACAGCCTCAATCATTGTTTTTTCTGCCTCAGATTTTCAATGAGGCGCGGCCCCTGAGATTACTTCCCTTCCTTGATATCCACCGGCCATTATTTGATGGTAGCGTACGAGTTTGCTGGGTCAAGGTGGGGAAGAGAAGAATGAATTCCTCAAATTGCATAAATTATCTCAAATGCATGGTATATGTAATCAAGCGCCAATTAAAAAAAGGGCATCCGATAAAGAATATAGCTAATAAATAAATAACAAAATTTCAAAGAATAAATGAGTTTAAATAACAAATTTAAAAAGCTAACTTAAAAGAGTAAAATAACTAATAATATCAAAATGATAATTTAAAAAGGAATAAAAAATAACAAAACTGAATTAAAATAAGAAAATAAAAAAAGAAAATCTTAAATACGAATAATAAATAATAAAATTAAAATAAAAGAAAAATACGGTTCCACGCAAAGCTTTGCGTCTTGAAATGCATGTTTATTGCTATGGATAAAAATGGAAATTAATTAAAGTAAAAATTTATAATATCTTGAAATTCTGTTCATGCACGTGGTACTCGCGGGCAGCTCGATTACCGGACCGAGCGATAAGATTCTCAAATTATTGAGGGAGCAGGGAATCAGTTAAATATTAAATACATTAAATATAACCGGCCAATAATGCAGTCCAGCCAACACTCCTTCACGAATAGTATTTCTTTGGAATCGTACATCAATTCACAAAAATCGAAAAAAACAACAAAAACACTTGAAGTCGAAACCAGCACTACGCTGAACGCAAAACTCCTCCCAAACTATGAGTAATTTCCCCAAGTGTCTACTCCCAATGTCGCACAATTTCTAGCGAAACTGATGCAGAAAAGAAACTCAACACTGGTTTCTTTTTAGCGATTACGGAGGCCTAAGTCCGCATCCATGTAAAGTCGGGCCGGACTAAATGGAGAGCAACTTGCTCCCACTCTTTATGGTCCACGGACTCCTCGTTTTGGGTTAACAACCAAGGTTCAAAAATGAAAAGAGGGACGAAGAGGGCTACAGTTTCTTGCCAGAAAGAGAAGTCTGTGGACCATAAAGAGTGGGAGCAAGTTGCTCTCCATTTGGTCCGATCCGACATTAAATGGATGCGGACTTAGGACTCCTTAATCCCTAGAAAGAAATTGTCTAGCTCTGGCCAAGTTTTGGCCCGAACTATGGGCGGACTTACGCTGAATATAATTCGCACCTGCGAGCCGCTTTGGTCACGCTGCTCCCAGGGCAGAGGTGAGGCAGCGTCTGAAGATTTTCCTCTGCTCTGGTAAGAAACCGTAGCTGTCGTCGTCCCTCTTTTCACTGTAAATCGACTTTTTTGCGATTCAAATTTCCTTGATTGAATAAGAAAAAATCACGTAAGCAATCCCCCCATTGATGTGAATTCGTTGCGAAAAACTCACGTTCTCCTTTCTATTGTAACACTCCTAGAAATCCGAGAGGCTCAAATTCACAAAGGATGATGACCTAACTGCTCTTTAGCGATCCGAAATAATGCTTTTACAGCAATTTAGCGGGTTGATCCGTCCGGACAATGCTCAACGAATCACCTTTTCGTGAAGTTATCTAAAAGAAATACGAGATATTTACAAAATAGAAACAAAAAAAAAATGCACCCGAAATGACAACCACACAAAAAAATCTCGCGATTTACCGCGGTTCAAAATCCTTCTTCTAAGTTTGTCACACAAAGAGCAGAACTGTCAACTCGCTTTCAACACGTCCTAAATCTCAACCAAAAATGATCTCCTTCGCTCATCAGCCGTCTCTCGATCAGCCGGTCCCGTTAAATTTGACCTTGAAATTCTCGAATTCATGTTGCGAGCAAAATGCGCAGCCGCGTTGACGAATACGGCAGATCATTCCCCTCTGTCACGATTAATTCGCCCGAATGAATTCAATAATGTGGAATATGCAGCGAAATTTAAAGTAATTCCCCACTATGGAATGCATTATTTGATCAAATTAATTCCGAAAAAGACGACCAAAATCTCGCTCCCGTCACAAAGCCGCGGCCACTACTTCATTTTTTTATTAAAAAAAACAAAAAAAAAAAATTCAAAGTGCAAGAGAACAATTTTATATTTTTTATTTTTTGTGGAATAAATCGTTAATCCAGTCAATTTGCTTCTTTAAAATAAAATATTTTTTAGAGAAAAAATTCACAAAATACCTTCATTCACCAATGCCTTAAGTTGGAAATTGTTTGCAAAAAAACTCGCGACTTATTAAGCACAATCTTTTTTATTCAAGGGCAACGGCAGGATGTATGGTATTTATTATAGGTTGTTTGGGAGGTATCATTGGTGCAAACGTGGTAGCAGTTTTATTGGAAACGGCCTGCGAAATCGCGTTCGTTCTTTCAGGAGGATGCGTTTTATTGGCAGCAATACTATCTTTGGGATTGATTCCAATGGTAAGACGAATTTTAAAACAAGAAGAATCCATCGAAGAAAAGAATGTTAAAAAAGTCAAAGTGGCAACCACCAGCAATAACTAGTTTTTATTTTTGAATTGTTACATTTAGGATTATAAATATATCACATTTGTTAGTAGACACGTGCACTTTATTAAAATATAATTTATATATGCCCCCGGACTTGTTAGCACTGATGAAGGGAACAAGTGGTTCCCGAAATATCGGTATTTGCAAGAATAAATATCTACAAAAATGAAAAAGAAACAAAAGTTTTTTATTATTTCAGACAATTAATTGTTGGAAACACCGCATAGGGGATGATGGCAAATGAAAGTGTGATAGAATTTTCTTTACTATGTAAGGGTAATGAAAACTTGATAAAAGTCTATATAATATATTTAATTGATATCTGGTGAATACTGAATTCTCATTCTTTAACTGATATGGATTATATGGTTGCCACCTACGTGCTATCGCTGTCGATTATTTGACTCCAAAAATCAGTCACCCATAATCACAGAAGCCTCTTCTGGGTAGAATGCAAGTTCGTGACGGCGGGACGCGTCTTAGTACTCGTCTGCGTTTTTTGGCCATCGGCCAAGTGTCCTAAAGCATTGCTGATGAAAATCGTAATGCCACTCTATCTTAATACAATTATGTCTTCTCTTGAGATGAGAAATATCTTTGCGATTGAATCTTCAGCAATGGATAATCTACAATCTACTTTCCGACAGCATATTTTCGGTTTTGGACTTCACAGTTGTCCTGTCTTGCGCAAGAGTTGACTGCCTTTACTTTGTGGCAGACCACGACGAAACTGGCTCATCAACTAAATGTGAGTTGCGACCGATGTCATCTTGAGGACTACTCTACCTTCCCTGCCGCACAGATGATTATCATTGGTGTGGGGGAGGAGCAAATTTTCCTCGACGATTTCAATCCCCATGCACTCGGTGACTAAAAATTCTGCTATGCTATCTACATAGTATGCTAGTCCCAAGCCCAGGTAAAGAAGGAGGGTTTGAGGAAACTTACTTTGTACTAACCTCAGTAAAACAAAAATAAATATGCCGGTACAAAGGCGGAGCATCAGTCTTTCTTTCAGGCGTAATCTCTCCATGTGACCTGGAGCGACATTAGACCAAAAGATGAATCCGAAAGCGAGCAAAGGTCTAATTAGCTGCTTGTTGAAATGGATGATGGGGTGAAGTGACCTAAGGACAACAATTACACGATTTAATGCCTTGTTGATTCGTATTCAACAACAGGACAGGTTGGATGTCATTGTAACACCCAGTTTAACAGTTTGTTTAACGGTGGGGATGGGAGTTGAGTTGATGGTTGCTATCGGAGGCGGGAAATAAAGGATGTTTTTCAGCTTGTAGACGAGTCCGTATTAGCATACGGAGGCGAAAGCTTTACTAATATTAAAGAGAGGCTGACCCTTCCACTGATGATGGACGTTATGAATTTGTAGAGGGTTGGTAAGCAAGCGTTTTATTATTTTTAACTATTATTTATCTCTGATTATAGTTAGATTATAGTTTCCTTCCTTTCTCCCCTCCTTACCCCCGTAAAACTTTTATAAGATAGGAACATCCTCCACCGTAATGCCCTGAGGACGTTAAGGAAGAGAGGAAACCTCAGAGAGGGCTCCTCGCTGAACATCTGAGTCAGGAGGAACAATGATCGAGGATGTAATCTGCCCTGAATCCTCCCTTTCGCTCGCGGAACTCGGGTTCTCAGCTCCATGTGCGCAGTCAAGCAGTCTTTTTTTTTTCAGGTTTAGCTCACTCACTCTTGAGTATTTTTTAGGATCTGTTGCGGACCCACGCACTGGCAATGGCATGTAGTTTTCATTGGAAAATGAAGCAAAATAAAGCAAAGGAAAAGTCGCCTTGTGTAGCCTGCTGTCTATGGATATCTCTGGTGTACAAGCCCAAAAGTTATATCGACTTAGATTCAGATGTGGAGCAACCTGACTTTGATTTTCACCAAATTCAATAAGTGCTGCGATTTGAGCAGCTTCGTAGCATATAGTATCACTTCTCCGGATTCTACTGACGATAGAATCGATACACTAATTTACAGGCTAAATACTGATATACAAATGATAATGCTATACCTGAAAAATACCCTTTTATACTCAAGTGAGGCCAAAGCCCAAATACATATGTTTATAAACTTACTACGATCTGATGTTAAAAGAAAGATACTGTGCGATTTCTCAAGTGTATTTCCATATTGCCCGTGCCGATCCGCTTAGGGAAAATATATTTAACTGTGCGCCAGCGTGAATATTTACACACCATTGCAACCCTAAACTGAAAAGGGTCAATGATAACTATTGGTTTGAATGTACACAATTGTATATTGTATAAATATTATGTAGGATTTAGAATTTTGGGAGATTTTAATCCAACAAATTTGAAGGTCAACCTAATATGATCATTTGAAATGAGGAACTCAAAAACGTTAATTTAAATTTAGTAGAATCGAGAAGGGAAACAGGAAATTGGAAATTTGATTATGAGAAAGAGAAAGAGAAAGAAGTTTTGCAACAAGACAAAGGATAATGATGCGCACAATTGAATGAATTTTCCCACCAGTCCAGCGCAAAACAATAGAGGAATAAAATGATTGGTTTGTTGTGAAATCTGCGTGAAGGTTGTTTGGGGAAAGTACTTAATTAGTTATGAAAATTGGAATTTGGTAGGGGAAGTTAGGTTGCCAAAAATTTATATTAAATTTATCTTATAAATTTATTAAAAATGGCTACAAACTGAGCATATTTGCATTTTTTTATAATTTATTCTAACAAAAATAATAAAGGAAATTTCATAGAAATTAACTATTTTCAGTACTGTTAGCCGAAAGACTATTTTCTGTTGGTTTCTGCTCGGCTTTCTCGTTCGTTTCCAACTTTTTTGGTATTAGGAGCCCAATGAATCCGCCAAGGACTAAAGTAATTCCCGAAAACAGAAATGCCGTCTGACAATTAGTGTCCAAAAGGGCACCAGCTATATTGGCACCAACAACGCTTCCTGACCTTCCTACCATCATGGTAATACATATAGCCGTTGCCCTGAATAGACAAAATAAAAAAATTAGTATTAATTATTGACGATAGAATAAACAAACCTTAAACTTGTTGGAAATAGCTCGACTGTTGCTGAGTTGATAACAACTGTCGCCAAACCACAAAGCATCAAAATGACGAATAAGTAAATAGATAACAACGGAATAGTGACGTAGGCCAGTGCAAATGCTGATATTCCAGTTCCTACTAGAATCACGACTGCAATGAAGAAGAGGAAAAATATTAAGAGGGGTTTAGAGTTGTTTTCTGAATAATAAAACGTAATGCCATGCATGAAGACAGGTCTAATCTTTTAATTTGTATGTCGACCTTCAGAATTTTCCCTATTCCCGTCTATTCGTACGGGCATTACCCCTACAACTTATACGTTTTAATTAATGTGACCTATATATAGTATGATTTCATGACCTTCAAACCGGGTCACCATTAAAAACGTCCCAATGAATATTTAGTTATCCTTTTAGAGACTGATAGCCTAGTAATACAATTCGCACAACTATGACTAGCATTTCCACAGACCGCGTTGAGTAAGGAGCGGTACCCTTGGCTTCCTTTGGCCCTGTTTGGGAAGGGACCTCATAGGCTACGCCTCATAAAAATTTAAGGTAGAAGAAGGATCAGGATGTGATCTGTCGTGGACCTTCCTTCCTCGATTGCGGACGAATTCGGTTACTTTCAAAAGTATCAACAGTTTCATGGTTCAAACTTCTTACGCCATCTTACTCCGTTTCTAGAAAAACAGGGTATCTTTCAAGTAAGCGGCAGAGTTCAAGCAGGAACTTTATTTATTATTTATTATTGGTGCACCCTTAACTGTAAAAATCGATCCTGATGAACCACCAAGGAAAACCACGTTATTATCAAACTGACGACAAATAAATGGCATTAAACGCAAATTTTGGCAACCCAACGGGATGGTCCAAGGAATACTGTAATCTCCTATAGCATCGAAACAGTTGGAAAACCGTAGTTCCCATATTGAGGTAGACACCGTTGCCATCATCAAGAATGATATCATATATTTACCAGTCAATGGGCTACCCGGATTTACAATCACAATGGCGGTCTGGTACGAGTCGTTCATGTAAAGACCGCAGACAGCTCATCCGCCATTTATAGCTGGGGGATCAGCTTTAGTAATCAGAAGCCCAAAAACCTGGGCATAAGCAGCCTTGTTCAAGCCACAAGATGAATCATATTTTTGTTGAGGATTCTGGGAGTCCTGAGTCCGCATCCATTTGATGATGGATCAGACTACTTGGGAAGTAACTTACTGAAATCCGTCCTAAGTTCAGAGAGGAAGTAAGTTGCTTCCCAAGTGGTCCGGTCAATCATCAAGTGGATGCGCACTCTGGATCTCTATGCCACAGTACCCAGAGTAGTTCCACCGTATTGAATCTAGACATAGAGTTCAAACGGTTTCTGCATTTCTGAACGATTTTCGAGGTGATCAAAGGACTGCTCAATGCCCTCAGTGCAGCTTGACTGTCACTGCAGATTGCGATGCGCCTGCCCTTCAACCGCTCGTCAATCACCCAGTTTGCCACCCTTAGGATCGCATAAACTTCGGCTTGAAAAACCGTTGCATATTGTCCCAAAGGAAAAGCCCACTTCTCGTTTTTATTCGAGAGCCATCGGTGTAGAAGACTTCCGTATATCCCGCCACGCATTCCTCTGGGTCTTCCCAGTCCTCTCTACGCTTCAGGGTAACTACATATCTTCTACCAAACAGATGCATGGGGTCACGAGAATCGGAAGGCATTGTAAGAACTGGATTCAGTCCTCCCAGTAACCCTTCCAATGCTCTGTGCCCCCCACATCCGTTGTTTTCCCATAGATCTAATCGAATTAGCCTATGAACTATCCAGGGGCTGCAAATTGAGTAGTGCATTCAGAGCTGCCGGATGTCGTGCTCATGGCACCAGTGATACCCAGTGCGGCTAGTTTACGGTGAAAACCTTTTTGTCTCACCTTAACCCACCACACTACGGATGCATATACGAACATCTATGGCAACGTATATCCACATTACCACATGAGGCCTGAGTCCCCATGTCGAGGCAAAGGTCCGTCTGCACAGCCCATAAGCTGTGAGAGCTCGTTTCATCTTTACCTCTACATGTTTGTTCCAAAGAAATTTTTTATCTAGAGGGACCCCCAGATATTTCACTTTATCGGAGAGTTGAAGAGTAGTACCCCTCATCTCAGGGAGACAAAGTCCATCCAGTTTTCTCCTTTTTGTGAATAAAACCATTGTGGTTTTATTTGGATTAACTGACAAGGCACCAGCTGTCTATCAAATCAACGGCACGTTGTATATTCCTACACACCGTTCCAAGATCCCGATCAACAGCAAGTACAGCCACGTCATCAGCATAAGCTTGAGCATGTATTGGCAAATATTGCAGTTCGCATAGCAGTGAGTCGATCAGCATACTCCACAGAAGCGGCGAAAGCACACCTCCTTGGGGGCAGCCCTTTGTTGCTTCCGTAGTCAGGTAGCGATCGACCCCTACCTCCGCGCACAGCCATCTTTGCCTTAGCATACCATGGATCTACTTAATTAAAGCATCATCAACACCATGCGCTTTGGCGGCATCATAAAGTTTTTGAAAAGGCGCACAGTCAAAAGCCCCTTCAATGTCCACGAACACCCCCATCGCGTACTCACCATTCAAAGTTGCATCCTCTATCTTTGTGACCAAAGAATGAAGAGCAGACTCACAGGACTTTCCACGTTGGTAAGCATGTTGGTTTTCACTAAGTGAGTGTGACCTAAGTGCGTTTCCACGAATGTGACGCTCCACCAGTCTCTCCAAACCTTTCAGCAAGAATGAAGTCAAGCTGATCTGTCTGAAGTTCTTTGGATTAGAATAGTCATCTTTCCCAGGTGTCGGTATGAAAACTACCTTAACCTGTTGTCAAGAAGAAGGCACATAGCCCAGAGCAAGACATCCTTGAAAAATATTTCTTAGAGGTCGCTCTAAATGCTCCATACCCTCCTTTAGCATTGCCGGATAGATGCCATCCATGCCAGGTGCTTTGAAATGTTCAAAGGACAGTATGGCAGCTCTCACCTTTTCATGGGTAACAACCGCTTACGCAGTGTTCCAGTTCCCCTTGCAGCACTTGCGTGCTGAAGGGGTTGCAAGAACCGTCAACTCTTCCCCTACCACTTCTCTCACCCGTTCTCCCGGGTGGTGTACTTCCTGGAGGGTCTGTACTGAGTCCAGTCTGGAGCTCGCGAAAGTACCGTCGGGTTTTCTAAGAGAATCCAACTTGGCCGACTCATCGCTTTTGAGGACTCTGCACAGCCTTGAAGTCTCCCTTTCACCTTCCAGTTCCTCACAGTACGCTTTAAAGGAGTCTACTATCTACGCTCTACTATCTTGCGCCTATGACGTAACCAACTTTAAAATACAATATTTTTAGAGTACATTTTGAAAATATTGGAACTTTCAATGGAGGGTCATAGTGTACAACGACTTGTGACTAAATGACTGGAATGGGCCGCAAACACAGAACAAATTGTCCATACTTGGTGCTTCAGTTTGAGCAGGACAAGTAGAAACTCTAGTTAGAGTCTCTTCAGTATTAGAAAAGAAAACGAGGAACGTTGAATATTGTAAGGAATACAGCAAAATAATTTTCCGGCGTATTGGATTCGACTTCTATGGGATCTCGTTACCGTTGTTGATAAATGTGCGCAAATTCCAGAAACCAATCATTAGCCTTTTTTCAATAGTTAGAAGTCGTAGCCGTGAAGTCAGTCCCTATCCGAGGTATTGTTGATGGTTCGTCAGGCATAAAGTTCCGAAATTTGCAGGTTGCTAGCCCACAAATTTCTGTTCCATTCAGTCGCCATTTACGAGAAGCAGGGAACACCTTGAGTGTATTCTCAAACTTCAATCCCCTTGAAAAAATCACTGTGTCTGCTAAGATTGACCCAACTAGGGCTGTTATATTGGCAAAATATTAGTGATAATATAGTGAATACTTACACAAAATCGGTAGCTTTCCGACTGCGTTGATTATAAATCCAATCAATGCAAATGATACCACATACAAAGCCTCTAAGAAAAGCGAATACTGATAAGTTGTGATATCAAGGGTTTCTCTACATCCCGGAACCTAGAATTTATGTTAAAAATTAACCAAACCATATCCTGGATTTCCACAGTATCAATCAGCACTTACCGCGTATTGCCAGTTTGTATTGTTCATATTTAAACTTTTCATCTTGTTGCCATCAACAATTTCACAAACGGATGCACCCCTATTCGGATTCAAGCTTCGAAACTCTCCAATTTGATCCAGAATATCAGGAAACCACATATATAGTCCATTGGCCGTTATAAATGTTATAAATTGCAACAGACAGCCTAGCACAGTTTGCTTTATGTATTTTCTATGAAAAAGGGCGCTGTTTTGCTTCCACATAGATATAAAAGTATTCAATATAGGATGTCTTAGAGTCGCTGAATCATGCTTGCGAAGAGTGTATTCGTCCGTTTGTTCAATATGTGTAAACTGAAGTAAAAGGTAAAGTATTTTGTGTGTTTAGAAATGTTAATTTTTATCTATATCTACACTGGACTTTAGGATAAAAACAATGGAACAATGTTATTTGGTAAAACATAAATCGAAGAAGACAAATTTAAAGAGACTCGCATTTTAATGGATATGAATTTATTTAGCCTTTTCACTATAGGGGCTATTTTGCGCTGCATTCAAAGAACGTTACCAGACATTGATCCTCGAAAACGACAAGAGGAACTCATAGCAGCCAACAAGAAGCTGGTTAGCCAGAATGCATGGCTCATGGCCCTTCTTGGCCTTCAAAACCGCCTTATGGTAGAGAACATTCAATACCGGGCAGCGTCGCCCAGGATCATCATACAACGCACGAGAAAATTTGGACTCAACCGCTCCACGAGAGCCGGCCCAAATCATGTGGAAGAACAACACCACTACAGCAAACTTCGCTCCACCAGGAGTTTCCTCTTACAATCGGTTAACATACCACAATAAATAAAAACGTTTCTAACTTCTTATCTATCCCACCCAACTTATCCCTCACTTCACCCACTCGCTCACCGATTCAGGCGTTCTTGGTTCAGGTTTGCGTCAAATTTGAGCCCCCAAACTGCTAAACAGTTCCAAACTCACCATAGCATTGCCAAAAACGCCACTCGCCAAGAACGCATTTGTCTTGAACAATGAAATGCAATCCCTCTTCAACTCAACGCCTTCGTACCCGCCAATACTTCCCTATTCACACCTACGGAAAAAAGACTAACCCTCACCTCCTTCCAATTGGCAGAGTCACCGAATAACGACTGCTAAGGTAGTATTGCTCAATGTCAACTCAGTTATAAGTAGGCGGGAGAGGTATCAGTTTCTTAACTTACTCAATACATCCCCACCCCAAATTCTCCGTCTTAATGAAACCAAACTGATTCCCAGACCAGCTAAGCGGAGGAACAGGCATCTTAATAGCAAATATCTTGGACGCTGAATTTTACTCCGGCCTCCATTGCACCAGTTCTCGAGCTAACAGTCATTTCAACTACCTTCGAATCTTCCATCATATTCCTCGGTAGTCTCTAAAAATTCCTAGATCCAGACAACATTATCAAATTAATAAAACACCTCAAATCCCTCTCTACGTTTCGGAAAAATCGATCCTCCCTCAATTTGTAAAATTTCAAAATATTATAATATAATATTATTAATTTTATTTAAGCGGTCATCATAATGGAGAGTATTTGGTGGCTTAGGTACCATGTGTATGGACCATCATAATTCCTTTCAGACTTTTCGGTTGGCCATTTGTTGAGAACGGGTCCTCGAAGTGATTGATCACTCCCGGATACCTGCACTCTTTCCCTTTGGAACCAATGGCTTTTCCTTTAATACCTCGCACTCCTCTTTGTGTGTGTATGGTGACCCCCTTTAAGTTCAACTTGGAACAGTGTAATTTGCCGCATGTGTGGGGGTGCAAAGTCCCAACGTTTCTATCAAATTTCATGTCAATAGCTGCAACCATTTCTGAGAAAAATGCGTGTGACAGACGGGCAAACCTGTATTGAATTGCCAGATATATCATCAGGCGCGTCCTTTCGTGCGGATAAGGGAATGCCCAGTGGATGCCTGTGAATATGCGCTTGTACGCATTTGGAGGTGTGCTTGCACGGGTAAGTTTATGTGCAAGTCAAATGGGTGGGAGAAAAACAGCAACCCGTGGACAAAAATGGCACCCAGAAAAAGAAACCAATATGAAGGAAGAAAGGAGAGTAAAAATTACGGTGCAAAGGCTCGAAACCCCAGTGCCGACGGCAAGCAGGCACCCGGTCATCGATTTCCCTCGACTGCAGTACTTCGGTCGTAAATTACTTGGCCACCGTTGCATATAATACTGCAGGTAGTTTGGAAAAAGAGGCATTTAAAAGAGTACATCACTCCCGAAAACGCCTGTTCCAAAGACGCGGAAAAATACTTAACAGACAGGTATTCGTCAGCTTATAGTGGGAAAATATCGCAGGAATTAGTGCCTGATCCATTTAGGAGAAGTTCTTCCCCGAAGTCAACAACGCTGAAAATCACTGAAGTTCCCGGAAAGCTAATAAATACGGAAGTTCACAGGGAGAGTACCAAACGGAGGAACAGTGTCCATTCCGAATTGATCATCGTCTCTAAAAAAGGAAATATGACATATGCCGATATTCTCAGGAAGGTCAAATCCGACCTGGAACTGATGGACCTTAGAGAAAGCGTCAACCAGATCATACTTTCCCAAAAAGGAGATTTGATGCTGGAGCTTAAAAAGTCTCCCAGTAAGATGGCTGAAAATTCCTTCAGCAAGGTGGAGAAGTCCTTAGAGGAAGAGGCAGGAGATTATAATACAATGAAAAGGCGCTGGACAAATAGTTCGAGACACTCGGTTTTCAGGAGTCCGCAATCAAAGGACTCGGGAAGGAATATCAAAGCACGAAAAGGTAACTATAAGCTTACCAGCTGAAGCAGTGTTAAAACTGGTGGTAACTAGTAGAGTAAAAATAGGATGGTTCGTTTGTCAACTCAAAGATCAGCTGCCCCTCAAGCGGTGTCTTACAGGACTTGAATTTGACCATATAGCAGCCAAATGCACCGGTGGTTGCGATAGGCTAAAAAGGTGTGGAAAATGTGAAGCCCGAGGCCATATATTCAAGGAGCGCAAAGCTAATCCTGAATGTAGGCTTTACAAGGGGAAAAAGAACTTCGACTGTCGGAACATCACAGACAGCAGCAGATGTCTAGTATTTAGAAGAGTCTTGGATACAATGAAGGAATAAGGTTGATACAAATCAAACTCAATCATTGCGAGGCGGCGCAAGACCTACTCTGGCAGACCACCTATGAGAATGAAATCAAAGTGGTCATAATCAGAGAGCTGACTGAAGTAACTATCCCATCCCTAAGGACATGTCCTAAGTCCTGGAAACAATTACTAAGTCGCTCTAAGTAGGAAGTTTGCGTCTTCCGAGGGAGAATCAAACTTATATGCTAGATACTAACTGACTCACGCAACTTAAACATCAAATTCAGGCCAGTCAAGATGCTCAAAGTCTCTGCCACAAAATACCTAGGGATCCATATAAGTTACCGTTTATCACTTGTGCCCCACGTAAACTTCATCCTCTTCATCACCATGAACGGTGTTAAAACACTTGTACATTCAGATAATAAAGTTTGTGTTAAAAGAAAATACTTCGAAACCTTAACCTATCGGGTTCTTAAATTACTAATTTTCGAGCCTTTTCGCTGAATTTTGTAAAAGATAAGAGATTTGTTTGCAAAAAGATGAAGCGGGGGTTCTTTTAAAAATATCACATCTTTTACTCGATTGCAGTCGACAATATCAGGGTCATAAGTCCAAGTCTCCCAGTTATCTAACCAGCCAAACAGCTTGTCAGTCAGCTATTCGGACAGACGTGGAAAATCAATTTCTTCAAGAAAAAACTGCGATGGGGAGGAGCAGGTCTGGGATGTGTTTATTTGAACTTGTGAAACAGGTTCAAATTCCAAACTAAAAGTGGCAAGAAGCTGGCGATCTAATAGATAGTTGAAGAAGTTCGAAAAAACTACTACTTCAAGTAAAGTGTAAATAAGATTTTTTCAATTCGACTGGTAACAGATATATGTGAAAGAACTTTGCCTTACCGGATATGTCTCCCTTTCGTTTCCAGTGTTTATTGAGTAAACTCTACTCAAAATCCTAATAGTATCATCCTGGCCCTTATAAAGCAGTGTATATTTGGGACTTTCCGGAATCACGAATAAGCACAAAGAGCTGATCAAGCTCGGCAATCCACAAACCAGCAAAAATAACCTCCACGGCTTATATACGATGTCAAGGAAGGGAATATAAAATTGGAAACTTTGGTTTATCACAAGCCAAGCGAATCCTGGCATTAGTAATGCAGCAATTCCAAATACCACTGAAGCTCCCATGATTGCTTTGGATCTGGACTGGTTTGTATGAAACTCTCCAAGGTATGCGTAAATCGTTGCAGATCCTCCAGAAACACTACAAATAAACAATACTTTTAGAGTTTGCTAAAAGAAAAATATAGAAAGCCTTCAGACAACAAAAAAGCTGGTATGAAAAAATAGCATGCAGGAAAATTGTCTCCGTTTGTACTTCAATAGCCACAGGGAGAGAGGAAAAGGGGAGAATTTGAACACTAACTTTGTATAAATAAAACATGAAAAAGTATGTCTGACGAACATTCTCATAAATTTCCATTTTTGGTTGCAATACCCTATTTCTTGTCATCTCTTAATACCCCAAAATACTCACAAAAATCCATTCAAATATCGGAATATAACCAGCGACCAGAAATTATTCAGGAAACTAGAAATTAGCGTTAGTATGAAGGCAATCATAAGCGTTGGGCGAATGATTCGCCTTCGTCCCTTTGTATCCGCTAGGAATCCCCATAGATGTGAGCTCGTTATAATACCAATGAATCCAATTGCACCAAGTACACCCTTTTGTTGTATTGAGAAATTCAAATCACAGTCCGTTACTGGCAATATATAACTTATGCCTAATGTGTCAAAAAGTACTGAACTTAATACAGTCCCAGCCACTGTTATCATGAAATAGTTGAATTTCCCAAATTCTGAAATATTCCAAACTCTTTTTAAAACATTCCTAGAATAATTAGAAATTAAGTACTTGTCTCCGCTAAAGCCGTCTCGAAATCTGCTTGCTTTGGGTGTTTATCATTTTCGATGGCTCTCTCTATATTTTCCTCTTGAAAGTTATCTGAGAAAGAGAAAGAAAATATTTTTGTTATTTTTCTCTTGTTGAACATGGGTTAACTAAAATAGGATAATCATCATCATCAACGGCCCACCAACCGGTATCCGGTCTAGGCCTGCCTTAATAAGGAACTCCAGACATCCTGGTTTTGGGCCGGGGTCCACAAATTCGATATCCCTAAAAGCTGTCTGGCATCCTGACCTACGCCATCGCTCCATCTCAGGCAGGGTCTGGCTAATCTTTTTTCTCTACCCTAGATATTACCCTTATAGACTTTTCGGGTACTCCGCGGAATCGTCCATCCTCATGTATGGGACCAAAAATTTTCCGGAGGATTCTTCTCTCGAACGCGGCCAAATTTCACAATTTTTTTTGGTTAAGAACCCAGGTCTCCCAGAAATACATGAAGACTGGCAAGACCATTGTCTTGTACGGTAAGAGCTTTGACCCTATAGTGAGTCGTCTTGAGTGGAACAATTTTTGTAAGCTGAAATAGGCTGTGTTGGTAGCCAACATCCGTGTGCAAATTTCATCGTCATAGCTGTTATCGGTTGTGATTATCGGCCCAAGATAGGAGAAATTTTCAACGGTCTCAAAATTGTACCAGTGCGATTCGATGTTGTTCGTTGTTTGGTTTTTGGCGCTGGCGTTGCCACCATGTACTTCCTCTTTCCTTCATTAATGTGTAGCCCACGATCTCACGCCGCCTACTCGATCTGGAGGAAGGTAAACTATACATCTCGGTTTGCTCTTTCCATAATGTCAATATCGTCAGCGTAGGCCAGTAGTTGAGTGGGCTCGAAGAGTATGATGCCTCTCGCATTTACGTCTGCATCGCCAATCATTTTCCCCAGGGCCAGGTTCAAGAAGACGCATGATTGCGCATCCCCTTGTCGTAGACCGTTGTTGATGTTGAATGGTCTCGAGAGTGATCTTGCTGCTTTCATCTGGGTTCGCGCATTGGTCAGGGTCACCCTAATCGGTCTTATCAATTTCGTCGAGATACCGAATTCTTTAATGGCCGCGTAAAGTTTTACCCTATGCTGTCATACGCGGCTTTAAAGTCGATGAAAGAATGGTGCAACTGCTGTCCATATTCCAATAGTTTTTCCATGGCTTGCCGCAGAGAGAAAATCTGATCTGTCGCTGATTTGCCTGCAACGGAAGAATGCCGCATACCGAGTAATGTTGCATTCTCAAAGGACGTGGGCACGTGCAGAGACTTATCACGAACTCCGGCGAGCGGAGAAACGACTTCACAGACGGCAAATGGAAGCCTGGGAGAACCAACAGGTCTGTGAACTCGAAAAGTACAGGGAGTAACCGCACCAGGCGCGCAAGTTTTACAAACAAGTCAGCAGGATGAAGCTTTACACACCTCGATGCTCATCCTGCCGAGACAAAGAGGGAAATCTGATTTCCGACTGAATATTGGAGGGATGGGTTGAGTACCTTGAAGAACTACTGAACAACCAGAACATTGGCGAGTTGGAGGTCCCGCCAACTGAAGACGACGGACGAATAGTGCCACCACCAAGTATAGAAGAAACAGTCCGTGCAATTTATCGGCTTCAAAATCATAAGTCGCCAGGAGCCGATGAAATTACAGCCGAATTGATTAAATATGGAGGCGACCAATTACACCAAGTGGTTCATTAGGTTATGATGAAGGTGTGGGACAGCGAATCAATGTCTGACGACTGGGAAAGAGGCATTATCTGTTTCATGCATAAAAAGAGAGATATCACACAGCGCAGCAATTATAGAGGTATCACGTTGCTGAGTACCATCTATAAGATATTCTCCACTATCTTGCTAGGCCGGATAGCCCCATACGCCCAGAACATCATTGGTCCATACCAAAGAGGCTTCACTCCAGGCAAATCAGCGATGGAAAAACTGTTGGAATATGGACATCAGTTGCACAATCTTTTCATCGACTTTAAAAGCGCCTATGATAGCATAGCCAGGATAAAACTGCACACGGCCATGAGAGGATTTGGTGTCCCGACGAAATCGACAAGACTGACTAGGCCAACCCTGACCAATGTGCGAGGCCAGATGAAAGCAGCAGGATCATTCTCAAAACCATTCGACATTAACAACGGTCTACGACAAAGGGATGCCCTATCATGCATCCTCTTTAACCTGGCCATGGAGAAAGTGATTCGCGATGATGAGGTAAATGCAAGAGGTACGATCCTCTTTAAGTCCACCCAATCACTGGCCTATGCTGACGATATCGACATCATAGGAAGAACCACCCGAGACGTACAAACTGTTTTCATCCAGATCGAGCAGGCCGTAATTAGCACACATCAATGAAGGCAAGACAAAATATATGGTGGCAACGTTAGCACCAAAAACCAACCAACCAACAACATCAAACTGCACTGGTCAAACGGAAAGAATAAAGATAGGAGAATACAACTTTGAGCTCGTTGATAATTTCTCCTATGTAAGGTTGAATATCTCAACCGATAACAGCTACGATGATGAAATCCGCGGACGGTTGTTGACAGCCAACAGAGCCTATTTCTGCTTAAAAAGAGAAGTCAAAGTTCTTACTGTACAAGACAATGATCTTGCCGGTTCTTATGTATTCTTCGGGGACTTGGGTTCCTAGCTAGAAAAATTGCGAACTCTTGGCCGCGTTCGAGAGTTTTTGGCCACCTATTATACATGCGGATGGACGATTCGTTAGCCTACATAACGACGAAATCTATGAGAGATATCATTACCGTCTGGTTGTGGATAAAATCCGGCTCAATAGGTTACGGTGGGCGGGTCACTTAATCCGTTTGGATGAGGATGATCCAGCCCGTAAAGTCTATAAGGGCAATATCTATGGTAGAAAAAGAAAACGAGGCAGACCCTGCCTAAGATGGAGCGATGACGTAAGTCAGGACACCAGACAGTTTTTAGGGATATCGAATTGGTGGACTTCGGCGCAAAACCGAGATGTCTGGAGTTCCTTATTAAGGCAGGCCTAGACCGGATACCGGTTGTTGCCCCGTTTATGATGATGATATATGTATATCATTCGCCATGCGCCAACGGAAGACGATGTCATTAAAGACGAATTCTACACCCGACTGGACAGAATTTTTGACGGGTTGCCCTCCAATGACATCAAAGTATTATTAGGAGACTTCAATGCTCATAGAGGTATAATAGGAGGGCAGAGCCTCCATAATAAAACAAACGATAATGGCCAAAGACTCACCGACCCCGCTAACAGCAAAAATTTAGTCTTTAGCTGCACTTGCTTCTCCCATAAGAATATACATAAAATGACGTGGATATCTCCGGACGGGCAGACATTCAATCAAATCGATCACGTCCTCGTCCAAAAAAGAGCCGCCTCAAACATATTGGACGTGAGAACGCTACGAGGTGCTAACTGTGACTCGGAACATTTCCTGGTTAGAGGGAAATACCGAATAGCAAAAAGCAGCCACAGGAGCAGGACGCCTTTAATCAATGTGGAAAAATTGAAAGACGACACGATTAAAGTAGCTTACATGTCCACAATCAAGGGATATTTCGGCGCACTACCTCATGGTGATCCTGGCAAACAATTAGGAATGGTATCTAGAGTGCAGCTAAAAACACTCTTGGGCATCGAAAACGAACCGCAACGAAGGGTTCAATGATGCTTGCCTGAAAGCGGTTAAAAAGAAAAATGAAGCTTACCGACTACTAATCGAAAGCCGGATCCAAGCCAGAGAAGACAAATATCACGAACTAAGGCAATACGCTAAGAGGATCTACAAATGAGAACAACGAAAGTTCAATAACAACGGAATTTTAACACTTGACGACAGCTTGAAGATGATCCAGTTGAGGATAAGCGGATCCGGACTTAGGACTTCGCAATCCTTAAAAAAAAAATATGTTCAGCTCTGGCCAAGCTTTGGCTCAAAGTATGGGCGGATTTACGGTCAATGTAATTCGCAGTCATATTGTGTTCTGCAAATTATATAAAGGAGTACTTAACATCTGCGACCGCTTCAGTCACGCTGCTTCCACGGCAGATGTGAGGCAGCGTCTGACGATTTGCCTCTGCTGGGGATGACCTAAACGCAAAATGCGTACCTATACCGCTGACTTTGTACGTTTAAATAAAAATCACATAAAGCTCCCGGAATCGGTGGCATATAATCGAACGAACGTATACAGACAACATTATCGAGGAATTAAGCAGGTGCTTGAAAAGTGCTGGGAATATGACATCGATCAACTGTCCCTTGACTTCTGGTAAGCGTACAATAGTGTAAACCATAATACTCTGTACTGAATAATGATGGAACTAAAAATTCCACCCAAGCTAGCCCGGCTAGTGAAAGCCACAAGGATTAACGACGAGGGTCAGGTACAAATCCTAAAGGAATCGACACTAAGTTTTCCAATAGTGTTGGGGATTCAAACAAGGCGACGGTCTCGCCCCCACCCTCTTCAACTTGGTGCTCGAATACGTCGTCAGGAAGGTGGCCAGAAGTTGATTTCAGAGGTATGTTACTGGTAAAATTCTGAATTTGAAATAGAAAATTTTAATGTTGAAATAAAAAATTCCGAAATTGGTTTGGAAATTTTGAAGTTAATTTAGAAAATTCTGAAATTAGTTCGGAAAATTAGGAATTTTGTTGGAAAAAATCTGGATTTGACTTGCAAAACCTGTACATGCACATCTGTGTATCCCACGTTGGGCGCAAATTATGTTTTGAACTATTTTCACTTTGGTACGTGTTTGACCTGTTACACGTTCCACAACTATTCAATTGAGTTCAAATTCATTCCTCAATAATCTTAAAGAAAAGCTGTAACAATACTGCATAGACTTCCAGCTTCTGTAGACCGAAATAGCATTTTTTTTACCCCTTTAATTCCCTTTCCAAATAACACAATTCGATTCACATGGATTGGATTCCGATCGATGGGGATGTTTTAGGGAAAAAAAACTAGAAAATTCCTAAATATCGCTCGGGTACCTTCTCTTTGCTCATTTGTATCATTTTGTGTAATCGCTTGGCACATGTTTTTCACTCCTCACTCACGAAAAATCACTATCAAAACTTATGAATGATAGTAGCACAACTGCGTCACTATCACCGACAAATATTCAACAAGAAAGGCAAAAGCAACTTTGTCACTGTTAGCACCAACTTAGACGATAATCGGAAGATCAATCCTCCGAGATCGTGTGATGTGCAGCTTTTAGACTTGGCACTGATTCAAAAAAACAATTTCACTTGGAACTGAAACCGCCCGAAGCGTTCTAGCATCTTTCGCGAACTGATTCAGAAATTCTTCTAAGATACTCTTTATACGCGAACTTTCGTACAATCCTAAAGATTAGACGCCCCATCCCCAGCGAAGTATTTGCATATGGCTTATCATTTGAATGGAAAATCTTTTTTACGATGGTTGTAATTCACGCAGATGATTTGCGAATTTACATGTTCATACACATGTATATCAGAGCACGCACAATTTTTCATTATTTGATTATTTTAGAGTAATTCCTCAGAAATAAAAAAAAACGATATAATTAGCATGTTACAAATAATGTCAATATGCGTTAGTTTCATAAATAAATAAATAATCCTTGAATACAAAATCTAGCACGACGTTTGGATTAACCCTTCTTAAGGGGGTCATCCCGTGTGCCGGGTTGGAGAAATCGATTTTTTTTTTACATGAATTGTATTGTATATATAGTGGAGAATATGTGGGCAAAGGGATTTTCCGATATTCCGAGTCGTTCAGAAATTACAGTGTTAAACAGGTAAGGAGTTTACAGCCGCGGCTAGAGTACTCGATGAGAAAGAGCATCGAATCTTTTTTTACCTGAGTCTTATAAATTCGAACACAGGTATAAATATAAAAAGATGGAAAACCAATCAATTGTCTAAACTTATTTGCTGTTTGGAATAAAAAGGATAATCCAGTCTAGAGTGAGCACTGACAGGCGTTCAAGTTATACTCAGTTATATTTTGTTGTAAGTATTGTGCTGTTTGTGTGTTTAGTGATTTTTTTAAATGGATTGTACGAAGGGAGATCGCTTTAACGTTCAACGTCATGCTCGCACTAAAAAACGAGTATTTCATGAGAATCGATACTTATCAGAGAAGAAAAAGGACTTCGCATCAACATCAGTAAAGAAACTTTTAGCAAGCATGAACATGGATGTTCCAAATGCGACAAGTTTTGTATATTGGATTTTGCTGGAGTTTTCTCCGGTAATTCTGAAAATTTCTGCAAATAATAAAATATAAGTAGTAGTAAACAAGCTAGACGCTTCAGGTATGAAAGGTTTTGTGTATTTCTTTTATAAAGAGATTTGGGTGTGCATTTGTCCCATTAGCATGTAGCACGTAAAATATGCATATTTTGTGAAAATAGCCACTCTCAAGTGATATTGACATTCATAGTCTCGAATTTGCAGAGAAGCGCCAGTTTTGACCTAGTATTACTTTGTTAGTAATAGTGCGATTTTCACCAAATTTGACAGAATCATGCTCTATGCTGTAGCCTATGTTGCTGCAAAATTTTGTGATTCTAGGGTGAACTTAAGGGGGGTTTCCTGTCAATCACTAAAAATTATAGTAATGTACTATTATTAACTTTATTTGAACAGGTATCGGTATGAAAGGTATTTCGGAGCCTAGGCACCATATAGTGACAGCCCCCTGATTTTTTTCAGATTTTTCGGTTGGGTAGTTTCTAAGAATGGGTTCGTTAAAAAAATGACCACTTTCAACCTCCCGCATCCCCCACCTTTTCAACAAATGTCAAAACTAAGACCGGCTTCGAAAAGTACTAATCGAGACCTTTAATTTGATATCCCACATGACTATATTTGACGGAAAAAAAATTTACACCCTCCCTTTGCATGTATGGGGACCCCCCCTTAAATTCGTCGTAAAAGGATGTAACTCACTATATGCGTGAGAGTTCACAGTTCCCACCTTTCTACCAAATTTGGTGCCAATCGCTACAACCGTCTCCGAGAAAAATGCGTGTGACGGACAGACAGACAGACAGACGGACAGACAGTAAACCGATTTTAATAAGGTTTTGTTAAAATCGAATCGTTAAAAAAGAATGCATAGGACATGTCGAGAAAAGAATGGGAACGCAGCTTAAAAATGCAAAGAAGAATCACAAAGTCATTGGTGGAAAAGGGGTGGAAAACTTACTGATAAGGTTATTAACGACCTCACTACATTTGTTGGGCTAGCTATTCGTCGACACGCAAATTCGATAGAAGCAATGAAGCAAGAAATTTGGGCAACTTTCTTCCATAAATAATCTACAGACGAAAATCCTCAGCATCAAAATTGTCCAGCAGGCGAGGACAGTTGGTGTAAATGGCATAAAGCGGAAGTTAAAGGAGAGCTGAAAGTTTCCACCACGAGAAGGCACCTTTAACTGAAGAAGTTCAAACAGTCATCAAACCAATCTACGAAGATTTGTCACGAGATGATCTCTTGAACAGATGTTTAGGAGCAGAGACCCAGAATAACAATGAGTCGTTAAATGCATTGATCTGAGTTTTCGCTCCTAAACACCTTCATTCTGGGGCCAAGGTCGTAGAAATAGCCACTTTTCTGGCTGTAATTATTTTCAATGAAGGATTCAATGGCATTCTCAAAATCCTAGTGACAATGGGATGTCAAGTTGGTCACATATGTCAGGTTTATGCCGACCGCCGTAATGAAGCGCGAATTTGGCGGTCCGAACGACAAACGATTGACCTCGCTAAAAGAGCCAGAATTGAAACCAGAGAGCAACAATCGGCCTTACAAAACTTTTTTGGAGAAACGGAGGGTGCTCTCTATGGACCAGGTATAGCAGATTAATGGTGAGTGAATATTCTACTATTGATAATCACATTTAAATTTTCAAATGCGTTTTTCTCGAAACTGCATCTTGAAAATCGGCTGCCACCATAGCTCAAAATCTATCCAACCAAATTCTTTGAAATTTTCACGACTTCTTTAATACATATTTCTACGGTCCGCAAACTAGGATAATTGCAATCGGACGGGTTATTTTTTTTTTTATTCATAAAAAAAGCCGCAAAAAACACCAAAATCCAAAAAATTAAGTTTAAAACCCCACCAAAAATTTACCTTTTAATATTTTCTAATTATCCTAGTTTGCAGACCGTGGAATATTGTCCACATTAAAATGCAGTTTAGTTTTTTTCCTCAGATGAACACAGCGCCCTCCAGCGTGGCAGCAGAAAAACACCTTTTTTTGGAGATGGGTGCATAAATTGACACGTATTCCGAAAACTAGCCATGATATCAAGCTGAAAAATTTATCACATATACTAGAGATATCAATAAACATTTGCTGAAAAAATCACGTTTCAATCTTTATCCAGTCCTCCAAAATAATTTTTCAAAAAAGGGCAAAAAAAACGGCCTTCACACGGGATGACCCCTTAAACCAGCCTTTTCTTAGAAATATCTTAATATCAAATCGCTATTACTTTTATTGGCAAATGCACTCGATGTTTGTTTGTCCTGCTTACATAGGTAATCTAAACTATGTACCTATCACGATGAGTTATTTGACTCGCAGTCGTCAGTCGGCATTGACCAGGAGAATGTCACATAACCGCCCAGTGAACGTGTTTACCTCGGTATCTCTATTTACCGTGTTTAATTATGCTTTTGAAGTGCAAGCAAGATAGTTTTGCGTGCATTGACCATAGTATTGGCACTATACTTATGTTATAGATTAGATGCAGTGTTGCTGGCTAGAGTAGTGCCTAGTCGAAAGGTAATGAACTTCAGGGAATCGGAGGATTAAACGATCATCCTAGTTGGCCGAGAACGACGTAGAAGGAAGAGCTATCCCAGAAACCTAAAAAGCCTGCAAAGATTGAAGCTCCATTAAAGTGCTCGGTCGACACGTTCTTGCACGCCTCTGTGCTAGCCAGGCTCGGGAATGTGGGGGGTTCTTTGAACGCTTTGGAATGATAAAAAAACGGCTCGACCACGCGCCTGGAGCCGTAAGTCACGACGGATCGCAATCCCGACCATGGTTTCTTCTACCTCAAATCGTGATTGAGGCGCGGCCCCTGACGTTCCCTCCCTTCCTTGACATCCTTAGGCCAGTATTTCAGAAGAAGTTTTTCCGGGATCAAGAAGGAAGAGAGAGGGAAGAAATCCTCAAATTATTCAAAAATTCATTGTATATTGCTCACTCCAACAGAAATAAAACAAATATATAAAAATAAAAGAAAAAATGACAATAATAATAATATATACAAATGAAAAGAAAACCAAATGAAATCAAAACATAAAAAAAAAATAGAAGAACAAGAAATGAACTTTAAACAAAGGAAAAATTGAAACTTACACATGGGATCACTCCGAGCTCGGCGTGTTATGTAGATATGATGATGCTGATTCTGTTAGCGGCTAAAAGAAAATATTTCAAACATTACAATATGAATTTCAAAAATTTACAATCTACTACTTCATTTTCCTTTTTCAATGAAAAAACTCTTTTTGAGTTCGCAGTTGCTTCTACTATGCTAAGCACGGGGATTTTCTCAAGATCGGGCTACGAAAACGATACTTTTGGTTTGTATTGTGATATCACCAGAATAATTGTAACCCCAGAATGTCCACCGGTCACCGGAATAACAACAGTATTCACATCAACTTAACATGGATCCGAAATGAATTTTCGAGCAAGGACAATATCCAAAATTGAAACACCGGAGAGATGAGGAGGATAGTTCTTTCCTTTGGATTTTAGAAATTCTGCGGCAATTGATACACACGAATTTGCAATATTTGTAATAATCACGAATGAAGTTTTGGACAATTGCCTGCAATGGCAGAAGTTAAATCGCGAACGATACCAGCATTGGTGTTGAACCAATCACTTCGATTCCTTCCATGTTTACGTTGCACGTCCGCTCGGATAACAACTCAATCGGCGCCTTTTTACCCTACTGTCTCTATCAATGTCGGAAAAAGATCCGCTTCCAGAGTCCAGACAGGGGCTCCTCCTTCCCGCCAGATACTTTCGCGAAAAAGTCCAAACTTTTCCCCTACAGATGTTCCCGCGCGAAAATTTTTGCAATTTCATAGCCAAAAGAAAACAAGTCGGGAAACCGGAAGCTGGGCGCTTCAGGTATGAAAGGTTTTGTCTACTTCTTCAGTGAGTATATTTAATTCTACATTTGTACGTAGCCCGTTATGTATTTGCATTTAGCATCTCCAACTACGCACTTCAATGTGATATTGATATTTAGTTGCAGTAAATTTTCAGGGGAGAGTCAACTTTGAGCTACTGTAACTTTGTTAGTAATAGTATGATTTTGATCAAACTTGGGGATAATATGCTTCATATTATATTTTATACTACTAGCAACTTTTATAACTCCGGGATCAACTTAAGGGGGGTTTTACTCAATTTTCCCAAACATATGGTAATATACTATTATTAACTTAATTTGAATGGATGTCGATATGGAGAGTATTTTGAGGCCTGGGCACCATATAGAGGCAGCTTCATGATTTTTTCAGATTTTTCGGTAGGGTAGTTTCTGAGAATGGGTCCGTTAAAAAAAATCATCAATTTCCACCCCTCCCACTCCCCGCCTTTCTAACAAATCTCAAAACAAAGACTGGCTTCGAAAAGTACTAATTGAGACCTTTCATTTGATGCCCCACATGACTATGTTCGGTGAAAAAAAATGTTACACCCCCCTCTTACATGTATGGAGACCCCCTAAATGTTAACCTAGAAGGATATCACTCACTGCATGGCTGGGCGTTGACAGTTCCTACCTTCTCACCAAATTTCGTGTTAATTCGTATAACCGTTTCTGAGAAAAGTGCGTGTGACCGACAGACAGACCTTGAACCGATTTTAATAAGGTTTTGTTTTGCAAACAAAACCTGAATGGCTAGAGGCACCGTAACGTCAGATTACTCACCGAGAAATCTATCACCACACTTGGCAGCTTGGTATAAAATGCAAACCCATAAAATGGGGAGAAGGAGAACTAACGCCTAGTACGGATAACAGGCGGTATCGTCTGTGACTGGGATGAGCCCCTGTAATAGACAGTTCGACGTCTAGGTATCACGATAACCAGGAGCATGGTTTCGCCTCCTGTAGCTGTTTCCAACACACAATTGCAAAATCTGTGGCGACCACTTCAGTAGGTAGGTTCGCGTAGGCACTGGATGTAGTGGATTGAGGAAAAGAATTTCTTTATGATTCGCTCCTTGTGCGAAATAACAACCGCGTGGCAGGTCAAACATTTTACCGCCCCTTGTTGCGCCAAAGATTCGTTGGGCGTTTTTCTTAATAGAGACACAATCCGAGCCGTCTTTGGGGAGCGTGTTTGACTTGAGATCATTGCGGAGACTAGTGACTAAGAGTCGATGGGGTAGAGGCGGCGGCATTAATAACACCACGCCGCACTGCAGGCAACATGTGTGGACAGAAAAACTGCAATTGAATCACTGTGCAATGCATCAGCGCCCATGGATACTGGTGGACAAAGGAGACGCCGCAGACCTCAGCTTATCGTGCAAGAGGTTAGGAATAGGTGACTGTAAGATCCGCTGAATATAAAAGAGAGAAAAAGGAACCCCGCCGCGAGGCAGAAAGTACGCCGCTGGCTGGAGCAACATAAATATGGAGCCATGGAGCTTCAGGTCTTAGCTGGTTACTGAAAACTCAGTGCTCATCGATCATCTCATTCTGTAGAAACAATGAAGATAGAAGAAATCGTGCAAACCCTTTTTCCTTTTTAATCCATCCGAACTGAACTTGTCTATAAAGGGGTGAATACAGAGGAATCCTCTCTCTTCACTATGAAGCAACTAGAGGAGGTGGTCTTATCCATGAAGAACAAAGAATGACCAGGACCGGTATTCTCAGCGAAGTGCTGAAACTTGTATGTAAATACAGGCCGAATTTGCTTAAAATATTTAACGCATATTTGACAGGGAGTGTTTTTCCTCCTGCTGGAAGGTTGCGATTCTTGTGCTGATAAGCAAGGGCAAGGGTGATCCTAAGGGGCCCTCAGCGTACCTTCCTCTCAGTATGCTGGACACAGCGGAGAAGCTGCTTGAGAAGTTCATCAAGCAAAGGATGACTAACGCAATACGCTGAGCGATACTACCCATCACCAGAATATGGTTTTAGAACGAAGAAGTGGTCCAAGCAGTGAACCTGACTGAGGCATACAGTCGGCACGGTCGGCGAGTGGGGCTCCTAACTATTCAAAGAACCGTGCCCTGCTCTACTATATGAAAACCGGGAAGGGACATAGCTATTTTCAATTTTACCTGCATATAATCGGGGAATCACGGTCGCCCACATTTATTGTAAGTATATGGTGGAAGATGCCTGCCATACCTTTTTCTTCTGCAGAAGGTGTGAGCGTCATCGCTATTACCTTTCGATGGAAAGGTGTCAAGTGTCTCTGTACACCATAATTGATGCAGTACGTTACACTCAAAACATTCGTAAAGAGAAGAAGGGGGAGATGTGGGTAGGCAAAGTGCAGGGTAGCTGAGCCTTCCTGAACCACAAAGTTTTGCTTTAACATCAAATTGGCCTGGGCAGAGGTAATGTTCCGGGTTTGAGTCCTATGCACATATGTGTTAGCCAGTAATCTATCTGAGACAGGAGCCCGGCACTTTGTACGTAAATGCACTTTGCCTCCCAACTCCACAAGAAGCTTCTGACATCGTTCCGCACATCACGTTAGTGCATTAATCTAATTAATAACACCTCAGAGCCTATCCGTAAACGGGGAGGCACTTTCCAGACAGGTGCTTTGAGTCCTCTTTGGTGAACCTGAACCCCCTTTCATGGCTACTTAATGATGTTAGAGGACATGGTTTCGTAAGTGATAACCGAGGCAGGCTTCTACAAGTACCTAAGAATTCTGCAAGGAACCCATGCTCGAGTTGGTGATGTGAATGAAGCTCTACTGTCCGAATTCTTACGATGTATTAAGCTGGTGCTGAAATCGTAGCTCTCGGGGAAAAATAAAATAAGCGCACTAAATCCCTTGACTAGCATATGCCTTCGGAATATTGCCGTGGACGAAGACTGATCTTGAAAACATTCAACGACGGATGCGGGCTAGTATGTTCAAATTCCGAGTGCATCATCTAAACTCTGCCGTGGAGCAAATAAATTTGCCTCGTGACTTTGGTGGCAAGAGGGTAGCTGACATTGCTGCACCACATCACCGCTAACTCTACTCGCTACGCGCATACTTTTACAGCAAGAAGCAGGCGAGTCCCTTGCATGCGGGTGTTTGTAAAGCAGGTTGAGCACACTTTACTTGAAGGATCGATCTCTCAATCCTCTTAGAGGGGTGAAGTCAGACCAAGGACGAATTAATGAATGCAAGCATGGAGTGCCGATGGGAGCATAGCCGGTTTACCGATATGAGCTCCAGGCAATACTTGATAGTTTTGCTAACAGGCAAGTTTTAATTATTCGCCATATACCACACAACAAGCCTGACGGGCTGCTTTTGACAAGACGGATTGCTCCGCGTACATTATTCATGTTGCTATTACCCATAAGAGCAACATTGAATGGAAATACATACGAAGAGAAAAAGCTCGCGAAATCAAAGAAGTTCGGCATCTCGAGATGGTGGTTGCAGTTCCCATAATATTTTCAGCTATGGATATTGTGTCTAGATCCCTCACAACTTTCTTAGATTTCCAGGGACTTTCACATAGTCTTGTTCAAATCATGCAGAAATATACTATTCTGCAAACATATTTGATTTTGTGGGGAGTTCTCGATGGATTCTCCTAGTAACCTACCTCTACACCTGAGTCCCCTATATATGTTTCTTGTAGGCAGAATCGTATGATGCTTACCATTAAAGGCTAATATTACGTAACGTCCAGCATCTGTCGAGATTGTGAAAACCCAGAAATAATAGCAGTGCATCCAAGAAAAACCGTTGCAACCCTTTACTGGTTATAGTAACTATAGTATGCCAAGCAAGTCTATAATCGACAGAAATTTTAATGCGTTCCCTACTTTAAAGTATTTCAACTTGACATCTGGTATTAATTATTCCCCTAGCCCGAACATGAATGTAAGTTTCGTCACTCTCCCCACAGAATGTGCAGACAGTGATGGTAGATATCCCTAGCTTTTTCATTCGATAGTGTCAGCGAAAATTCCTACTATAATCCGGACGCTTTTCTTGGTGAGATTTAAACAATCTATTGAATCTTTGAGTTCGTATCCTCCATGGACACCCTGGACTACTCCATTGCTGGTAGATTCGGCCGGTACAGTTCCTTCAACCGTTTCGTTTTATTTTTCAGCGTCGTAGTCGTGAACTTATTTCTGATTGCACAAAAGAGTTCTAGCCCGTGTAGTGGCGTCCGTGCTACTTTCCTGGTCAGCTCGCTCCTGGTCAGCAATGAGGGAGCATTGCTTTCTAACATGGGATCCAGAGAATCCTCATTGTGCGAACCAAACAAGTTGCTTCCTATAGTTCCTTTAGAGGTTGAAGAAGGAACACTTATTTATGACGTATATTTCCACCTGGAATATACCACCATGCTTACTTATTGTTCACCAACGGACCCGGAGCCCGTTCCTTCTGCATATCGAAATGAAAACTCGTTGTCAGGCTATCACTTGGTATTAGAAATTCGGGATACTGCCTAGAAAGGATATCAACCTTCCTTCGATTAAAGCAGCATGTTTTCAAATCTCCTGTTCACTAATTTCTAATTAATTAAAACTCATTTATTAAAAAAAACTACAAACTTAGAATAAAAAAAAAATTTCATAGAAATTAAATATTGTGAATACTATTAGCAGAAAGGTAATTTTCTTTTGGCCTCTGTTCAGTTTTTTCGTCTGTTTCCAATTTTTTCGGTATTAAAAGTCCCATAAATCCACCAAAGATTAAACTAATTCCCGAAAACAGGAATGCCGCTTCACAATTTACATCCAAAACGGAACTGATTATATTGGCACCAACCACGCTCCCCGATCTTCCAAACATCAAGGTAATGCAAACAGCCGTGGCCCTGGGTAGTTAAAATATGAAGGTTATACAATATATTATATAATTAATGGGAAAGGAAGTATACAAACCTTAAACTCGTTGGGAATAGATCAACTGTTGCTGCATTGATAACAACTGGCGCCAACCCAGATAGCATCAAGATAATAAATAGGTAAATGGCTAACAATGGCATGGTGACATAGGCCACCACCAAACCCGCTATTCCGCTTCCTACTAGAATCACGACTAGAATAAATAGGATAGAAAGACTTTATTATTTGGGTATTCTATCCAAAGTCATAAAGTTTCACAATATAACTAAATTTTAAAAACAAATTTCAGCAAGAAGATATAAGAGATACTTAGCAGGCGACTGGGCTACTAATCGCCCATTTTCACACTGTTGAAAGCTTTCTCGAAATCGATCCACAGGAGGGGTCTTCCGGAGAACTAATACCAGAGAAACATATGATGGCGCAAAATATCACGTGCTATATCGAGGTAAAATCTCCCAGGAATTTCCAGTCCAAAGCGGAGTTCGCGAGGGTTGCATCTTGTCAACGAAATTATTTCTTCTTTCTCCCCGATGTGAAGGAGTCCAATGGACGATGACATCTTTCCTCAAACACTCCGGCTACGCTGATAACATCTGTTTCCTTTCATGTCAAACGGGTCTTCGTATTCTTCCTATCTGCATTAATTGGCAGAGCATCGCAGGCCTCGATTTGTAAGGCATAATTTGTATATCTGGTAAGCGTGGTTTCTATCGGCGCCGACGGTGGCACCGAGCTGGATGTTGCCCGACGCATTAACAGTGCTAGATCCGCTTTCGCTACCTCGTCTAAAATTTGGAAATGCAGTTATCTCAGAACCAAAATGAAGTTGACACTGTTCTGTGCTAATGTTCTTTCTGTGTTGTTGTATGGGAGAAGCACATGGAAAGGGACTACCATTGTCACTCACTGCGCCGTACTAAAAGGTTCCCTGGCCTGATATTATTTCAAACGAAGAAATTGGTCGGCACACAAACCTGCCACCCGTACGCGAGGTGACCGGAGGGCGAAAGGGGCAATGGATAGGACACACATAAGGAGGGGCGATAATTGCGTTGCTGACTATGCCAAGCAGTGAAACCCATTTTCCCAGGATCGCTGATGAGTGGGTTACCTCAAGGACACGTGACGCAGAACATTAAAGGAGAAGTGCGAGCATTTCGGGAAAGCGTGCATTTCAGGTAACCGCGAATGATGGCGCATAGCTGTGATTGACGCGCTATAGCCTGCAAAGAAGTAAATAGCAACCATGTATAGACGCAGCCCCGCCGAACTCCATTTTGGGTTTCAAATTTGTGATATCTTGCGTCATCATACGTCGCTTTGATAATAACTAATCGTTTCTCCGGCATGCCGCTCCCGCATAGAGCAGATGGAGAGATGATCTAAACTCCGCACTCTGCTCCATAATGATCTAAAAGGTGTTAATGTGGTCGGTATGGGGAGATCCAGAGCAGGAACTAAACTGCCCGCTGTCAATCAAGCTTTCGAGATGTTTCTTACGGCTGCAGAGAGCATACAACTCCAAAAGCCTTCGCCGTACTCTAAATGAGTGTTTTTCTTTGGAATCTCAATGCTTATACGAACGAGCGGCAGGAACAACTCTGCAGAAACTGCAGGAGCTGCCAGACAGGTTTCGCAGGGAAGTCACCAATGCCGGCGGCATTGCTCCGTTTAGGGCATTGATAATAAATATATTTTTTCTTTTATTTGAAACAATAACATATTTGGCATACATTCCATTCCCCTTTTTAGTTTCAGTTGTCATTGTGGGTGAGAGTCCCACCGTTAATGTTTATCATGACTGCTTCAGCTTCTGTCTTCCTCGTGAGCACAATGGTGAAATTGTTTCTGTCATGGCGCACATTACCTTCCATTCGTCCGACTTTTTCACGGTATCCATATTCGGGCGGGTTGTTTAAAGTCTGCGCCACTGGAACAGCAAGAAAGTTTTTCCGTTGCTGAATAACCGACGGCCCTTATTGAATTTCGGAGGTCGATGTCCTGTTCCCTTGCAAACAGATGCAGTACCAGCGCGACAACCATAAGATGATGATCGCCTTCGAGGCCAATGTCAACATCTCTTTTATTACACACATTCAGAATACGCCTTATAAATCTATTGTTGGTCGATTCAATATTGATGTCGAAGTAGTGCATGTTGCAAAAGTCTACAAATCTCATCTCAGTTGTTGTTATAGTCAACAAGACTATACTCCCTATCATACGCCACCCATCACAACCAAAATGTCACCTTTAGGAACCTCTCCTGAACTGCATGCCATTGCTCATAGAAAACATGGACAGTGGATGTTGGAAATTTTACGCTGGTGCTTAACGCTTTGCAATATGCCGTCACAGTCTTCTACTATTATCAAAGGAAAAAGAGTACTATCCAGATTCCAACCAACTCACTTCGCTAATGTTCAAAACGTCCAGTCTATATCGCTGGAATTTTGACATGTGCAGAAAAATTTTCCGAGATAGGGTGCTGCGCGTCCCGTTCCCGTTGGGTAACGCACTGCAAAAGACCTGTTCGCGGCAATAGTCGGACTCGTAATTGACTAGAATACAAAGGCATGCAAAGCTTCGTGCGTTTTCAATGACTTCTGCGATAGTAATGCGGCTCCCTCTTTTATCCCTTTAGCTTGAACTATTTAGTTCTGCGCCTTCACTTCCCATGAAAAATTCGGATCTATGGAAAAGCACCATCTTCCACTCTTCCCTAATCAGGACGCAGCAACCTAAAAATACGTTTCGTATCATCATCGACTGGACCACGAACTTGAAGGTCTTATGAGGTTTATTTTCCGGGCCTGAAGCTTTGCTAACACAGGATTCATCTTTGGCTTTCAAATGATCAAAAGCCTCCAGAGACCCATAAAGAACTTGCCCTTATTCGTCTCCAAAAAAATCGAATTGAAGGTTATTCATATTCTTTCCTTCTTAATCAGTCTTAGCTACAGCCATCTGGGTAATTGCTCGCTTCTACGGCGACCCGACCGAAATTTGGACTGTTCACTGTTCCCTTGCATAACACTGATAAAAGTTAATACCACAATTGAACCAATTTCATTGGTCACTACCATGTCGAACTGCTCAAAACCTAACACTGAATTGCGCTTTCCTGAATTTCCGCTGGTCATAAGGAATTAGGGGCCTAGAATAGCAGTCTGTCGAAACGAAATTGTTCTTGAACTCGGTCGAAAAAGAGAGGTTGGAAGAGCATAGCAACTAGACACATATATGCCATCTAATTATATAGTTTATCAAATAGACAGACAAAAAATAGAGATAGAAAATCTGGGCCCAGGATAAACAGGGGTCACTCTATTTTACCAAAATATCTCTTTAAATTTGCTAAAGTCGCTATTTTGGATACCTGTGGTTCGGGCAAAATCACTCCCTTTCCTCCCCCTTCTTGTCACGCCTGGTAAGGTCTATGCAAACATCCCAAAACTGTGGTCACATTCTCCGCTAAAAGTGCAAGATAAAAGCAAGAATAATTTATGCTATGAACAAGCAAGCAAAAGTCATGAAATTTCTTTACAGGATTAGGTAAGCAAATTCTGTATTACGCTATTTTTGTAGATTCCCCAACACAAAGAAATTACCGCTGTCGAAGCTATAGGCAATATGCAACTCACTCAGTATAACTTTAATCGTGCAACTAATCTAAATTTACTCTCTTACGTTTATCTCCCGTTTTCAGACCTTCACTAAAAGTCACTGGGGCTGCTGAGGATTATCATTTTTTAAGGTTTTGTGTAAAACAAAACCTTATTAAAATCGATTTATTGTCTGTTTGTCACACGCACAGGATTGACACCAAGTTCATCCTAGAATCCTAGAATATAGGCAATAACATAGAGCATGATTCTACTAATCTGGTGGAAATCGCACTAATACTAGCAAAATGATAAAATTGTCACTTCTGTGCAAATTGAAGACTTCGAATGTCAGTATCAGGCGAAAAGAGTTCGCTCCGAGACTTCGTGGCGAACAGGCGTTGTGCGGAAAGTGAAAAATTACAGTGAGTGGCAAAAAAACGCCTTCGGGCATATTGAATCGAAAAGTTGAGTTCGGAAGTTAGAAAAAAAAAACACAGTGGGAAGAAGAAGTGACAGTGAACAGCGCAGTGGGAAAAACCCAAAGGAAGTATTGTTCCTCTAACAGTGGCACCAATATTAATTGGACAAATAAAGAAACAAATAAAGGAAAATTCTTTTATTTTCAGAGTGAACCAAGGACGGGCTTGGGGACAGGATGTCCGCCAAGAGAACAAAATTGATTCTCCCAGAAGAGATTTCGTCCGAGGAAGAGGGAGCAACGGGCCCTACAACCAAGATGGACGCAGATTCGAGCCTGCTCATCAGGATTGCGGAGCTCGAACAAGAGAAGGCCGACATGCCCCAGCAGTTGGAGTGCCAGTTCGCGCTCATCAAGGAGCTGCAGCAGGAGATGGCTGAGATGAAAGCAGCCAACATGGCCGGGAGGCAGCCGGTCCATCAGCAAGAAGAGCAACAGCAGCAGCTAATTAAGCAACAGCGACAACAACAGCAGGAGCAGGGGAAGCAGCAGCGACAACAGCAGCAGCATCGACAGGAGCAGCAAAGCGAAGAAGATGACGGTATGTGCCCGGAGGTCATCATCGAGGAGGAGGAAGGAGACCCCTTCAACTTCGTCGTCCGAAAAAAGAAGGCATCAAATAGGACTAAGGTTAGTGCTATCACTGTAAGTGCCCCACCAACCACCCCAAAATCCTCTCCCCAACCAGCCACCCCTAAGAAACTGAGAATTCCCCCGATAATTGGGTACAGACTAAATGTACCGCAGTTACTAAAACTTCGGAAAGAAAAAGGGTTGAAAGCAACCCTAAAGAACACGAGGGCTGACAAGACCCTCATCTTCGCCGAGACGGTTGAAGACCATGCTGCAATTTTCGCTCTCATAAGAGAGAAAGGTCTTCACGCCACCATCAGCACCCCACCGACCCTAAGAACCAAGTCGCTGGTTATTCGCGATCTCCACAAGGAGACAGATCCAGCAGACATATTGCGGGAACTCAATGAAGATTACCCGCAATTAAAATTGAAAACCGTGGCCAACTTAATTACGCGAGCAGATAAGCTTCTGCACAGCCAGAACCCGGCACTCCCGATGAGGTTTCAATCGGGACTATTCATAGCCACCTTCCAGCCCTCCCAAGAGCTCAGTGAAGTACTAAAAATTAAGTATATACTTCACCAGAAGATTTCGCTTGAGAAAGTCAAGCCAATTGAAGAAGTGCAGTGCTACAACTGCCAGAACTTCGGCCACATTGCCCCTAACTGTTCGATTGTGCACAGGTGTGTGAAGTGCGCAAAAAAACACGTCCGCGGGGAATGCCCCACACCATCGGCGGAGGCGCCGCACTGCTGCAATTGCGGCCAGACCGGACATCCTGCCAACTACCGCGGATGCCCGGCATACAAAGATATGGTTGCCAGAAGGGAAGCTGGCAGGGCGCGAAAAAATGCAGAAACGGCGAGGACCAAGCAAACGGTGACACAGATGTCACAAAGCTTGTCCCGGCCAGGTGTATCGTACGCCCAAGCAGCTAGGAATACTCTTCCTAGAGCTGCACCTCAAGCTCCACAAGGCAACAAACTGGCCTTCAAGAACTTGGTCGAAACGAATGAGCAGCGGCAGATTGCCGCAATCCAACTACTAATGAACTTATGGAGTTAAATATAGTCACATTTAACTCCGCGTCCCTGGTCTCACACGCCCAACGTGTCACTGCCCAAGCGTTGGTTGATACTCTGAAAGCAGACATATTTTGCGTTTCGGAGACCCACCTAAACCACAGAGATAATGTCAATTTCACCGGATATACCACTATTCGGCATAACAGCAACACGGGCGCTGCCCTTCTAGTAAAAAAAGACTACCATTTTGAGGAAGTCGTCATCGAGGGCTTACTAGTTTCCGTTTATTTCAAATACAATTCCCCAAGTGAGCAACTGGGCCATGACTTAAAAGTCTTGGGCGATCTCCAGTTAAAATCAAAATATCTTATTTTCGGTGGCGACTTTAACTCACGGCACAAATCCTGGGGCGATAAGGCAGAAAATTTAAATGGGAAAACCCTGTATAACTGGATCCACGACCCTTTCAGGCCAGCCAACCTTGAGGTGGTCTCGCCGGATTCGCCGACAAGACCCGCTAGTCAATCCATTATTGACTTTTTCCTGCTGTCTGATGAAACCAAGCAAAGTTTTCAGGTAACTTCCTGTAAAACCTTGCCAGGCATGTCCGACCATTTTGCAGTTGAACTCAAAATGGCCTCAACTTCACAACTGCAGAAGCGAGCTAAGGTAAGCATCAGGTCATTCGCCCACACTGATTGGGACAAATTCAAGTCAGATTTAGCACCAAGGCTGAACTTGAAGAAACTCGCTACAGATCGCAATCTGTCGGACAAAGAAATCGACGAAGCAATCATTTTGGCCACGGACGCCATCAATACTGCTACACGCAGAAATACCAGGCTGATCAAAGTCGATGAGTTTGTATACAACAAATTCCCGCATGACATCATGCTACATATGAAGGTCAGACAGATTTGGCGCAGGAACCTCAAGCGCAACTTCCATAAAAATGGAAATAAAGTTAATGCTGAATACAAAGCATTGCTCTCCCGGATTAATTGCCTGAGTACAATTATCCGGGAAATGGTGGCGCAATTCCGCAATAAAGAATTAACCCGTAATCTCGCAGATATTAAGCCCGGGCCAGATATGTTTCAACATATAAATAGGCTAGCGGGGAAAAATAGGTCCCGTAATTTCCTTCTTACCAGGAACAAGGAACCAATCTGCGGAGACGTCAGAAAGGCGCAAGTCCTTGCGGAATCATTTGAGTCTCAGCTCAATACCCCTCCGCCTCAAAGGAACCTGGCAATAGTGTCGATGGTTGAAACAACTATCGCCGACTTTGTCTCTAGGCATTCAAATAGATTAGTCACATTCTCCAAAACGAACTCCTCGGTAAAACCAACGGATTCGCAACAATTCCTGAGTTTATCACAACTCACCGCCTTGACCTCAAACCTAAACGGTAAAAAATCAGCCGGACCTGACGAAATTCCTAATTACGTAATTAGGCAACTTCCCCGAGTCTCCATCAAATTTTTGCTGGCAGTATTTAATAACTGCATAAATAATGGCTACTTTCCCACCACCTGGAAAGTAGCTAAAATAATTGCGATCCGGGAAAAAGGCGGCTCTACTGAGCCTAAAAACTTTAGACCCGTTTCATTATTATCCAATTTAGGCAAACTCTTTGAGAGAGCATGGACAATCGGGCTAGTCCAATATTGCAATCTCAAAGAGATTATACCGAACCATCAGTTCGGGTTCCGCAGCAAGCACAGAACTCAATATGCACTTAGCTACCTTCACGACACCGTCGTAGCAAGACTTAACGTCAATAATAAACCGACCGTAGCATGTGCATTAGACTTAGAAAAGGCCTTTGACTCCGTATGGGTAAACGGACTAATCTACAAACTGATAGATCTTGAGTTCCCAATTCCGATCATTAGAATTGCACTAAGCTTCTTCGAAGATAGGTATTTCTACGTCAGCGTGGGGAATGAATTCTCCGATCTCTTGTCGGTAACATCGGGAGTACCGCAAGGATCCATTTCTGGACCCACATTTTATAATATCTTCACGGCTGACGTCCCAACTCCCGAGCCCGGCACCGAACTTGTTCAATATGCCGATGATACTCTCATCTTCGCTTCAAGCCTCCACCCCAACAGGGCAGCCAAAGCGGTCGAGAGATACTTGAAAGACTTTGGCAAATATTACCTGGCATGGGGCATTAAGATTAATGAGGCCAAAACGCAATTCTGCACCTTCCGGAGGAAAGCTAGATACCTAGGTTCTAGAGGAATCCATAGAAAAGCTAAATGCTTGAAAATGAAGATCGGAAACACTATAGTGAGCAATTCCCAGACCATCAAGTACTTAGGAGTTAAACTTCACGAACTCCTTAAGTTCAAGCCACATCTTGAGCTCGCTATCGGTAAGGCACGCGGTGCATTCAGTAGGATCTACTTTCTTCTTCGAAAGAAGGTAGGACTCAGCATCAAGGCCAAACTGACTCTCTACAAGACCCTGATCAGACCCATTATCTGCTATGGAGCGCCCACGTGGATCACTTGCTCCACCCGAACCATGTCCAAATGTGAGGGATTCGAACGCCGGATATTAAGGTACTGCACTGGTCTTTCCTATAATTGGAAAACCAAGAAGGTTGGAAAAAACGCCGAGGTATATCGGCGCGCCAAGGTGCAACCTCTTCGAGAATTCGTTCTCAACTTCGTGGAATGGTTCTTCCAAAGAACGGATAATCATCCAAATCCACTAATCCGGCAACTCTACCAACAGGGTAGCACCTTCCCATTGGCCAACTTCCTAAGGCCCTGCCAAATAGTGAGCGAAGCTCTTAAACCCGCCATCCTTTCCCTATATGATTCTCCCTGCCTGGTAAGGGTACATCGAGGCTAAGCACAAGACATGTAATGTGCTATTGTAAATAGTAGGTTAAGTATTTATTGTTAGAATAAGTTAGATTAAGTTAGACTTAGTTAGTTTTAAGTATTTTAAGTAAGCAAGTGATGCCTTCTGGCGCTTTTAGTGCAAGCGCAGTCTTAGAAATAATTCAGATCAGTCAAAATAATTGTGAAGATTTATGTATTAAAATTAATACAATTAAAGTAAAAATTTACACAGAAGGTCGGGTAGGCCAAACAATTGTAATAGCCACCCATTGAAATAAAGTTAAGTTAGTTAAGCTTAATATTTAAGCTAGAATGTAATTAATCATGTATTAGAAAGTAAGCCACTATCATGAATCAAAAACTTAAAACTTAACTCAGGCGAAAGTGGATATTCTATGCTAGGCACTACTGGGACGATTGTTCACTCAAATGTTCTTATAAAAGACATACACAAAACCTTTCATACCTGAAGCGTCCAGTTTCCGGTTTCCAGACTTGTTTTAAAGTATATCAGTAATATTACAATACAGTGCAATGGATACTCACATAAGATCGATATCTTTCCTACTGCGTTGACTATAAATCCAATCAATGCTAACGATATCACATATAAAGCCTCTAAGAAAAGCGCATACTGATAAGTAGTTATATCAAGGGTTTCTCTGCATCTTGGCACCTAGAATGTTCAAAATGAAGCGTAACATATCAAGGATTTTGATATTATCAATCAACACTTACCGCATGCTCCAAATTTGTGTGATTATGTATCTTGTTCCCGACAAGAATCTGGCAAAGGGAAGCTCGGCCATTTGGATTCAAGTTTCGAAACTCTCCAATTTCATCAATAATAGCAGGGAACCACATGTACAGACCATTAGCCGTTATGAATGTTATAAATTGTAACAGGCAACCTAGCACAGTTTGCTTCAAATATTTTCTATGGAAAAGGGAGCTAGTTTGCTTCCACATGGCTATGAATGTATTCAACGCAGGATGTCTCATAAGTGCTGAGTCACTTACGCGAAGAGTGTATTCGTCCGTTTGTTCAATATGTGTAAACTGAAGTAAAAGGTAAAGCAGCTATCAGTACGTTATGTACCCATTGCCATTGGAATTTTATATTGTATTTTCATCATATTTGCAACAATGGCACCTTATTCAGAATAAAGGTATCTTATATGTGATATATCCTCTAAGACTGAACTCTTACTACTTCCGTCATTTATATACTGAATTTCACTAATTCATATTAATTACTCATAGTCCGAGAGCCAACTGCATACAGATTTTATATATAAAATACATATATATAAGATTCCCTTCACCCCTTGGTAGGGTATAGCGCGTCAACGACGCCTGCGCGCCGTCGGTTGCGGTTACCTGAAATGCCCTTCAGCTCCCCCACGACTTCCTGAGACGCTTGCACTCATCCTCCACTGTTCTGCGCCAAGTGCCCGTGGGGCGATCTTAGGAAAGTGCATTCTACTGCATGGCATTGCTTGCAATGCAACTGTAGCCCCTCCTTAATGTGTGACCAGTGTACTCGAATGATACGGCACAGACAGATATTGATGAAAGTTTAAGCCTTTGCGTAACAGTGGAGTTCACTTTCCATGGACCGCTTCTATATAGCAAAACAGAAAGAACACTGGCGCAGAATCGCCTCAACTTGACCTCGGTGTTGAGATAAGTGCATTTCTAGTTTTTAGACAAAGCCGACGAAGGCAGCGAAAGCAGATCCATGAGTGTTAATGCGTCGGGCGGCATCCAATTCAGTGCCAGGAACCATGCCTCGTAGATATACAAATATATATGTATACATAGATATATATACATACAGAGAAAAATGTAAAAATTGATCAACGTTTTCGATGCAGATAGTGAAAATGCGATGACCCGCCAGACTGAGAACGGTACTTTTGTTGGTGACAACAAGGCAGGTTGAAGAACGTCACCGATAGCAAGAAGAAGTAATATCGGTAACAGGAGGCAACACTGTCGGACTCCGCTTTAGACCTCAAAATCCTCCGAAACGTTACCTCGGTACACCACATGACATTTTGCGTCATCATAGGTCGCTCTCAAAATATTAGTTTCTCCGGAATGCCCCTTCTGCATTGAGCACCCCGGATAGACTCTCTGTTCATGCTATCGAAAGTTTTCTCAAAATTGATGAAGGGGAGATGCAGCGAAGATCTAAACTTCGCGCATTGTTCCAAAATGATTCTTAGGGTGTTGATGTGATCAATGTAGGAGGATCCAGAACGGAGACCGGCCTGGTCTCTGTCCATCAAACTTTCGAAAGGGAACACTCAGATACCCCTCCAATCCTCACACTGAAAACGGGTCCCCTTCTTTGGGATCTTGACGATCATCCCCTTTTTCTACTCTCGGAGAAGGATCTCGGATTACCAAGATTTCCGCACGAATGAAAGCAGCAAATCTGCAGTAACTGCAGGTGCAGCGATAAATAACTCTTTGGGAAGACCATCAAGCCTAGCGGCTTTACTTCATTTGAGTCCATTGATGGCCGAAATGATTTCTCTTCCGCTGGGAGGAACAGTCCGTCTCCGCATATTACGGTAACTAGCAATTCCATCCACAATAGAAGAAACCTCACCGGATGTCATATGGTTAAAAACCACGGCGAAGTGTTCTCTTTCCACCTCTTCAGTTGTTCATCATCGAGGATGGGAAGTCGACCGTTGACGTCCCTTATAAGACCATCGAAAGATTTGCGACCACATGCAAGCTCTTTTGTGATGCAGTGTATAGTTCCGAAATCATTGCGATCTGCGAAATCTTCCGCCTCCCTGACCAGCGCAGTAGCAAATTTTCTTTTGTCACGGCGTACACTACACCGAACTTCTCGGGGTGCCTCGCTTCATCGGAGTTCAAGCGCGTCACGTCCTCCATCACCCATTACGGTCAGTAAAGCCTTCACCCCCTTCCGTTTATCGATCCGCTTCCATGTTTCCCTTTCAGGACGTCGCCAACGACCTGTACAGCACTCGAGAAAATTAAATAAATTAATCTCAGGCGGGTTACTCAGTATATCTGCCGCTCGATCAGCAAGATCACCATCATCAACGGCGCAACAACCGGTATCCGGTCTAGGCCTGCCTTAATAACGAACTCCAGACATCCTGGTTTTGCGCCGAGATTCACCAATTCGATATCTCTAAAAGCTGTCTGGCGTCTTGACCTACGCCATCGCTCCATCTTAGGCAAGGTCTGCCTCGTCTTCTTTTTATACCATAGATATTGCACTTATTGACTTTCTGGGCTGGATCATCTTCATCCATGCGGATTAAGTGACCTGCCCACCGTAACCTATTGAGCCGGATTTTATCCACAACTTGACGGTCATGATATCGCTCATAGATTTCGTCGTTATGTAGGCTACGGAATCGTCCATCCTCATGTAGGGGGCCATAAATTCTTCGGAGGATTCTTCTCTCGAACGCGGCCAAGAGTTCGCAATTTTTCTTGCTAAGAACCCAAGTTTCCAAGGAATACCTGCCAGTCCTCGTAAGATCATTGTCTTGTACAGTAAAAGCTTTGACCCTATGGTGAGACGTTCCGAGCGGAACAGTTTTTGTAAGCTGAAATAGGCTCTGTTGGCTGACAACAACAGTGCGCGAATTTCATCATCGTACATGTCATCGGTTGTGATTTTCGACCCTAGATAGGAGAAATTATCAACGGTCTCAAAGTTATAGTCTCTTATCTTTATTCCTCTTGTTTGACCAGTGCGGTTTGATGTTGTTGGTTGGTTGGTTTTTGGTGCTGACGTTGCCACCATATACTTTGTCTTGCCTTCATTGATGTGCAGCCCCAGATCTCGCGCCGCATGCTCGATCTGGATGAAGACAGTTTGTACGTCTCGATCAGCAAGATAGGCGGTGCGAATTGCAAAAATCCACGGACCGTGTTTCCCCATCACATGCTCGAGTAAGGTGTTGTCAGACCCCACTTTGACAATGAGATCACCCATCACCATCACAATGTCACCTTTAGAAACCACCCCCCTTAACTATCATACATTAATTGCTCGTAGAAAGCATCCTTCTCCAAATCTGCGTTGGTGCGTTGCAGTGTGCAATTATTATGCTCATTAATCTGGACCAAGATCTAACAGTTAGGAATCTGTCAGAAACCAACTCCCAGTTCAAAAGAGAGCGCCTAGCGGTAGCCATCAGAAGCAACCCGACACCGGATTCGCATCTGCTTCCACTTGGTTTTCCAGAGTACAAACGCACATTACCGCAAGGGGGAGAGAAGTACTCTTCAGGGTTCCACTATCATCACTTAAGCCCAGAATATCTAGTTTATATCGTTAGAATTCCTGCTCAAGTTGGAGAAAGCGAGCATTCTGGGAACCCTCACTACCATTGTGAATTTCGTCCCCTTGCGTAGCGAACAAGATTGTCTAGCAAGTTTTCAAATTCAGGCAAGGTGAGGTTTGTTGGGGTGTAGCAGCTGTACATGAATACACCGCTTACTTTTGCCCACACAAAGCCGCTAGTCGCATAACTCAAGGTATATCGTATGACGACCCCACGCCCACATCGCCGCCCTACCAGTCAAATCTGTGACCACCAATCTGACAATCCCATCTTGAATTCGTATGCGGTATATGCAAGCAAATCCTGCAATGATTCAGATTTATTTGAATTAACCTTTTTTGAAGGATTTGTGTAAAACTTAAACGTAAACATAAGAAGGTGTGGTCTGTGAATCCCTTTACATATAGCCAGTGGCGCCATTTTGCGTTGAGTTTGAGGAGGGCGCCCCATATATGTGAACGGAGGATGTAAATTTTTTTTCATCAAATATGATCATGTGAGGTATCAAATCAGACAGACATATGTGTGTACGTGCTAGTGAAATTTGCGGGAAGTGTCTAATTCAGATAGATATATTTGAAAATTAAACCAGCGGTATACAATATACATATGTATGCTTTTGTGCACGAAGTAAATCGGAAATATGGGCACGATCAATTTATGTACACTATTCGGTAATAGGCAGCTTGTTTGTTTAGGGTGAGGACAATAATAATTCAATACAATTTCGCTAGTAAAGTTTCTTATTTTTGCATATGCTAATAGATTTTTCGACAACTTTTTAGCTTCCTCAATGCAGGATACCTATATTTCTTCTTAGTTTTAGCACCAACTCTATTATTACTCTACTTAAGTGTTTTTTTTTGCGTAACCTTATTTTTCTTACCATAATAGGAAAATATGAAAGGACTCACCGGATATGTCTCCCTTGCGTTTCCAGTATTTATTGAATAGATTCTGCTCAAAATCTGAATAGTCTCCGCCTGACCCTTATAGAGCAGAGTATATTTCGGGCTTTCTGGAATCACGAATAAGCACAAAGCGCAGATCAGACTGGGAATTCCACAAACCAACAAAAATAATCTCCACGGCTTATATACGATGTCAAGGAATGGAATATAAATTTGGAAACTTTGGTTTATCACAAGCCAAGCACATCCTGGTATTAATAACACGGCAATTGCGAATATCACTGCAGCTCCCATGATTGCTTTGGACCTGGCCTGGTTTGTATGAAATTCTCCAAGATATGCGTAAACAGTTGCAGATCCTCCGGAAACACTAAAAATAAACAATACATTTTTATGTATCCTGCCAAAAGGAAGCTTCAAGATGACATGAAAGTTGGCGTATAAAAACATCTTGAAGTCTCCGTAATGATCTAAGATAAATTTACGAAGGAAAATTTCCTTATACATATACTTGAATTACCATTGGTACCATTCTTTCATGTCATCTCTTAAAAGCATAAAATACTCACAAAAATCCATTCAAATATCGGAATATAACCAACGACCAGAAGTTATTAAGAAAACTAGAGATCAGAGTAAATGTGAATGCTATGATAAGCGTTGGGAGAATGATTCGCCTTCGTCCTTTTGTATCCGCAAGGAATCCCCATAGATGTGAGCTTGTTATAATGCCAATGAATCCAATTGCACCAAGCACGCCCTTTTCTTGCGTTGAAAAATGCAAATCACAGTCGGTGACTGGCAATATGAAACTTATGCCTAATGTTTCGAAAATTACTGCTCCCAATATCATGCCAGCCACTGTTATCATGAAGTAGTTGAATTTCCCAAATTCTGAAATTTTCCAAAGTTTATGAAAACATTCATTGATTAATTGGAAACTAAGTACTTGTCTCTGCTAAAGCTGTATCGAAATTTGCTTCCTTTGCATGTTTATGATCCCCGATACCTGTCTCGATATTTTCCTCTAGAAAATTAAGAAGAGAAAGAAAATATTTTGATTATTTTGTTGAATATGGGTTCAATAAAACAAAACTGTATTATATTCCTGAAATAGAGGTACATCTACTCTCCCTCGGACCCCACCTTCTCGTGGTAGAGGAGCCTGTAGTAGTTTACTAATAATAATTATAATCGTTGGCGCAACAATCCAATTGGATCAGGACATTGAAGTGCCTTAGAGCACTTCATTCAAGAGTACACTGTAGGTGGCAATTGCCCTGATTTGACTCAGGTACGCATTCACACTACTATAGGGGTGTCTAAAAACATGTCCAAGGGGTAAGGGACAAATTTCGAATCCACCCGCGTTCATGAGCAATCAGGTCGCGGCCGAGGCGCAGATTTTAGAGACCTCACCAAATTCATGTCTCGCTACGGAAAAATCTGTAAAAGACATGCTTTCCAACTCAATGGAAAGCTTGCATTTAGTGCCTACGGCGCTGCCGTCAGGAAGGAAAGTACGGCAACTCTCACTTTGCTTCTCCCAAGAAAATCAGAGTACGCCTGGCGCCCCCGCGGTACTACTGCCCAAACCTACCCATAAGTGGCAGAGGAAGGCTCGGCGGTATGTGGAAATGGATCCAGGCGCCTCAGATATCATGAACGTGGGGAGGCTTCAAGCCAATGGCAGAGGAAGGCACTGCGGAAGAAAGTGAAGCACCTTGGGAATAAGGACATGGACGTGGGTGCATTAATAATAATAATAATATCATAATAACACTATTAGGTGCGGTAATGTCCAGAGAAATCGGACACAAAGAAACGAAATCTTCGGCGAAAGTGGGGACAAACTGGTAACCCCAGTAGGACGCACCAAACTCTTCTGTCAGCGATAATGTGCACAAGAAGCGTAAAACCAACACATCTGCGGTGAGCAACGCTTAATTGTGCTCTGCACTAAGATCTAAATCCACGAATTCTGCGGGGATTAGGACCGGTGTATTGGAAGGTGATCAAATCATCGAGAGAGATCACAAACGGGTCCCTTCCATAGGAATATGGACCCGAAAGCGGGAAAGAAGAGGACGTATACACAAGCTACATCTTCATTTCTGACCATGCGGGTTGAATCCAAAGTTGGCAAAATGCCAGAGGGGCAATTTAACATCCTCCAGGAGTGCCTGTGGTAAAATTGATTGAGCCTGGAACGAAGCCAACATTTAACAATTAAAGATTTCGCGATGGCTCCTCAATTTAGGGTGCACTGATGACGCAGCCTTAAAATGGCTCCAGCAGGTAATGCCAACTTTGGTTTCTCACGGTTGGGCCAACTATTGCGCGCACTCCGCAGGACACCTGACTCTCGAAGGAAGTCATGAGGTATTATCCGCATGCTGGAAGAACGACCCCGAGCAAGGATTTCAGACACTGGAAGGTAAAGTTCACGAACACCAGGAAGGATCAATTTACAAACGTGGAGGATTTCAGCTTGAGGTTTCGAACTGCACCAAAAGATTCAAAAGGTGCTCAAGGACAGTCACTATACGGTGGTTCATTTTTTTCTGGACTGATTGAAATTCAATCGTATCAGGAAACTGAAATGAAAATGGATCAAACTGTAACATCTTCGATATGCTTTGGTGGGGAGTTGAGCGCAGATGGTAGTGCATACAGTGGGAGAACCCCCGTATGGGGACTTATACTGGCAAGGCGAGTGGAAAAACTTCATACCTACCTCTGCCTACTTACTCTACGCTTCTTTGCGTCCTCCATTGGCGCAATGACTAAGGAATCTGGTAGGGTATGCAGAATTAAGTGGTCTCTAACACTTAATAAGTTGCGATGCGAACCCTCAACATATTTGTTGGTACAGTAGCAAATGCAATCCCAGAGGAAAAAAGCTGTTTGATTTCATCACTTCAGCAGCTCTCATGACTGTAAACGTACGTGGAAGTTTCAGAAGTCATCAAATTCTTCATTGTTATTGCTTAAGTCACCAAGACCGTTTTTTATTTACGAAAGACAAGCGAAAAAGTTGCCTCGTTAAGTGTTTGGAAGGAGACTCCTATAAGGGCAGCTGGAAGGTTAAGAGAGACTTCAATTCAGTGTAGAGTCCTTCAAAGGGTAGAAAATCCGATGGAACCATTACGAATTCCAGATCGGAATCAGTACAGACCCTCTTGGAAGTACATCACCCGGGAGAATTAGCGAGAGAAGTGGAAGGGGAAGAGTTGGCGATTTCTGTAAACTTTTCAACAATTAAGTGTTGCAATGAAAAAGGGAGAGCCACCAGACTGTTGTTTGAACACTTCAAAACACCTGATATAGATAGCATCTACCCAGCAATACTAAAGAAGGGTATAGAGCACTTCTAAAAAATATTTTTCTAGCATATATTGATTGCATTGGAATGCGTGCCTACTTCTTAGCAGAAAGCCCAGGTTATCTTCATATCGAAGCCTGGGAGAGATGACTATTCAAATCTAAGGAGCTTCAGACAGATCAGCTTAACATTAATCTTGCTAAAAGGTCCCACATTTATAGGAAGGCGCTAGGGTCGCAATTGCTAAATGAAAACCAACGTGCTTACCAATGTGGCAATTCCTGTGAGACTGTTTTTTAAGGTTTTGTGTAAAACAAATATTAAAATTGGTTTACTATCTGTCTGTCTGTCTATCATATGCATTTTTCTCGAAGACAGTTATAGCAATTGACATTAAATTTGGTAAAAAGGTGGGAACTATAAACAGCAACAGTGAGTTACATCCTTTTACGTCGAGGGGAGGTCCCCATACATCCAAAAGGGGAGTGTACACTTTTTTTTCACCAAATATAGTGATGTTGGATATAAAATAGACGGTTTCAGTTAGCATACATACAGAATCACGAAGTTTTGTAGCAATGTAGGCAGTAACATAGAGCATGATCCTACCAACTTTGAAAATCGCAATATTACTAACGAAGTTTAAATAGGTCAAAGTTGTCGCTTCGGTGCAAATTCAAGACTCTAACTCTCAGTCTTACGCGAAAGTGGATATTCTCACATAATATATGCATATATTACAAATGTCCCCTCAAAAGTTTTTATAAAAGAAATACACAAAATGTTTCATACCTGAAGCGTCCAGCTTCCGGTTTTCCGATTTGTTATTCTTTGATTCTAAACATAGAGAATGCAACTGTGAGTACGCGATGGGGATATTCGGAGATATGGAAGAGGCGTCTTTTGAAAAACTTCGTGATGGCGTCGGAAAGCATGGTGTCGATGATACTTTAATTAAGTGGATCTATGCTATGCTGACGCAGAGATAGCTGTGGGTATAGCTACCTAACAGCGGAAATAACGGAAGGCTGCCTCCTAGAGGATGTGCTATCGCCACTTCTATGGGATATGCTGATGGGCTCACTACTATGCGAATTGCAAAATTATCCAATACACGTTCAAGCCTTTGCTGATGACGAGACTGTGCTAGCTGTTGGTTGAGATCTCGCGACGTTATGTAGAAACATATCATTGGTTTGGTAAATCCAAAAAACCACAATGATATGATTTACACAAAAAGACGACTGAATAGTTTTTGCCTTCCAGAGATGAGAGGTAAATGCAAATGTAAAGAGGAAACGATGTTCGCTTATGCATTCGTAATGCGATGGATCAAGGTGATGGGTGAATCGAATATAATGGACCACTTATGTCTAAGTACTCAGACACTTTTCCTATGTTGTATTCTCAAAGAACGCGGGCACGCGCCGAAACTTATCACGAACTCCATCGAGCAGAGAAGCGACTTCCCAGACAGAAAAAGGAAGCCTGGCAGAACCAACAGGTCTGTGAACTCGAAAATACACGGAGCAACCGCACCAGGCGCACAAGTTTTAGCAACAAGTCAACAGGATGAAGCCTTATACACCTCGATGCACATCCTGACGAGACAAAGAGGGAAATCTGATTTCCGACAGAATGGGTATATTGGAGCGATGGGTTGAGTACTTTGATGAACTACTGAACAACCAGAACATCGGCGAGTTTAAGGTCCCGCCAACTGAAGACGACGGACAAATACTGCCACCACCAAGTATAGGAGAAACAGTCCGTGCAATTCATCGGCTTAAAAATCATAAGTCGCCAGAAGCCGATGGAATTACAGCCGAATTGGTTAAATATGGAGGCGACCAGTTACACCAAGTGGTTCATCAACTTGTGGTCAAGGTATGGAACAACGAATCAATGCCTGACGATTGCAACGAGGCATTATCTATCTCATACATAAAAGGGGAGATATCACACAGTGCAGCAATTATATAGGTATCACGTTGCTGAGTACCACCTACAAGATATTCTCCACTATTCTGCTAGCCCAGATAGCCCCATACGCTCAGAACATCATTGACCCATACCAAAGAGGCTTCACTCCAGGCAAATCAGCAACAGATCAGATTTTCTGTCTGCGGCAAGCGATGGAAAAGCTGTTGGAATATCGGCAACAGTTGCACCATCTATTCATCGACTTTAAAGTCGCCTATGATAGCATTCGGTATCCCGACGAAATTAATAAGACTGACTAGGGTGACCCTGACCAATGTGTGAGGCCAGATAAAAGCGGCAGGATCACTCTCAAGACCATTCGACATCAACAACGGCCTACGACAAGGGGATGCCCTATCATGCGTCCTCTTTAACCTGACCTTCGAGAAAGTGATCCGTGATGCTGAGGTAAATGCAAGAGGTACGATCCTCTTTAAGTCCACCCAACTACTGCCTATGCTGATGATCATGGGAAAAACCACCCGAGACGTACAAACTACCTTCATCCAGATCGAGCAGGCGGCGTTTAACGCGAGACCTTGGGCTGCACATCAATGAAGGCAAGACAAAGTATATGGGGGCAACGTCAGCACCGAAAACCAACCAACCAACAACAACATCAAACCGCACTCGTCAAACAGGAAGAATAAGGATACCATGACCATCTGGTTGTGGATAAAATCCGTCTCAATAGGTTACAGTGGGCGGGTCACATAATCCATATGGATGAGGATGATCCCACCCGGAAAGTCTATAAGGGCAATATCTATGGTAGAGAAAGAAGACGAGGCAGACCCGACCTAAGCCAGACAGCTTTTAGGGATATCGAATTGGTGGAGCTCATCGCAAAACCGGGATGTCTGGAGTTGCTTATAAAGGCAGGCCTAGACCGGATACCGGTTGTTGCGCCGTTGATGATAATGTTCTCTAACAATGTGCCGCCAATGGCGAAACTGATGGAAGTTTCAGAACATCTACTGATCATCGTTGACAATACACGCTGTAAACTGTAACCACAGTCTTAAGTATTAATGGTGTCTTTCAATGAACAAAAGTCAACACAAATTAATTAAATCGATTACCTAATAGTCATGGAAAGTTTTTCCCAATTGAGTGGGTCTAGGTTCAAGTGTTTGGTGTTTTTTTCCATTGGAGGTTTTCAATTTAACCTATTGTAACTGCCAATAATTGAGCAATTAGGATAACATGACGCTAACATAATTTCATCACAATAAATTACATTCATTTGTAACATTTGTAACAGAATTTGTGTATTGTGTATATAAAATTTGGAAGTGGTTCCCGAAATATCGGCTTTTGCAAGAATAAATATCTACACCAACGAAAAAGAAACAACAAGTTTTTTATTATTTCAGATAATTATTCGTAGGAAATACAGCATAATTACACTAAAAAGAAGAAATCGACAAAAATTACCCAATTTTTTGCTTAAAATTGCATGAGAAATCACAGGGAGAGTTTTCAAACATAGATGTGAAATAAATTGATAGATTGATAGATTTCCTCCATAACCCTGAACGTGGAATTTTGGTGTGAACGAAGTGGCTTGACTTCAGTCCTGAGTAAACTATCAACAAAATTAGCTTAACAATTTTTTCGAAAACACAAATAAAGAAATTGGACAAAGATGGTCAGCACTCAAGATATTACGCATTAAACCAAAAGAAAGATTTATTTCGATCAAAATCAAGATTGTTAAAAACGAAGCCAGAACTCTAGACATTTCGAGCTTCATTAGAAAGCCCAGTTTTGGATCCAGTATTCAAGGACTGATCTGGAAGACTAGATATTCGTCCACCCCGCGTTGGGCGCCGATTACTTTATGAGTTTCCAGTTCGAAACGTATTTGGTTCGTTGCACATTCTAAAAGAATTATCTACTATGAACTGATAGGTTGAGTTAAGGGCGAAAAGCTTTAATTCGCCCAACATCAAACTAGAAACCCAATCGAAAAATTCGTCTCCTATCAAATTTAGAGAAAATACAACTTGCAGGACGACTATAAGTCTTCACCACGAAGGTGTTCATCTGTTACCACAAGACTACCATAGATTATCTACAATTGTCAACGATTTCTTAATTTCTCGAAAAGTATGTACGTTTTAAATGGAGTTTAAGTTCATTTATCACGCATTTTAAAGAAATTCTGTAGAGATAGCATTTGTTGATCCCCTTCAAGTTTCTTTCAAAATAGTTAGCATGATTCGATTTTGATGGATTTGATTCCGATCAATGGAGATGTTTCCTCAAAAAAGGCTAAAAAATTCCAAAATATCGCTCTGGTACCTTCTTTTTCCTCATTTGCATCATTTTGTGTAATTGCTTTGCACATGGTTTTCACCCTTCACTCACGAAACAATCACTACTAAAACTAATGAATGATGATAACACAATTGCGGAGCTTATCAATGATAGTAGCTCACTTGCTTCACTGTTACTAGAATGCACCCAACAAATATTCAATAAGTAAAATAGAAGGAACTTTATCAACTTTAACACTAACTAAAAAGATAATCGGAAGATCAGTCCTCCGAGATCGTGTAGCAGGCACTTTGTATAATAGAATTCGACACTGATTCAAAACAACAAATCCACTTGGAAGTAAAACTACCCGAACCGTTCTAGCGTCTTTCGTGAACTGATTCAGAAATTCTTCAAAGGAACTCTTTATACACATACATTCGTACAATCCGAATAATAAGACGTCCCATCCCCAGCAAATTATTCGCAGATCGCTTACCAATTAAACGAAGAAAGTTTTTTCCTATGGAAATAATTCACGCAGAATCTGTATGTTCATAGGCATAGTTGGTGTATCGGAGTACGCACAATATAAAAATTTTCCGTTACTTGATTATTCTGGAATAACTTCCTCCTTTCCCGTAGTCTATGCAATGACGAAATTTATGAATGATACCACCACCGTCTACTTGTGATAAAATCCGGTTAAAAAGACTAATAGGCTGCTATGAGGGGGTCAGTATGCAGTACTTTCGTTTGTAGAGTAGTTCTACCTATTAAATCTAGAAATAGAGTTCTACCGGTTTCTAAATTCCTGGATGATTTCTTAGGACTGACTGACTATCGCAACAGATTGCGATGCACTTGCCCTTTATCCGCTCGTCGCATTCATTTCAGCCTGAAAGGCCATTACATTTGGTCCCAAGGGGAAAATCCACTTTACCTTTCTATTCGAAGGGTAAGTTCCTGCTCCAGAACCCTGTTCCACCAATGTAGAACACTTCGGTATATCTTCCCGCACATTCTTCTGGTTCGTCTCAGCTTTCTCTATATTTCAGGATAACTTCATATCTTCTACCGAACCGGTATATGGGGATCCGAGCATTGAAAGACATTGCGAAAACAGGATTCAGTTCCCCCAATAAATTTTCCAATGATCTGTGACCCTTAGATCCATTATTTGCAGTTGGGTCGGAGGTCATGCACGTAGTATCGGTCATACACTTCTTTGCAGTGAAGCAGAAACGTATATCCACATTGCTACACGAGGCCTAAGTCCCCATGTCCAGGCAAAGATCTGTAGGCCTGTAGAGCTCATAAACTGTTAGAGCTCGTTTCATCTTCACCTCTACATGTTTGGTCTAACGAAGCTATTATAGAATTTACTTTATCGGTGTGCTGAAGGGTTATTCCCCTCATCTCTGGATGGCAAAACCCATCCATTTTTTTCCATTTTGTAAATAATACCATCGTGGCTTTATTTGTATTTACTGAAAGACCGTGCCCGACGCATTGACAGCTGTCAATCAAATCACCAGCGCGTTATATGTACAGCTACAGCATTCACAAAAGCTTGGGAGTGTATTGACTAATTGCAGTTCGCACAGTATCGCTACAGAAGTGGCAAAAGCACACCTCCTTTCGGGCAGCCTTTCGTTGTTTTTGTTGTCAGGTAGCGATCAACACCCAATTTAACACGCAGCAATCTTTACTTAGCATAGCATAAATCCACTTAATTAAAGCTTCATCGACACGATGCTCTCTGTTGGCATCACAAAGTTTTCGGAATAGCGGAAAGGCCCCTTCAATGTACACGGACAGCCCCAAAGCTGTTTCAAAGATGTGTCCTCTATTTTTGAAACCAAAGAGTGAAGAGCACAAGTGGATACTACCTTCGCACTATCTCGCGAATGTGACGCTTAAATAATCCCTCCAGATAATTCAGCATGATGGCAAGCTGATTTGTCTGAAGTTTTTTGGATTTGAATAGTTGTCTTTCCGAGGCTTAGGTATGAAGACTGCCTTAATCTTCTGCCAATAAGTAGGCATGTAACCCAGAACATGACATTCTAGAAAAATATCTCCTAGAAGTCACTCTAAGTGGTCTTTACCCTCGTTTTAGTATCGCTGGATACATGCCATCTTCGCCAGGTATTTTCAATTATTCAAAGGACATTATATAATAGTAGCGCTTGCTTTTTCATTGGTACCACCACTCTCGTAGTATTCCAATCGTCCTTGCAACACTTTCATGTTGAAAGGTCTGCAGAATCGCCAATTCTTCTTCTCCGACTTCTATCACCTGTTCTCTTACGGACTCTACACAGCTTTGAAATCTATCTTTTGCCTCCCAGTTCCTCACAGTATGATCTAAAGGAGTCTCGCCCCTTATATTGTTGCTGTTAATTCCGAAAGTTTAACTAGTCTTCATACTCATTGCTTGATTTTCTGAAATTTTGCAATTCTCAAATTACTCTAAAAGTGTGTGATGCAGAGCTAACAATTAAACTTCTACCGCGAAAAGAGACATTAGTCGCCTAGGAAGCTGCACCTTGTTGCCAAGAAGTTCATTGAATTTTGTTCAATCCATTTTTCTAGGGTTCTGTCTTCGTAGTACAGTCAGTTCTTTGAAATATTCAAACTAAATTACTTCACTTCCACTTGGCCCCACGAACGTAAGGACGCACCCTATTTTCGCGATCATCAGACCAGCTGAAGTGATGAAATCAAGTAGTTTCTCTTCTCTAGGATAACATTTACTACTTCCCCAACAAATATGTCGCGCATTCGCATCACAACCGACTAAGGCCTCAAGGCCACTTGATTCTGGAGGACACAAAGAATCATAGAGTAAGTACACAGAGGCAACTATTTCTCCTTCTGGCATTAACTCGGTATTGTAAGATGACCGCAAGTTAGTCCTGGGAACAGAATTGTTTCAGCATGATTGCCTCCAACAATTTTGACATCAGAACGATTCCACGTACGTCAGATCGCCTTCTACTTAAAAAATATCGCCGTTCAGATCCAAAAAACTTTTCTGCTGTACAATCAATCAGGTGACAGACCGATTGGATGAAACAAAGAGCCTGTTAACTTTTTCGAACAGCCGGTCAATCAACCAGGCTCTCTAGCTGGTAGGTAGGTATCAGTGGCCGCTCCGAGGAGCCCAATTAGTGCTTTGGTGCGCCGCTTTGATGCCACAAACTCCTAAGATCGTGACTATTGTTATAAGAACAGGGAAGCAGAGTCCAGCCGGCTCGAATCTTCAGAGCCAGCCCGTAGCATTCACGAAAGAAAGCAGCTCTCCTACCCTGCAGCCAGAAATCTCACTGAGGTCCCCAAAGAATGGTTTACCCAGTGTCCGCAGCCTGACTCGAGCCAAAGTTGGGCAATCGCAGAGAAAGTGTATGAGGGTTTCCCTTCCTTTTCCACAGCTTCGGCAATGCGAGTTGTAGGGTAAGCCGAACCTAGCGGCATGGTCCCCTATGGGCCAGCTGTAACAACAAAAAAAACTTTCCAGTTAAATGATTTTGGGTAAACTTTTCAAAGTAAAGCTAATATAATTATTCAAAGTAAATATTTAAAGGACGTTAATTTATAATATTGTGGAGGCGAGAAAAGAATGTTATATGGTAGGAGGGACCCGGCGAAGACCATAAAGAAGTAAAGATAATTCGCATGCCTTGCAACCGGCGTATACTATAGGCTAGCTGAAGAATGACCCACTTAAGGGAAGACAGCTGAGGTTCGTGAAACTGCGCATATACCTCTTAACCAAAAAAAAAAGAAGAGAAAGGTAAAAAACTTGATGATCTCTACAGTTGATTCGTAGTCTTCTACTTCACTGTACACTGGGGGATTTCCTGGACTATACTGTGGATTTTAACATCCAAATTGGAATTCTGGACGGGCATCGTGCATCCAATAGAAGGACGAAGATAAAGTCCGTATTCAACGTTCAGTTCGGCCTGTCGGTTACGCCGGAAGAGCGCGCGGCTAGTTGAGCTGAATGCACCATACACGTACCGGCAAGACGCAACATCATTAATTCAACTCTAGAGGTGGAGAGCCTTGAGAGGAGTAGTAAAATATGATAATGCTTCTTATATCGCCGCTTATATAAATGAAATGCGGTATCTCCAACGGGGAAGCATACTTTGAGAGAAGTTCTCATCTCTCATCCTCATATTCAAGGGCTTAGCAAATAAATCCTCCAAAGCTATAGTGTGAAGACGAAAGTAAAGATCGTTTATCACAAATGTTGAAAAAGCAATAGTGTATGCTAAAGGAACTATTGGTTTGAGGGGGCCAAGAAGTGATAAGAAAAATTTGGTTTACAAGCAATATACGTCCGATCTGTTACAGGTAAGAAAAATTGATATGAGAATCCTGGGAGAAATGGCATAATGAGATAAACGAGAGAGTTCACTCCGCTCACTCTGAAATCGATGATTTCACACTCCCTCGATTGGAAGAAATCTAGCGCGAAGATGCTCCGCGATGCCGAGAAGGAGTTTCAGCAATCAGCCTCACCTATTTCATGTTGAAGAGCGTCTCTGCACATTCATATTAGGGCGATCATGGAGAGGACCTTCTTTTCAAAGGTACATCCACAGAAACCGCTCTCCGCGAGGTAATTATCACGGTTGAGCAATTGCTACACTACAAGCAATCTGCCCTAGCTGCCTTTTCCTGGATACAGAATGAACATTCAAGAACGTTTAACAATATCAAGGAACCTTTAACCAGAATAGGATTAAAGGGGTGTCCTACCCATTAGATGGTATCCATGCTAAAAACCAGAATAATTCCATCTAATCTGGGAGGTAGTTACTTGACCAGGGCTGTGAGCAGGAAGACGCCCCAGGGTAGGGTTATCTCTCCGATAGTCTGGTTGATAATGATGGATGAAATTCTACGCATATTGGACAAAAGCGGAGTGAAGGTGGTGACATATTACGACAAATTGGAGATATTAGTGTCAAGAACGTTGCCCTCCTTATAAGCTAAATCATGGAGGGCGCAAGATAGACGCGGACTCAACATAAATCCTAATAAATGCAGCTAATGCTATTTATCACCAAGGCAGGAGTATTCAAATTCCTCCTCCCGGGACTAACCGAACAAAGGCTGGCTCTTTTCTTCAACATAAAGTATCTGGGTGGTTCTTTGGATCCTAAGTTGAATGGGAAACTGAACGTAGAATTGAAGGTAAACAAGGCCGGGATACCCTTGTACCCCTGCAAAAAAACCATTGAAAGAAAATGAGGTTTTCGTCTGAGGATAATTCTGTAATGTACGATTCTATTGTGTGGTGGCAGGCGCTGAGCAAGAACTAAAATAGAACCAAGCTTAATAGGATTCAAAGAACCGCCTTTGCAGATGCAACTGCAGTTCTTCAGTCCCGCCCGGCAGATGTTCTCAATGTACACCTGCACCTCCTCCACATAAAATACACTGTAGCGTGTGATGCTGTCAGATTTCAGTCAGATATTAAACAGCGAAGCCCTACGGACATAGTAACATCCTAGACGAAGTAACTCTGGAACCCTGAGTACTGTGGGCTTTCTAACTAGGGCAGAGTATTGATGTATTGTAACATTATGAGACAATATTCTTCTTATTCATCTTCACCGAAGCCACAAGCGCAACATAGCCATTCTGACCTACAACCGTGCGGGCATTAAACCTTTTTCTTTAGTAGCAGCATCCTTCAGGCTCGTGAGGCAGTGCAGTGACCCGCTCAATAATCTGGACGTCACGCTCAAAGTCACTTTCCTCTGGGTTCCCTGTCATTGGAATATCGAAGGGAATGAGCAGGCTAAGGGACTGCTCTTGACAATCTCTTCCGTGTAGTAGTTCCCGTCTCGCTATCGACCGTCAAAGATGAAATCTACTGGCACTATTTAACAGCGATTGACTTCAGATAGCGGCGGCGCAAAACCGAAAAGGATCTGACCCTTCTATAACAAGATCAAATGCAAATGCATACAGGATTACGGTTGGGCCTATATGCGACCATACCACCAGACTCGGTATATTTTATAATTCGTATTGTCGATGCTGAGGAAAGGTGGGAACTTCACTTGTGATTGCTCAGTTTTAGCTAGAGTAGAACTGCGGGCGCTAGGTAAACAATTTTTTGAGGACCTCAAAGACATTTCTAATTGCAAGCTGTGAATGCTACCGGCTGGTTCGGAAGATCCAAGCCGGTTGGATTGTGCTCCCCTTATTCTTCCCACAGCAGTCATTCTTTTTGGAGTTTATAGCATCAAAATGACGCTAAATAAGGTCCACTAACACCTACCTACCCCATTCCTGCGGCGACTGTCCCATTCAATGTTTTCAATGTCAGACCGGTTTTGCTTTATCGCAGAGAATAAATGAATATTTGCACTAAATGTAAAAATTTCGGGTGGAAATGTATAAATATTGTATAGAAATTCGCAAAATATCTGCCAACAACTGTGCGTCTTCGTTGATGTAAAAACAACACAATTCAAGCATCATATTCGTAATATTCCTTTGAAGGATTTCCTTGCAGACCAGTATTATTATTATTCTCAATTCAGGACCTCAAGACTTCTGCTTCAATTATTTTATTCATATTTTCTTACGCAATGGTTCAATTAAAATATGTATATGGCATGTAGATGTGGATTTTAAGTTTTTATTTAATCATCACGTTCTTGTGGTTTCATTTAAAAATTTACTCAGCAGCCCACCATGAGTCAATCTATAAACGAAATCGAACTTAAATTAGACCCCGTTCATGCAGTTGTTCCTCATCTGAAAAAAATTAAAGTAGGCCAGGACACAATATGCTTTGCCCTGATCAAAAACTAGCTTGCTATCAAGGGTTTCTCATATATTTGGTTGTGGTCAATGAAAAGTTTTTTTAATTCATTTTTATAATTTATTTATGACTAAGCTTTATTATAAACATTTAACACATTATAATGTATTAACATTAATTGGCCACTGGTCGCCTCTTCTGCAAAGCAGTATATTACTTACATATTAATCATCCCTAACGCTCATGACCGAACTATTGTCTAATATCATCTTTTAACAGATTTTTGCGTGGAAAGATATGAAATTAAATATGTATTCCAAATGCCCTCAATTGATTTGCTAGTATGCATATTGCGTTCTCGAATATACTATAAACGCCTATAGTATTTCAATCGAACAATTTCGTCAGATTGTCTCAATTTAAGAACAAACTAATCAATTAGTGGTCGCACGAAAGGCTATTGCCTTGTTAACTTCAGACTCGTTTCAATTAAGATTATAATTGCTTGTAGAAGAAGCGCTTCCTTGCATCTAGAAACTCTTAAGATTATAATATGTAAATAAATATTCAATAAATATTGTTAAAACTTTTGTTCATTGCTCTTTTATCCTGCGAAAATTATGCAGATATTTGCAGATAATAATGCATAGATAATCTATGGGCTTATGCTGAATATCTGATTGTAGAGCAAAACGCGGACTTTTAAAATTGTATCATCATCATCAGCGACGCAACAACCGGTGAGATTCCGGTTTTGCGCCGAGGTCCACTAGCACTATTCCAACGAGATAGTGATCCGAGTCTATATTGGCCTCCCTATCAACATATGGTCAATTTGGTTGAAAGTAGTTCCTTCCGGAGAGGCCCACGTATGTTTGTGGACCGCTTTCCAAACCAGGTGTGTATGTGTGTTTGGGGTGGGGGAGAGGCAAAGCCTCTGAGCAATCAGACCTTAGTGGTTCATTGTATTGAATCTAGAAACAGAATTCAATCGGTTCCTACATTTCTGAATGATTTTTGAAGAGATCAAAGTGCTACTCAACGTCCTCAATGCAGCTTGACTATCGCTATAGATTGTGATGCGCCTGCCCTTCAATCGCTCGCTAATCATCCAGGTTGCCGCCCTCAGAATCGCATACACTCCATCCTGAAAGACCGCTGTGTATTGAAAGTCCATTTCTCGTTTTTATTCGATCAGCACCCACTTCAGCACGCACTTCAGCACACAACTATCTCTGCATTAGCGTAGTGTAGATCCACTTTATTAGAGTTTCGTCAACACCATGTTTTCTGGCGGCGTCCCAGAGCTTTTGGAAGGGCGTACAGTCAAAAGCCCCTTCAATGACTACGAACACCCGCATCACGTACTCACCCTTCAGAGTTGCATCCTCTATCTTTGAAACCAAAGAATGAAGAGCCGACTCACTGGACTTTCCACATGAGTAAGCATGTTGGTTTTCATTTAGAGCGTGCGAATTTAGCGCCTTCTCGCGAATGTGACGCTCAACCAGTCTCTCCAGACATTTCAGCGAAAATGATGTTAGGCTGATTTGCCTGAAGTTCTTTAGATTTTAATAGTCATCTTTCCCAGGCTTTTGTATGAAGACTACCTTCACCTTCTGCCAAGACGAAGGCACGTAGCCCAGAGCAAGACATCCTCGAAAAATATTTCTTAGAAGTTGCTCTAAATGCTCTATACCCTCCTTTAGCATGGCTAGGTAGATGCCATCCATGCCAGGTGCTTTGAAGTGTTCAAAAGATAGTATAGCAGCTCTCGCCTTTTCATTGATAACAACCGCTCTCGCAGTGTCCCATCCCTTTACAACACCTTCCTGTTGAAGGTTTTGCAGAAACCGCCAATTAACTACTTCCCACTTCGAGTTTCGTTTCGAACGTTTTATGAGCCTCTTATATTCACGCTGTGAGTTCCGGAAGTTTAGCCAATCTTCATCTTTATGCTTTTACAAGCACGATTTAGAAGTCGTCTGGTTGATTTTCAGAGTCTCTGCAATTTTCAGTTCCACCATGGAACCTTGCTTCAAACCACTCTAGAAGTATGCGATTCAGAGTTTTCAATTGATCTTCTATCGCCAAAGGAGTCCTTAGTCGCCTAAGGAGCTCAACTTTGTCGCCAAGAAGTTCATTGAATTTTCTTCAATCTTTATATTACAAGCTGTTCGCCTGCAATAGTTAGACTAAATTCTAAGTAACGGTGATCTGAGAATGAGACTTCTTCTAGCACTCGCGGGTTTCTAATCAACTCTAACAACTTTGAAGTGGAGATTGTTAGGTCAATTACTTCACTTCTTCTTGGTCCCACCAACGTAGGGGCGCACCCTACGTTCGCGGTCATCAGACCAGCTGAAGTGATAAAATCAAACAGCTTCTCTCCTCTAGGATTGCATTTGCTACTGCCCGAACAAATATGCTGAGCATTAGCATCACAACCTATTAAAAGTTTAAGACCACTTGATTCTGCATACACCACCAGATCCTTTACTTCTTCCGTCGACGAAGGGCACAAAGAATCATAGGGTAAGTGAGCAGAGGTAACTATGACTTTTCTCCTCTTACCATTAACCTGGTATTGTAAGTTGACCGCAACAAGGTCCTAGGAACAGAATTGTCTTAGCATAGTTGCCCTAAACAATTTTGACATCCGGAAGCAAGCCCTCGGTCTCGAGGATCTTTCATCGAAGAAGATCCTGGTCCCCTTGACTGATCCAATACCACAGATTCTGTTAAAACCAACCCATGGCTCTTGAACCAAAAATATATAAGAACAGTCCTGCATATTTACCAGCGTTGCCGCCAGTAGATAGAAAGAAGCTTTGGCATGGTGCAGGTTGATTTGACTAACTCTTATGTTTAGCCATAAGCGCAGCCTAATATGAAAACCACCGCTAACTGAAAAGTCTGCTTCGTTCAGTGTGGATCTCACCGGGGTTACCAGCTTATCCTCACCTTTCGCCGAAAGTTCCGCTTTCTTGTGTCCAATTTCTGTGGATATCGCCACACTTGGTGGTATAGCAACGCCCATGTCCTCATTCCCAAGAAACTTCGCCTTCTTTCGCAGTGCCTTCCGTTGTCGTCGGCTAGAAGCCCTCCCAGGTTCACGGAGTCCGGGCTGCATGGATCTGTTTTCGCATCCCGGCATTAGACCAGTTGCGTCCACATTACCAGCTTCCCTTTCTTCGGTTTTTTTCCGGGTATAGGCGAAGGAGAAAGTTCTGAAAAACACGCCTGTAATCCCTTCTCCTTTGCGGCTAAAGTTTCCTTCTCCCGATCTTTCCACCCCCGTATTTCAGAAGAGTTAGGCAACAGTGTCACCGATAGGCCGGCCTTAGTCAAATTTCCAGTTCCTCTCATTAAGGGAGTTGCTATACTATCGTTTTTGGCTGCCCGCGCCGTAGACACCTGGTGTAGGTTTTCCACTGAAGTGCCACTTCCACTTATACAGAAATCCTGGGGATCCAAGACTTCGCCAGGGCAGAGGCAACTTATCAGACGCTGCCTCACCTATGCCCTGGGAGCAGCGTGACCGCAGTGGTTACAAGGTGACTTAGGCCTGACAATTTATAAGGCGGTTTTTTTCTCGTTATAATTCATACACATGTCGTGTTTTTGAATTAATATTTTAAAGGAGCAAATGCCACCTTGTAACCACTTCGGTCGCAGTTGGCTCTGCTCTGGACGAAACCGCAAGTCATATATTTTATGCTCAAGGCTTTTGAAAACGAATTAATACCTGATGTTTAACAACGAGGCACCCGGAGGATCGGTGCTTCAGATATGAAAGATTTTGTGTATTTCTTAACCCTGCCATAGATGATCTGGCAGGTCTGTCAGTTACGCTACAGTTCATCTGGCCGCCTCTTGAACTGAAAACTCCATACACTTACCGGCAAGCCGGACGGCAACATCAGTTGAACTGTAACCAACAAAGCAGTGCCCATAAAATTCATATGGTGAACAGAACACTCATTAGAGAGACGGCCTGGCCGACGAATATCTGCGGGTTCCTCAACCTACACACGTTCCTTGCATACCAACCGGCTGGGTGAATCGTTTTTCAATCGATCACCGGCCGCCTGTTCAATCGAAACTGGCAGACCAGCTGGAACCCAAACACATTCCGGCCGCCGGTTAACTATGCTCTGTTCAGGCCTGCCGAAACGTGTATGCCACGCTTAAGGTAAGAATATTTGAGTACACAGCTGTTCCATTTGCACGTAGCTCGTAGTATGTCAGACTATCACCTTAGTGTGATATTGATATTCAAGCCTTGTATAGTATAATACATTGCTTATAAATTCCGGTGTAAGCCGATCAAGGGTGATCTATGATAACTTTTTTTAGAATATGGGGGAATCCTGAGTTCGCCATACGCTTGATCACGGACCGGACCATATGGTAAGAAATTTTCTTTCTCGTTTTTTGGTCCGTCGACCCTTGGGTTCTGACCTAGAATCCCAAAATTCAAAAAATAGACAACTTGCCATTTCATCCAGGGGATTTTAGCCCAAATCAGAGGAGTCCGCGGACCAAAAATCGAAAAAAAGTTTTTTTTCCATATGGCCCAGTCCACTATCAAGTGGATGGCGAACTCAGGACTCCTTCATACTTTTAACAAATACACAATTACTTTCAGTATCAACGGTTAGCTTTTCAAGACATTGGCATCATCTTCCGAGAGAACAAAGAAACTTTAATAGTGGTTTAGCGATTGCTTGAGCTGAATATGTTGTAGTCCTTGGAAGTGTCCGAAGCTTCGCATACGTCATTTTCCTCGAATTTACTTTAAATTTCAAGAAGATAATGTTCAGGTTCACCTAGTTCGTTGGTTCAGTTCTCAATGAATCGATCTTTTCTCATGCCCCGTTTTCTAACCGGGCATAAATCTAATGGAGAATCTTTAGCATTCATCTTGCACCGCATTTATAACAAAATGCACTATCTTACCGTTAGTTATCTTAAAGCAGCAATATTCCCGGCACTACTACCGAGCCCTAACTACACAAAACCTCGTTGATAGCGTGTGGAACACCATTTTAAACGTGTTAGACACGCTGAAGAGCTTAGAGATTATTATTTAGTTGTTAGTTTGGATGAAGTTATGAAACCTCCTACCTAAACGTCAGCATTTCTCTAATAATGTTTTGCGGACTTACGCTGACCTTCAAGGAATATTCCAAGCTCCTCCTTTCTGAACAAAACATCAAACTGGAGAACATAACATGATCTGAGTCTTGAGCTATGCAACTATATTCAGGACAAAAAGTAGAATCATCAGACTTGGATCAGTACATTTTGCAACCATCATGTCCGGTCAGAAATTGTATTATATGGTTTTTAAGTTCGCAATATCGTCGCTGAATCCGGCAAGCCTTTAGCGAATGATTCCACAGTTGTTGTTAGTTTTTCGGTGGCTCCGTTCTTGATGCTCTTTAGTGTTGAGGATCTTTCTCAGGAAGATTTGTTCTCATTTTCTCGTGCAGACAGCAATTTTCATTTACGATAAGGAGCTTCTTCTGAGACTGTCCTGAAAGTATTGCACATCCTTAGCGTCACTAAGCGATAGATTATGTTTATCTTAAGAAAAAGTTGACTGACGGTTTCGTCCAGTGCAGAGACAACTCATCACACGCTGCCTCACCTCTGCCCTGGGAGTCCCGAGCCCGCACCCCCATGATGAAGGACCGGACCACTTGGAGAGCCACTTACTTCCTCTCTTATAAGTTTTCCAAAAAAGTTGACTGACAGTGAGGCAGCGCCTGATGAGTGTATATCAAAAGGCGAATCACTTCAACCATAAATAATCAGAGGCTGTATCCCGGAGCTTCAATGGCCCCCAGAAATTTACGGTCCCGGAGGAACCTGTCTTGAGTTCTACCCGGTACAGTGCAAGTATCTGTGTGAGTCAACAGACATTTCTGTGTCCTCATGATTGACAAATGTTAACTTCAGTGTCTCAAAAGTAATTTTATTACATACTAATAGCGAACCCATTAAAAAGTAAATAACTTTTCAAAAGATATTGTCAATTAAAAATTTCCAGTTAGTGTCATCCCCTCTCTGTGTGATATATGAGAAGAATTTTCAACTTAGGAGTAGTACTTTGTACTTCCACTAACACAGAAAGTGTAATTTCGCATAAAATCAAAACGCCAAATATTAACCGACAAAACAAAGAAATGCTACTGATACGAACCGCATTTGGATTATCGTAGAGTTTGTTAAAATATCATAAATTTAGGTGGTGACTTCAGTATTAACAGAATATATCACTTACTTACGTATCTGTAGACATAAAAAGCATATTTTCGAGTCGGTTTTGTCATGGAAAAATATTAGACGTAGTTCGCTCCGAACAATGGAAATCTTTCTATATTACAGGTAATACTTTCATAGCACAGAAATAGATACATGATGCTGGCGCCACTCTTTGATTTATATTTTTGCAAAAGATACTTTTAAGATGAACTCGGGGGGTTTCTGTACATTTTCAAAATGCATTTTCGAGAATCGGGATGGGTATATTCTGAGGACTAGATGTCATATAGAGGTATGGTCATTACTTTTTTTCAAGCTTTTGTAGTTGGATGGAATCTAAAAGCGAGTCCTTGATTTAAATGTGCAATCCAACCCCCCTTTTTTTACAACAACTAGTACTAATGGAAATCTCTCATTTGTTAATTGTATTATAATTATGCATACAGTGAGCCCTCTTACGATAAAATCATATCATCAATAAAAAATCTATATAAACGTATTATGCCGCAATAAACAAACCATGCTCTAAAAAATTGCTAGCAGATGTGACATAGCTCTTCGACCTACTATCTCCAATATCCGTTCATAGTTCAGGTGAAAGTGAACGCTGGAGGCATCTCCTAACTGGTCTCCTACATAATATTTCTCTGTATTCTGCTACACGAGCTACCTCCTACTTTAACCCCGCTCTCCCGACGTCAGTGTAGAGAACAGGTACTCATACTTTGGTCATTTCCTTATTTGTGGTGATCCTTGAAACCATTTAATCCTGACTATCTCCAGAAGGCTAGAGAAAGAGACACCCTTGACAGTACTCCTGGTTGAAAATTGAGGCCCCCTATATCGATCCCTAGAAGGTTTCTCTCCATGCAAAACCTGAAAAAATGAATGGCCCCTATAAATATTGTTTCGATACCCCATCACTTTAGGTTCCGAAGTCGAAAACCATGTTAGTAGTAACACTATCCCAGAATTCGCAAACGGAGCATAACCTTTTAATTCTGAAAACCATCATTTTGCTCGGAATTAATGGCAACCTTCCCATCATAGCCTCTACGCTAACGACCATCCTCAATTTCCTATCGTTCCAATCCCAATAGAAAATTCAGCAATATATACCACCCAACAAGGGAATCTCAAGGCTCCTCCAAGTTTGCCACGATGTTTGCACTATTCACACCAATCTTCCCTAATATATATTTTCGCAATCAAAATCTTGCAGTGCTACATCGATCTCATCACGTGCAATTCCACGACGTATTCTTCCATCAAGTGGAAATTTATTCTTAAGTCAACCAAAAATTCAAAACTTTGATCGTGACGATCCCGCCCTAAGTAATGTGGCATCCCTAAGATCATCGATGGAAAACCTGATTGAAAGATTGTCCACATATTCGATTGTGGACCAATCCAACCGGGACTCAATCCTTAATAAACCAGCTGCAGCAGACCCTTCCTATCAATACTCCAAACAGTAGTCTAGGATGTGTGGTGGAGTTTGACTTGTTCGATAGAACTAAAAGAAGCAATGAACATATAAAAATTGTATTCATTTTTAAGGTTTTGTGTAAACACAAAACCTTATTAAAATCGGTTTACTGTCTGTCTGTCCGTCTGTCTGTCTGTCTGTCTGTCTGTCCGTCACACGCATTTTTCTCGGAGACGGTTGTAGCGATTGACACCCAATTTGGTAGAAAGGTGGGAACTGTGAACGCTCACGCATACAGTGAATTACATCCTTTTACGTCGAATTTAAGGGGGGGTCCCCATGCATGCAAAAGGGGGGTGTAAAATTTTTTTTCATCAAATATAGTCATGTGGGGTATCAAATTAAAGGTCACGATTAGTACTTTCCGAAACCGATCTTAGTTTTGACATTCGTTGGAAGGGTGGGGAGCGCGGGGGGTTGAAAGTGATCACTTCTTTAAGGGGGCCATTCTCAGAAACTACCAAACCGAAAAATCTGAAAAAAATCAGAAGGCTGCCACTATATGGTGCCTGGGGCTCCGAAATACCTTCCATGCCGATATCTGTTTAAATAAAGTAAATAATAGTATATTACTACAATTTTTTGTAATTGGTTAGAAACCCCCCTTAAGTTCATCCTAGTCCCATGAAATTTTGCATTGATATAGGCTATAATATAGAGCATGATCTTACCAAGTTTGGTGGAAATCGCACTATTACTAACAAACTTATAATACCTCAAATTTGTTGCTTCTTTGAAAATTGAAGACTATGAATGTCAATATCACCCGAGTGGATACTCTCACATAATATATGGATATATTACGTGCTATGTACTAAGAAATACACAAAACCTTTCGTACCTGAAGCGTCCAGCTTCCGGTTTCCCGATTTGTTACATAACAACAAGGAAATTAAACTGAAGTATTCATTGTACAACATGTCCGCTCGCGCCAAGCGTTGATCCCTACATTACTCCCCCTTGAATCACGTTGTCACGTGAAAGTGGAGGTATGTTCGTCGAATTCGTGCTGGTGGTGGATTGAGTGGGTTCCAACTAATTCTGGTGCTGGGTCCGGACGACAATGGAGGCGTCGGTATTCGATGAACTGGCTCAGTGGGTGACGCTGGCTGAGCTGTCGATTTGCTAAACGGCTCAGTTATATTGTTTGATGTGGTTGTAACATTGGCGAGACACGTCGGTGGTATCTCGTTCTCGCTAATGGTGCCCCGCTCATCAGGAACTTGAGACTGGAACGAAGGAATATCGCTGCAACTAAATTCAGGCTTGAGCCTCTCTGTTGACGTCAATCGTGTAGAGCACACTAGATATGCGGCGGATTACACTGTAGGGTCCGGTGTATGGTTGCGAAAGTGATTTCTTTACTGAGGGCACTCGCATGAAAACAGGAGCGCACGCTTTGCGATGAACCACGGGCGTTGGTCGAATTTCTCACATTTGTTGACGAAATTGGTCGATAAACAACTTGGGACCGTTGTCGGTGTTATCGTTGACGAACAATTCTCCGGGAAGTCGCAGAATGGTTCCAAAAAGGAGTTCAGCGAAGCTGGCGCCTAAGTCCTCCTTGAACGAATTTCACAGACCCAAAAGGACACTGGGCAAAATTCCAACCCAATTGGCGTTGTCCTCGTGGCATATAACAGCTGCCTTTAAGGACCTATGGAAACGTTCGACTAATCCCTTGGATGCCAGATGGTATGGAGAGATACGCGCACGTACGTTTGCATCCCAGGAGTTTCGTAAGCAACGTGAAGAACGCGGATTCAAATTGAGTTCCCTGGTCGGACGTGACGATGCTAGGAGCTCCATAGCGGGAAATCCATGTAGCATATAAGGCGTCGGCGATGGACTCAGCATTTTGATCTGGCAAAGGCACTGCTTCGGGCCAGCGTGAAAATCTGTCCACCATTGTTAAGCAATAACGATAACCAGGTGAAGGCATCAGTGATCCGACGATATCGATGTGGGCCTGTTGAAACGGTTTATCGGGCGTTCGAAATGGTTGGAATTCGTTCTTTTTGGCAGGGAAGGCACGTTCGAGCGAAACAATGCATGTATTTCCGCATGCTTGGCCAACCAAACATTTTTGTTGCTAATGGCTCGAAGCGTAGCGCGTTCGCTGGGATGGTGCATGTCGATGATTCGCTTACGTAGTGTCGCTAGTTCGAAAGACCTGTTGTGACTCGTAGAAGTGTCGCAATATAGCTTGCTGCTGTTACCGATACTGAACGGCTGCAACCGAAGGGAACTAGAGTTGTCTTCCAACAGCGTACGAGCTCTATGTCGGCTTGTTGTTCGCTGGCTAACTCGTCGGTGCTAATTAGCGCTGTCAGATTAATAGCTTCAACCCGAAAAAGTGAAGCGGCAACAATGTTGCCTTCGCCTTTAATATAACGAATATCCGTAGGAAATTGCGAAATATAGTGTAGGTGCCTGAGCTGACGTGGCGATGCCTTGTCCACCTTCTGTGAAATGGCGAAGGTAATCGGCTTGTGGTCCGTTCTGATTACAAGCTGGGAACCATCTAGCAGATGTCTAAAATGACGAACGCTGCTGAGGATTGCAAGCAATTCGCGATCGTAGGCACTCTATTTTGCTAGGTGAAGGTGAGTTTCCTCTGGTAAAAAGCGATAACTAGCCATTGGTGATCACTCTGCAATTGCTTGAGCACTGCGACTACTGCAACAACGGTTGCGTCGGTGATCAGAGCCATGCTGCTCGTATTAGTGTCGCCTTCAGGTAGGAGGTACAAAATGAGGTGCCAGTTCTGCATTGTACGCTCTGTGTCGTGTCTGTTGCGCAGTAACGGTTCCCAGATGCGTGATGTCGATGAGTTCGAAACAACGCTATGGCGGCCATGCGATGCGGTGAGCGTGCTGTTGCACGTCAAAGGGTCGCCGTATGTGGGAAAAACGTCGCGGTCGCTAATATGTAGAAGCCAAGTGGTGCAGCGAGCGTGTTATTGTACGTCGGAAGGTGGCCAATATGTAAGATGTGGAGGTTGACTTGATCGATAGAAATAAAAGAAGCAATCTACACTGAACATATAAAAACTTTATTTATTTTTAAAGAATAACAAGGAAATTAAACTGAAGTATTCATTGTACAACACGTCCGCTCGCGCCAAGCGTTGATGGTCATGTGAGTAGTGTGACGCATCAATGGGGGGAAGTTGACCACGCATCTCTATAATTACATGCAGTTGGTAGTGGATTCCTACAGTAGGTTCCAATCAGATCCATCTGCTGAGACCAAATTCTTACCTTACCTACGTAAAGTATTTATCCGCGGATAAAAAACCGACGAAACAACGCCTCCGGGCAAAGTATATTTGTGCGAACCCCCTCCGGGCAAATCACATCTCGAGGGTTGTAGTAAGTCAATGCCGTAAAATTTTACACGTTGCCGACGATAGTATACCCGCCCCTTAACGATTTGTGGGACATTGTGCGACAAATCCTGTACAAGGAGCTACCTCGTCCAACAAGTGCTTTTTCTGTCTTCCAGGTGAGGATTGAAAAGGCGGTGAGGTTCTGGAACAACTTGGTGTTTAGAACAATCTCAACTCCACGGAATCCTCATCTAATAATCAGTCGTGGAATCAATTATTGCACGACATTTATATACCTCATATACGAACCATAGGTAACGTCTTATGTAGTGTATCTTATGTGCACCAGTCAAATTAACCATTAAAAGTAAACAAGAAGATAATGGGATTCTTTCGTACTCCGGGAAGTCCCCGGTGGAGCAATTGTAAGAGATAAAATGAGGGTAACAGGAGGTTGCGATGTTAAGTTCAACAATGTTTGTTGGGAAAGTTCTAATATCATCACAAGGGAATCGAGACTATTAGAATATCTAGTACGAACCCAACTGTACGTCCTTGACTTGAATAATGAAACCACTTTCTTCAATATGGTTAGACCAGATATCATAGACATCACCGTGGCATCGCATCCCTTAGCATGGCAGTTCTCATCAGGGACTGGTAGGTTCAAGACATAATCACACTCCCAGATTATATGTACATTGACTCCGTAATAGAAATGGGAAAGTGATGTATATAAAATCACCTTAAAATATAATATCACATCACCGCGATCCAAACATTACAATATCGCCAAACATTATAACATTACCTAACATCACTTCATCACTAAAGGCAATGTTTTGTATTGTGAGATCACATTACAAGCGGTAGTGGCAGCTGTCGAGTACGGGTGTCGACTATGGATTGCGATTATGTTGGTGCTATGACTCCCTGATCTCTTGGCTCGCTTTTCCGTGGCAAAAGGATTTCGAGTTTGTGCCCGATCGATGATGAAACTTTTAACTACGGGCAATCAACGTCGAGCAATGCAGTCGAAAATCGATGTATATGTACTTCTTAGTGAAATAACAATTGTTCGTAAAAATCATGATTCCCTGTTCTTTGCTTGGAAATATCTTACTATAGTATAATGTATGGGAGTTTTTGCTTTTTCATGTTTTGTGTAAAACAAAACATTTCTAAACTCGGTGTACGGTCTGTCTGTTACACGCACTTTTCTCAGAAACGGCTACACCTATTGATACATAAAGGAATCCCTTTGCATGCAGTGAGTAACATAGTTTCACTTTGAGCTTAATGGGGGGAGGGTGTCCATATACGTGTAACAGAGGGATGTCATTTTTTTCACCGAATATGCATAGCTAAATGGAGAATCAAATCAAAGGTCGCGATTAGTACTTTCCAAAGTTGGTCTTGCTTTTGACATTTCATGCAGAAGGGGGAGTGGGGGAAAATCGTTTTGAGTCGATTGAAGAGATCCAACGTGAATTGACGGGCACTCTGGAGGCTATAGGTGGAAGCAGTTATCTGGCATGCATCGAAGACTAGAAAAACCGCTGGCATAAGTGTGAATTATCTGGAGGCGAATACTTTGAAGGGGACGAAATCGATTTGGAGGGAAAATGAGAAAAATTTAAGTTGGTTTTACTTTTTGGACATAATAGTATGTTACGAGCTAGGTACAGTAGAGAAGGAGTGCAGGCATCTCGGGAAATCGTGAGGGGGGCTCAAGCACATTTCAGGTAACCGCGAACAATGGCGTGTAGGTGTGATTGACGCCCTATAAACCACCAAATGGCAACCCCATATATATATATATATATATATGTATATAGATGGGACAAATGTTCATTCAAATATATTAGAAATATACAAAACATTTCATACCTAAAGCGACGGGCTTCTGATTTTCGACTTGTTTTTTGTTCTCTTGCATGGGTTCATTCTTCATTCATACCTACTTGGTGCTGCCGTATATTTTATGCTATAAATGTAATAAACCAAGGCAAATATCACTCTAGTGATAAGCAATATTTGGAAATATCAACTGCCGAGTGTTAATATTTGATGTTGATAATATAACATCATACTTACGGTGAGGGCAATATAAGGTGATGTTTGTCGGCAATTACCTATTATGGTGATGTTTCGCTCAGCATGGAACCATCTTTAGTCACTTTATTTCGGAATCCGCGGGCGACAGTAGGCATGATAGATGGGATGATTTCAATTGAAGGATAACGTCTTTGTAGCTAAGCGTATGCTTCGGAAAATTTTGATTACGCCGATGGCGGTTTGCACGGCGAAAAGCTATCGCTACAAGGCAGGAAAGGTAGATTGAACCAGAAAAGGGCCACTAGACTCATAGATAATTTGAGATGAAATGAATGGTGCCTTGGTAAAGTAAGTGTCGATCTAACGCAGTTTTTAGCAAAATGAGCCAATCGACCATAACTCTACCGATTTGGACATTACAAATCACCATATTTCTCAACGTGCCCCATATTGCAGACGATACAGAACGCGTTTTATATCAATGCTTGAGGTTAGCAGTACAATGGGTCGAATTGGAAGTTACGAGGAGCAGCTAAGAACCGAAGTACACACCATATATTGAACTCGGACTGAATTCGAAAAGGAGAAAGGAGAAGAACAACCTCCATAAGAAGCTTAGGCAGGAAGAAACCAGTGTGTTAAGTCAGATGGGGGAGTGGAAGGAGAAAGAGATGATTTTAGTGGGTAAACGTCCCACATGGCTTATCTGGTAGGAGTTAACATTTTGCTTTACATATAACTTTAACACGTATGTCAGCTCTTCATTTTGCGGCTTCACTCCCTATGAGAGGCAAAATCTAAAAAAAATCTGACTTACCTTTCCGAGGTTCCAAGAAGAAATATCAATAGATATGACATCCTGCAGTTTAAACACCCGGCAGGAATTCTGATGCCATGCCCCGAAGTATCAAAACCGGCATAAACACATAAGCTGTAGGTATATAAGCTTGAAGAGTTTTTTCAATCCCCTCTGGCAGCTTTGCACTCTGGTAATAGCCTACGTTTCCAGTGAATGAAGAAGTAAAAAAGTATTGGGTTCATGCGTTTTTAAGTTATTTATTATAAACACAAAATTATTTGTTTTGTGAAAACATTTATAATCTCGTATTGCTAATGCACATGATAGACCTAATCATAAAGTTACGTAGAAACAAGTACACTGGGAACAACGGCGTGAAGTATATTGAATCCTTGATGCAACACACATACTCTGCTTACACCACAATCGATAAGAAATTTGGAGAACTGTAATGAAAAAAAAACAACAATCTTAATATCGAAGAAAAATGACTTCTTTTCATAGCACTTACTAGAACTGCATTTTCGTGAACCACACTCACGATAACTACAATTTTATCTGCCAATATACTCTCTAAGTTCGGAACGCCAAGAGATTCTAACCTTGTATCGCCTAACAATACAGTTGTGAAAGGGATATTGATGCTACCCGCTACACGCATTCGACTAAACTCCAAACTCCCACGAAGATCCAATATAACAACCGCGTCCTTTCCATTGAATATCAGATCTATTAAGTCATTTGCACTTATTCGCGGACTGACTTCTCCTTGCAACTCAGATAATGAAATATCGGAAATATCCTGTGAAAGAAACAAACTTATAATTTCGACAAGTTAATCAATGTTAATCAATGTTAATATATTACAAATTCGCCAGGATCCACTTCATGCAAAACATTCTTTCGATAGCAAATGCTTTTCGGTGTAACTGAGTACATTTTTTGAGATTCAACCACACAAGTTTCCATGACGATGTCCGGAAGGTCCGAAAACAACAAGATGCATTCATTAAATCCAGACGACATCAAAGTTGATTTAAGTTGCTTCAGTACAGAAATTCCAATAAACAAGGGATAGGAGTTATCGCCAAGCATTAATTTATCCCACAGATGAATGATTTTGTGAAGCGGGAAAACATCTGTTGTGCAAAGTGTTCAATTATGTTTAGGCTCAGATACATATATCAAGTTATTACTTACGTGAAAACATTGTTAGAAACCAAGGAATCGCGAAGAGTTCGGGGATAAAACTGATGCTGTTCAAATGTTTAGCGAGTACCGGCTCATGATAGGCTGTTAGTTGGGAGAATTTACACAAGTATTCCTTTATCACAGCTGAGTTGTCCTTCAGGAAAAACCAATGTAAATATTTTGGAATGAATTTGTAGAGGCTGAGAAATGCGCGCTCTGCAAAAAAAAAACGGTTTGAATTACATTTACATTGTTGAATTTCCTAGATACTGTGTAGAGTCTTCATAATCCGAGTTCACGATAATTGGAGTCTTCTAAGAAACCAGATGTCCCACACATTCCATTAAATGAAAACTGCATTTTCCCCATTTTTAAGAAGGCGGCATATGGACAATCGGTTTCCAGTCTGGAAACAACTTTCTTCAAACTTAGCGTAACCAGAATCACCCATAATACCCTTACCTCCCAAGCCATCGACGTCAGAAGTCCCTCAAATAACAAAGATAGACAAGAATGTTAGCTACCGGTATCCAGCAAAGAAGCGGAAGTCTGCTAGAATCCTGCTCTTGTTACCTCATAAAGAGGCTGGTACTGCCGACAATCGGGATGAAAACCACTTTTTCCACACCTAGAAAACCAGCAGAAGGCGAAACCTATCATTTTTATGCGCAATCGATTTCAGGATGGAGTCAAGCAAGAAAACATGAGAAGCAAAGCGCACAAGCGTTCGAATGCCAATCAACCTTTACGAACAGTGAGACAACAATGCCGGGCCGACGAAGCACGCACTGCTAGACCCTCTAGCAGCGTGGCCAAAAGTCACTTACGAGTGCCGTCGGCGGATGATAATTTCACACCGGAGCTATGGACCAGCGTTGAAGCCAGTCTGTCGGAGATGATCATCTCCTGGACGGCAGGCCATCTAAGCCCTGCTTAGAGTCTTCCCTGGTGGTGCGTGAGACTTTCTTGGTTCGTGAGTCGCTAAGATCAGCGACGCCTGAAAAGGTGTGAAGTTCAAAAATGTCCATTAAATGAGATTCCAACTCTTCCAATCCTTGTTTCTTCAAAACCTCTGAATCCCGATGGACGGCGCCCAGTCTCTTCTACTACTAATACTTGAAGAGTGCCTGGAAGCAAAAAATGAATTACAAAGTGCACTTCGAGGTCAGAAGCTCAAAGGTGAAAGTATTAGTTCGGAGGAGGCTGAACCGTCAAAGGGCTCCAAAGTAAATTTTAGAATTTACTCCATAGCATTGTGGGGAGGGCACTAATCAGAACAGACCTAGGATATGTTTTGTTTCCATGCCAGAAAGAACCTGTATGTTTTTCTGTGTGGGGAACTAAAGAGTGTCTGATCAAAAATTCTCCTCTGATCATAACTGGATTATTTCGGACTAAATCTCGCCCTTTCGGAGACTACAACTGGAGGAAGTTTGGTGAAGTTATCAGGAACAAACTTAAGTTGGTAACAATCGTGGCATTGGAAAAGGAATTTGAAAACGCTTTTAAAGTCTCGTCTCACAAAATGCAGTAAAAAGTATCGTCACAATGATGGAATGAAGATCTGACCAATTTCATGAAACGTCAGAACGCTCCTGGACCGAGCGTTTCGTGAAATCCTAGAGCTACTAGTCTCTACGCACTTCCCCAATAGCGAAGAGGACTTTTAGTCAGAACCCCGCTTGAGAATATGCAACAGTATCAAATCGGTAATTACCGAGAAAAAAATCAGCTTGGTCACAAACAGCATCTCTGCATATAAATTTCGGGGCCCAGACCCCACAATGTCAGTAATGCTCCAAAAACTGCTGCTGGATGCTGCTGTGGCCTGCAGAGATTTACCGGAGCTGTATTCCATACGTGTTTTTCAGGCATCATGACTTAACTTCCTTTCTAGAATAGGATAATCCAATCTGACCTGGGAGGTAACCACTTGACCACAGCTGTAAGCAGCATCCCGTGCTCTAGTTGATAGTGATGAATAAAATTCTAAAGTGGTGGCGTATACCGGAAACTTGGTGATATTGGTATCAGGGATGTTTCCTTTCGTTATGAGTGAAATTATGAACAGCGCGGTGGGAGAGGTGTGTGACAGTGGGCTGCAAGATTCAGACCCGACATGAGTCTAATCAAAATAGAACTGATGCTTTTAACTATCAAAGCATAAGTTCGGATTTCAACTCAAGCAGCTAAATTGGCGCTTTCCTCCAATGTAAAGTATTTGGGTGTGATCCTGGATTCAACGTTAAGTTGGAGTCTAAACACAGTGCTGAGAGTTAATAAGGCCTGTAAAGCCTCACACGCGTGCAAGAGGACTTTTCTAAAGAAATGAGGGCGAGCACAATTTTCTGGATGTACCCAGCCGTAGTTCATACCATCCTAAATTACGATTCTATTACGTGATGGCCGGGGTTGAGCAAAAAATACAATGGAAGCAAGATTTAAAGGACGACGTACGACCCGGCAGATACCCTCGTTCTACTCCTGAGCCTCCTACCTCTGGACCCCCACATTAAATATTATGCAACGTGCAGTTCTGTCAGGCTGCGTAACCCTGGATGTTGGGCAGTAAAGTCCTATGGTCATAGTAACATCCTAGACGAAGTATCTTGAGAACTCTGGGCATTCCCAATAAATCACACCACATGCAAGCCCAGCTTCAAGGGAAATTTTGCTGTGGGCTTTCCAAACACACCAGAGTGAAAAACCGGCGACGTATTGAAAGGTTATGACACAGTATTCTTCACTGGCGGGGTCGAAGGTCTATGGAGTCGGTGTGGGAGTTTGCTTGAATAGTGTAGCCGAGTCGTACCGTCTTCCGGAATTCACCAAGTAGAGCAACTGCCAATGCTAGAAGTCTATCGATGGTTGAGCATAATCCAAGTCCCAACATAGTCATTCTGATCGACAGCACGTCGGCCATGAAGTTTTTGTATTCAACGGGGAGATTCTCTAGGTTGGGGCAGTCCAGTGACGCGCTGAACAATCTGGCCGCCAGCTTAAAGCAATCTTCTGCTAACTGGGCTCGTAGGAACTGCCACTGATACCTTTCTACCTACGCTGATTTTTTTATAATTCCAATAATACGAGTTTTTCATAATCCGAGATGGTTTCGGTTCCATCTAACTCAGTTTATCGAGACTCTATTGTAAACTGAAGGATTGAAAGCTTTATCCTGCTGTCTTTAATCTTATCTAGATTAAGAATATATAGGGTACTTCCAGATTTTCATAAGTTTTGGAAATACCAGACCATTAACTGCTTCCGTATATTTTTCATTTTATACAAACCAGAAAGCCGTCTTTCAACAAATAGTCTACATTTTATTATTATATGTATATCAAACAGCGCTGTCGTGTAATTCTACTGCACTGTAATTATCAGCTAATTTATTAATTGACGGTGTTGAAAGAAAAGATAGATACACATATGACTGGAGTTATCTTGGTCACAAATACCAAATAAACTCAACTTTCAGAATGTTTGTAATAACGTGAATAGATAGCTTTCGGCTAAGTTCGTAGTCACCAGATTTATCACTAGAATAGCAAATATTAAATGTATATATACAGTAGTTCAGCAGTATGCGAATACAATATAGAATGGATGGCTTACAATGGTTAAATTCTTAGTTATTACTTTCCTTACCTTCATTGTTGAAATTCAAATATAAGAATGGAGCTGTAAGAGAATCCAGTCCTTGCCAGTAGACATACTGCGGATGAGACGCTACCCATGCTTTCAGTAGTCGCTTCAGCTTCCGGTGTCCCTCAGGCGACGAAAGCAACTCATCGTATTGATGACATCTTGGGATATCAACTTCAATCTAAATAGGACACAAAGATAAAAAAATAATCCCCCCCAATCAACTATGCCCAAATTACCTGCCTATCAGTCGAAGTAGGAGTAACTTTATCGATCCTCTCATAACTTCCATCCTCAATTACATCCAGCAAGCATGCCCAGACTGCACCACGAAGCAAAGGAGGAATGTCAATCTGGGCCTCTTTTATAATCATATCTCTCGTGAATGGATATCCTTTCAGCATTCTCGAAAATAACATAACTCTATAAAATTGATATTCAGTATCACGTTCTCGTATCACCAGCGGGAGTTGCTCCATTCCCGCTCCATAATGCACAGCGAATTTTGGTGAATGAATCAGCGGAAAATATGCCATGCTAGGTACTTTCCTCAATCGTTCAACCAAATTATTCAAGCGAAGTATAACTATTCGGTTGTCAGCTAAGTGACTTTGACTCCTTTTCGATCCGCCGATCTTTCCATTCAAACAGACAATTTTCGGCATAGATAAAATTGGAGCTTCACTACGAATGAGCCCCTCTTTTTTCAGTTCGGTTTGAACATCTCCACCCGCCAGTTGCCATAAATAGTAAACTTGTTTCAAAGGACAGCGGAGCAACAACTGTTCTGGTTTTGGTGGAGCCTTATATGCATAGGTTTCAATGTTTTCTTGAAACAATTTGTTGTTGATTATATCATTGGGCATAGGACGCGATGAAATACTTGTCGACAAACATCGTTCAATTAGCTCACGTACGTCACTGTTTAAATTGTCGTATTTTTCGAAGCAGTTGTGCTCACGAGCAATCTTTTCAAAAACTTTAGATACATTCGATAGAGATAGGATCTTTCGAATGATATTTGAGATCTTTAAAGATGACCAGAACTGACATTCAAGAAAGAGTTCTGCGATTATCATTCCAAGGCTCCAAACATCACTTTTGATGTTATTCTGTGAACCTAGCAATCTTTCTGGTGGTAAATACCGGATGTTTCTATTAAAAGATTGAACAGCAAATAGATCAGCAAATTTAACTAAAATTCATTCAATCATACCCGATAGGAAACGATACATATTCGCCTTGCTTGGTCATATAGAAAAGACCATAATTAAAAAGTTTCACGTTATTCTGACTGTCCAGGAGAATATTGCTCGGCTCTAAGTTGTGGCAAGCAAATCCATGATCATTTATTTCATTTAACCCCTCGGCGACTTGGTAGAATATTCTCAAAATCGTCTTGACGTCATTGCATATTTTGATCTTTTCATCCAGTGGTGCTCCAGCATATTCCGAAACGATAATGGTTCGTTCTGGAAATTTTAAGTGGATGTCTTCATTGTAGATATTTTATTGCCATTTTAAATGCTTGTCAAAATAGATTTATATCTTCAAGATCTATTTCAATCTGTTTTGTCGGACTTTAATTCAAACAAATGATATAATGAAGACTAAGAAAGTGGAAATAAAATAATAATTTCATTATATTGTTAAGGAAATATCATATATACCTAAATTGTACGTATTTATCGTCAATGTCTTATTTTTTTTTTTTATTCATTTCACTAGATTATTTAACTTCTTCAAACTTTTATTTACAATTCTTTTCATTAATATATATAATTTTAATTTACAAGATCCTATATTACGACAAGTCTCATTTGAGTATCTCAGAAGGACAGAAATAAAGCGTTACTTATTTGTAATGCAATTTACATCTATATTAACCAGCCTACATTTACCACGAAGTCCTACATTATTCCTCGATGTCTCTGTATTTTGCTTTTGAGGACCATCTGCACCTAACAATTGCTACAAAACCGCCATAACTGATGTGTAATTATTTCTTTCTTCAATTATCTCCATCCCTTGTCACGCCTTCCAACGATTTGGAGTAGGAATGTTTTTGTATCAGGGTTCAAAAATGCTAAACGACGTCGTGTGGATAACAGACTCTTTCTTGATTCTTTTTAAGATTTTGTATAAGAACATGTCCCTCTGAATAAACAAACAGTGAAAACAAATGCACAAAAGCGAGGGAATATAATATCGTCGTGTACTCTTCGAGACAGATCTTAGCGCATCAACCACATCCGTGTCAATACCTGACAATGCCCTTCGGCATCTCTCATTCTCCCTCAGCTGTTCTACGCCATATAGGTCTAGAGCGTCCCACTTATTGGTCACCCTTTGATTGTGGATTCCTTTCCTTAGAAGGATGGGTAGATTAGATGGATGGATAGAAATCTGTGTGCTAGCAATATGCAAATTTCGAAGCTATACTGCAACCGAAACATCAACAATGCCTCGGATAGGGGCTGACCTCACGCCGAAGAGCTATCGAAAACGGAATATGACTGGTTTCTCGAATATGCACATCCTCCTCGACAACGGTAGCGAGGGTCCTCAGAATGCTCACTCGCCCTCGCAGCACTGTTCTTTTGAACTCTGAGAAACTAAGTGCTAGCAGACGCGAATACGGTGTCGGATTGTTACTGACGACTACCGTAAGGCACACTCTCTTGACTTGGAAGCCGGTTTCTGACAAGTTTTGATTGCAAGATGCCGGTCCAGGTTAAGGAGCATCACAATTGGGCAATGCTATTCACCAACGGAGATATAGCGAAGAAGGATGTTTTCTATAAGCAATTACACGCAGTTCAAAAGAGGCTTGTGACAACAGTTTGCTTGAACATCTGATGGAAAAGTCACAGTCTCAGTGAATGTAGTGGGAGGTTTGTCGATTTCTGCAGCTTCTACCGCCTCATCTTGGTGGCACATTACCGACCAAGTAGTTGCGCCGGGTCAAGGGGTCGTAGATTGTGAGGATACGTGGTGTTGCATTTCAGGTAGCAGTCGCCAGAACCCCCGGCAAGTCTAGTTTTTCGGCACCCGTACGGCCACGGTGGTTACCGAGGGACTTGTCTCTATTCCGGTGGAAATTGTAAGGGGAAGCGAATAACACACAAGAGAAAATACACGCAAGTGGAAAATACACGCAAGTCAAGAAACGAGCCGAAAGAAAGAGCGAAGAAGAAAATTGTCCTGCACCGCCTCTTGCGACGTTCTTCTCTTTTTTTTATGTTTTTGCTAATGAGAAACATGTAGCGTCGACTCTTACGGCCTGACAAGTTTTAGTTTGATCTAATTAATAAGCAACTTTTAATTACAATAATTAATTAAACAACTTTAAAATATGCTTAAATTAATTCTTGATCCGGACAATTTTCCGTGGAATGTTGGCTAGCCTACGAAAACCACGGTGATGTCAACGTTACTGATGGATGCTGCTTTTCTGGCTTATTGCTCTTTGAGTAGTTTAGCGACATCCTTTGCCGAGCTGCCTTCATTTTGCTTTTCTGAAACTTCAATCTATGACTGAATCTCTGATATTCTTTCACTAGCAAAATCACCCACATCGTCTGGTTAATTCCAACTGATTTTGGAAACGTGGTCCCGCGATATACCGCTCTTTTTCGCTGACGACGTCGACAAGTTATGTAATGGCGATCAGAGAGGACGAAAACGAAATGAGCCTATCAAATAGATAGGCAATTCATTATACGTTTACGGAATTTTATTATTTTGCTTCTTTTGCGAGGTCACCATTTTAGTTACTCAGCACTTTATTTCATATTTTGTAGCAGGACAACTTTCTGCTCTGCCATGACTCCTTTCTCACACTGACTCCAAAAAACAATCTTCACTGGCAAAAATTGTTTTTCGATGTCATGGCTACCACGAATCACACTTGCGTGCGTACGATATGCAAGACGCTCGCTCCGCCGCACATTTCCCCCTGAAACTAGGTATTTTGATTTGACTTGGCTCAGACGGATCTAAACATAATTCCCTAAATTTGTCATTGAAAACACTATAATACTCTAACAAGTCGGGAAACCGGAAGCTGAACGCTTTAGGTACGAAAGGTTTTGTGTATTTCTTAGTACGTAGCACGTAAATATATGCATATATATTGTGAAAGTATCCATTTTTGGGTGATATTGACATTTATAGTCTTGAATTTTCAAAGAAACAACAACTTTGACGTATTATAACTTTGTTAGTAATAGTACAATTTCAACCAAACTTGGTAAGATCGTGCTCTATATTACAGTCTACATTTCTGCAATTTCGTGGTGCTAGGGTGAATCTAAGGGGGTTTTGCAGCCAATTACTAAAAATTATGGCAATATACTATTATTAACTTTATTTGAAGGGATATCGGTATTGAAGGTATTTCGGAGCTCTGATTTTTTTCATATTTTTCGGTTGGGTAGTTTTTGAGAATGGCCCCCTTAAACAAATGATCAGTTTAAAACCCCCGCACTTCCCACCCTTTCTGAAAAAAATCACAAAACTAAGACCGGCTTGGAAAGTACTTATCGAGACCTTTCATTCAATACCCCATATTGATGGAACAAAATTTACACCGCTCTTTTGCATGTATGGGGACCTCCCCTTAAATTCGACGTAAAAGGATGTTACTCACTGTATGCGTGAGCATTCATAGTTTCCACCTTTCTACAAAATTTGGTTTCAATCGCTGTAACCGTCTTCGGAAAAAATGCGTGTGGCGGACAGACAGACAGTAAACCGATTTTAATAAGGTTTTGTTTTACACAAAACCTTAAAAAGGGCTGCGAAGAAGTAGATTCTTTATTAATGAAATTTTAATATTTCACTCGAATGTCAATTATTCTCGTTAATTATGACATCAGCATCTTATTTCTATGGCATAGGATGCGGTAAATTAGCACAAAATTGATAAGTTTAAACTGCTATAACTTTGACACCAATAGCCGGATTTTCATGAAACTTAGCATGCGTATGCACAATACTATCCTCTATGCCGATACGCTAGCACTCCTGGGATAAACTTCAGGGGGTTTTCCAGTCAATTTCTAAAAGTCGGTAATATACTGTTAGTAAGTTTATTTTTCTGCAGATATCGGAATGGGCCATATTTTGAGGCCTAGATTTCATCTAAGCGCACATTCCTGATTTTTTCGGATTTTTAAGTGAGTACATTTTGACTCCTTACATGTATGGGAAGCCCCCCTCTAAGGTACACTATCATTAAATATATATATTATTATTAAATTTATGTCACTCACTGTATGCATGGGATCTCATAGTTCCCATGTGTCCACCAAATTTCGTTCGGATCGGTTCAGCCGTTTTGGAGTAAAGTACGTGTGACAGACAGATAGACAGGCAGACAATGAATCAATTTTTATACAAAACCTTAAACATTAGGTCGCTAAAAGCAGTTGGTCACTTAAACCGAGGTCGTACAATGCGGATATGTTTTCATAATACGTTTATTTGAAGCCTAACTTGAGTTTGCATTTATGTCGCAAAAAGCGGTTGGCTGTTGCATGCGTAATAAACGGATTCTACTATATTTGCGTAATTGATTAAATGACTAACTGAACCTAGCAGCCGACCTACAACATATATACAGCGCCCGACAAAAAAATGTTCGCACTGCGAGTATGAAAGAAAATCTAAGTTCAAAAGGGGTTTTTCAGGTTTATCATGGAGCTGGAGAATAAAGTTGTGCTTCATGTGATTGTATGTGAAGTTCTTATTATTTACACCAGCAGTTCTATTCAAAGAATATGGTGGAAAGGAAAGTTGAAGTTTTGAGGGTAAAGGTACGTTCGTCGAAGATTTTTGTGTCAATAGTAGAGTACAAAAAAACGTCGAAAATAAACACATACACAAACAATTTGTAAGACGATTTTTTTTTAATGAAAGTAGATAAATGAAGGTATCTATCATATAAATGTCAAATTAAAAGAAATTAATTTCCGCTTTTTTTTTATTTTCGGTCTTTAGTATTTCATGTGGCCACGTTTCACCCTAATCACCGCTACAACTCGTGCGGATATTATAAAATTTCTATAAATTTATCCGAAATTACATTAAACCATATCTTTTCAAATTGTTTTCTACATTTGTCTTGTTCCCAATCAATCTTTGTTGCAGTCACCACTTCATGAACGCCAATAAGTTCTCTATGGGATTCAAATCTGGAATGATTCCTGCCCATGGCAACGACTGTATGCCAAGCTCATCTTTCTAAGATGTTAATTGTGAATAAGAACCGTAGGAACCGTGAGGATAAAACAGATAAAAAATTTGACGCGGGAAAAATTTCGTTTACTTACAGTACGAGCTCTATGACACGGAGCCGAATCGTCCTGAAACATTACTTCATCAAAGTGCTCATAAAGTACATCTACCGTCTGAACAACGCAATCTTCGATAACTTTTTTATACTTTTCTGCGATGACCGCGCCGCCCCACATTATTACTGAGGGAGAATGGCGTGCACTTCGTACAACAATGGGGGTCAAATCTCTCACCTTTTCCTTCTTCGCACTAGGGATGGACTGTCGAATCTCAGCAAATTGAATTTTGACTCACCAGAGAACGCAACTCGCCTCCAATCGTCCACAGTCCAGTCACGTCGTTCCAATGTCCAATTGAGCCTCTTTTCGAGCGTAGCCTTGGTTAAAATTGGCTTTTTTGCTGGTTTCGAGTTCTGAGTCCTAATTTATTCAACCGTCGCTGCACCGTTCTCACACTGACACATTTTCCTCTTCTAGCAATTCAGTACGTGATTGAGGAGCAATTGCAAATCTATCTCGCAAGAATGCTTGCTCTAATGACCGCTTGGCTCGGGGAGTAATCACCTGCTTCCTCCAGCTCCTTGTTTTCGTCCCAGAATGCCATCTCTGGCATACTTTTTTAAAAAAAATTCTAATACTTGCCTGAGAACAATGGATTTTTCTGCCTAGTTCCCTATTACTATCGCCCCGTTCCCGCAAAAGCAGAATGCGGGCCTTTTCCTCAACACTTACCTTTTTCCTTCCTAAGACATTTTAGGGGTTTCACTCTTTCTCCTTCCTCCAAGCAAACTGATACCGAACTAAATTTAAATATGACAATCCTTTTATAACACCAATATTTAACTTTAAATCCCAAAACAGACATCATCAGGGGGACTAAATGTTGTCTAGGCATAATTAAAAGGGTGGAATCATAAAAGTGTTGAGTGCGAACATTTTTTTGTCGGGAACTGTATATTACATTTTGAAAATTTACTGGGAACTACCCTTAAGTTCATCCTAGGTTCGAAATTGTAGTAACGTAGGCTTTAATATGAAGCATCATACTGGAAAATTTGGTGGAAATCCTGCCATTATTAACAAAGTTATTATAGATGAAATCGCCTCTTTCGTGTCAAATTACTACTCCCTAACAGATAAAAGTCAGTTCCACATTGAATTGATTATCGATATATTCAACGTGTGTACGCTACGTCTTATACATAAATGGAACCATCGTTAACCCAAATATTCCTACGAAAGATCAACAAAACTTTTGAAACTTGAGATTCCGGTTTCCAACATGTTATGGTTTGGGGATACCAAGGAAGGGTGGAAACACCAAAGACCGTTTTGATACAGGTTCTGCTGCGATTCCACGCACCGATTTAAGGGCGAGAGAAATTTTGTCAATGAGGAGCTTGGCTGGTATAGTGGTGTGCACTCGCGTGTTAACCGGACACTTCAATGAAGCTTCAGCATTTGCTTGCTTTGGGATAGCTCTGCCCCTCGAATTCGGCCAATCCTGATGATTCCTCGCCATTGCTCAATCTTATAAATCATTACATATAATCGCTGTCTATCGTCAAATTAATACACCCATCACTACGGGAAACTCAATTTAGACCCTCCTGGTACCTCTTGAACACAATCCTTTATCTAGACGCAGTAAGCCAACTCCAAATTACAACAAGAAAATGCGAAATCCAAACTTCCCTAAATACTGAACATTTTATAGAACATCTGCAATATACATTCTAACTACATACCATGCTTCCCTCGTATAATATCCAAATATTCACACAAATTCGGATGTTCTATCGTTTTCAAGTATTGCGCTCGCCCCAAAATCGCAATGGAATTAGGAGTAAGCGGAAGCCCATTGCTGCCGCAAACATCACCAGCGTGAGTTTTAGCGAAAAAAGTGACGGCCGCCAAGTTTGAGTTCACTTTCGTAACGCACGGTGACATTCTCCTTGCCAATTATATTCACAAAAATAGCATATTTTACAAATTCAGTGAATTGTTTACGTCCCCACTTGTGGGCGTAATGACAGTTTATGATAACAGCTGCTATCTGACAGGGATTCCTTTGCAGAATTTCATCAAAACATACGTGCAGACGTGCAGATGTGCATCAATCTATGGTGAGGTTGCACTTGGGGGTTTCTTTTTTGCATTTTGGTAATATATTACTGCAACGTCTTTTCATTTCCGATTTGTCCTAATTAACTTCTAATGTTCAAACTACATTGCATTTAAAGTAAAACCAATAACCTTTAAACATTTCCCCAAAAATTGAATTATCACGAAGAACCTATTAATGCTCGTTTCCAATTCGAAGACCATCCACTGAACTGACTTAAAGCATTGAAGAAGCTGCGCGAAAATCGAAATGTCTTGAAAATTTGCGTTTCTCGGCCATTCGGTTTTTACTGTTCACCGAGTTAAGTTGATTTGACTACAGGTGAGTGATATCATTGACGTTTGTTCCTGATTTTTATTGCTGGTGTTGGATACAAGTGGCTAGTGAATAATAAATACTTAAAAGGGGTCAACATGTCAAGAATTGCCGCGAAAAAATGTTTTCTTGGCAGCAAACAGAACACGTGTCCTGACCCCTGTTTTCGCTTTGGTTGTTTTCCAATGATGAAGAACGTACTTCTCCCTTTTGCGGTTTCCACCAGAAGGACTTGTCCTAAGGATGGCATGGACGTCTGAGTAGAACAACCAAAGTAATAAAGGAATCTTTTCTAAGCCACGTGTATCGCAACCTGCAAACGTCTGAATTTAGGTTATGACACGCAATACTGACTGAATAATTATTACAGAATGGCGGACGCAGCTCCAGCCCGTGGTGGTTTCCGTGGAGGATTTGGTTCTCGAGGAGGTAGAGGTGGTCGCGGACGTGGCCGAGGTCGTGGACGCGGTCGCGGCCGTGGCGGCAAGGAGGACCAAAAGGAATGGGTGCCAGTGACGAAACTCGGACGATTGGTCCGTGACGGAAAAATTCGCAGCTTGGAGGAGATCTACTTGTACTCATTGCCCATCAAAGAGTTCGAGATCATCGATTTCTTCTTGGGATCGGCTCTCCGTGATGAGGTGTTGAAGATCATGCCTGTCCAGAAACAGACACGTGCCGGTCAACGTACGCGTTTCAAGGCTTTCGTCGCCATCGGCGATAGCAATGGACACATTGGATTGGGAGTTAAGTGCAGCAAGGAAGTAGCAACCGCTATTCGTGGCGCTATCATCCTGGCTAAGTTGTCAGTTGTTCCAGTCCGCCGAGGCTACTGGGGTAACAAGATCGGCAAGCCCCACACCGTACCTTGCAAGGTAAGTCTCGAACAATCACGCACTCTATTTCCGTCTTCATAATTCAAATGATGAAGGACTTTTTCCCTTTTGCGGTTTCCACCAGAAGCTCGCTTATGATGGTGCAGAAGAGTCTGATTAATTCAACAAGTCGAATTTCGAGAAGGTTCTTTGCGCATTTCTCACGTTACTTTTTCTTCTACTTCACAGGTTACCGGCAAGTGCGGTTCCGTAACTGTACGATTGATCCCAGCTCCCCGTGGTACTGGTATTGTATCGGCTCCAGTCCCCAAGAAGCTTCTCATGATGGCTGGTATCGAGGATTGCTACACTTCAGCTCGTGGCTCAACTGGAACCTTGGGAAATTTCGCCAAGGCAACATACGCTGCCATCGCCAAGACCTACGCATACCTTACCCCAGATTTGTGGAAGGAGATGCCTCTTGGCAAGACCCCATACCAAGAGTATGCTCAGTTCTTGTCTGAGAATCACAAACCAGGCGGTACTCGCTTAGTTGAAAGCTAAAGTGGGAAATTTTTCCAAATAAACGGACTTGATTAAAACTAAAAATTTGGTCATTTTATTTCAAATGAGATGAGTAATATCTTGATTGAGGTATTTGGTTGGTTGTTTTAGCTGAAATAATAAAAAACTTGTTTCTTTTTCGTTGGTGTGGATATTTATTCTTGCAAATACCGATATTTCGGGAACCACTTGTTCCCTTCATCAGTGCTAAAGTTGATGAAGGGAACAAGTGGTTCCCGAGATATCGGTATTTGCGAGAATAAATGTCCACACCAACGAGAAAGAACAAGTTTTTTATTATTTCAGATAATTAATCGTTGGAAACACCGCATAATTACACTTAGGTGGTTATTTTAGATTTTTCCTGGATGTCAAGAAATCCTGCCAGGCCAGCATAGCGCGGTCAGATTTATGTGATTTAACTTGAAGCTATATATAGGGGGAGTTGATTTTATTTGAACGCTTTGATGTAAATATATCATGACGAGTCAGTTTGTCTTTCGACAAAAGATGAGGCCAAAGCACTTCGTCAATATGCAATCATCATCAACGGCGCAACAACCGGTATCCTGTCTAGGCCTGCCTTAATAAGGAACTCCGGACATCTTGGTTTTGCTCCGATTTCCACCAATTCGATATCCCTAAAAGCTCTCTGGCATCCTGACCTACGCCATCGCTCCATCTTAGGTAGGGTTTGCCTCATCTTCTTTTTCTACCATAGATGTTGCCCTTATAGACTTTCCGGGCTGGATCATCCTCATCACAATATGCAATAGCCTTGTAAAGTAAAAAAAAAAATCAGTATTGTGGGGAATGTCGCAGTACGTATAAGAAAAACAACGAAATATGTGGTTTTATTCCTTTTTATTTTAACAACTTTTTACGCTATAAATACACTAATGCTTCGTTTGGAAGAGCAGATGATACTTTTGTAGCGGGCTTCCGATGTTTTTTCGTGTTTTGTGGTCATTTATATTTCTGGAGCGAGCTTGGGCTTCATCCAAGTTCCTCTGTTCAACTGTGGAAGATTCCTAGAAATATAATATGACGAAATCAGAATGTACGAGACAGGAGAGCCTATTACATTTGGGTCGACAGAGTGGAGTAAATGCAACATAGGGGGCCCAAAGTTCTTCGAAAGATTCTTCTCTAGAACGCGACTATGAGTTTGCAAATTTTCTTGCTAAGAACACAAGCTTCCGAGGAGTAAATGAAGCCTGACAAGATTTTTGGTTTGCACGGTAAAAACTTTGATCCTATGGTGAGATGTTCCAAGCGGAACAGTTCTTGTAAACTGAAATAGGCTCTATTCGCTATCAACAAACTATGCGCCGTCATAGCTGTTATCGGTTATGATTTTCGACCCTAGATAAGGAGAAATTATCAACGGTTTCAAAGTTGTTTTTGTCTATCTTTTTTGTTCTCAGTTGGCCAATGATATTTGCTGTTGTTTCTTTGTTTGTTGTTTCTTTTCATTGCCACCATGTACAGTGGTTCAAACGAATATTTTTTGTACTAAATTATCAATCTTTTTTTTCAAAATTTATATGCAACTTTTAGGCGATGAACAGACCTTTCAACAGCATATAACTTAATAGATTTTTATTAAATATCCCTATAAAAAAAACCTGATAACAAAACAAGCAAAAATTCAAGTTAAACAAATAATCGGACGAACACTTCGAAAACAAGATTTCAGTATTTTGAAGCATTTTCGCCTCCGAGATTTGCGCAAAATCCTAGGAAAATATTATCCTCCTCCTGCTTAATAGTCTCTTTGAACTACTCTACATTTTTAAATCTAAATTTCTTTGATTTTCGTGTCAATTCTTCCCAAAAGTGTTCAATAAGGTTCAGATCTGGTGACTGCGAATCTGTTTTCAGAAATTTCGGTTAAGCCACATTTCAGCAACATATGAAATGTGCTTGGGATCATCGTCTTGATAGAAGGAAAATTCATTCTATATATTCAGCTCAACACTACCTCACATTTTGCTTTAAGATATGCAAATATTGGAATCTATCCATTTTACCGTTTATAAAATAAATATTCCATATTACTCATCATCATCATCAACGGCGCAACAACCGGTATCCGGTCTAGCCCTGCCTTAATAAGGAAGTCCAGACATCCCGATTTTGTAAAGAGGTCCACCAATTCGATATTCCTAAAAGCTGTCTGGCGTCTTGACCTACGCCATCGCTCCATCTTAGGCAGGGTCTGCCTCGTCTTCTTTTTCTACCATAGATATTGCCCTTATAGACTTTCCGGGCTGGATCATCCTCATCCATTCGGATTAAACGACCCGCCCACCGTAACCTATTCAGCCAGATTTTATCCGCAACTTGTCGGTCATGGTATCGCTCATAGATTTCGTCGTTATGTAGGCTACAGAATCGTCCATCCTCATGTAGGGGACCAAAAATTCTGCGGAGGATTCTTCCCTCGAACGCGACCAAGAATTGGCAATTTTTCTTGCAAGAACCCAAGTCTCCAAGGAATGCATAAGGACTGGCAAGATCGTTGTCTTGTACAGTAAAAGCTTTGATGATGATACGTTTCGAGCGGAACAGTTTTTGTAGCTCAAATAGGCTCTGTTGGCTGCCAACAATCATGCGCGGATTTCATCATCGTAGCTGTTATCGACCCTAGATAGGAGAAATTATCAACGGTCTCAAAGTTGTATTCTCCTATCCTTATTCTTCCTGTTTGACCAGTGCGGTTTGATGTTGTTGGTTGGTTGGTTTTCGGTGCTGACATTGCCACGATATATTTTGTCTTGCCTTCATTGATGTGCAGCCCAAGATCTCGCGCCGATTACCGCCTGCTCGATCTGGATGAAGGCAGTTTGTACGTCTCGGGTCGTCCTTCCCATGATGTCGATATCGTCAGCATAGACCAGTAGTTGGGTGGACTTAAAGAGGATCGTACCTCTTGCATTTACCTCATCATCACGGATCACTTTCTCGAAGGCCAGGTTAAAGAGGACGCATGATAGGACATCCCCTTTTCGTAGACCGCTGTTGATGTCAAATGGTCTCGAGAGTGATTCTGCTGCTTTTATCCGGCCTCGCACATTGGTCAGGATCAGACTAGTCAGTCTTATCAATTCCGTCCTGTTCATCATCATAGCTGTTATCGGTTCTGATTTTCGATCCTAGATAGGAGAAATTTTCAACGGTCTCAAAGTTGTAGTCTCCTATCTTCATTGTTTTCGTTTGACCATTGTGATTTGATGTTGTTCGTTCTTCCGGTTTTGGCGCTGACGTTGCCACCATATACTTCGTCTTGCCTTCATTAATGTGCAGCCCGAGATCTCGCGCCACCTGCTCGATCTGGATGAAGGTAGACTGAACATCTCGGGTTGTCCTTCCCATAATGTCAATATCGTCAGCGTAGGCCAGTAGGTGGGTGGGCTGGATGAAAATGGTGCCTCTCGCATTTACATTTGTATCGCGAAACACTTTCTCTAGGGTCAGATTGAAGAGGACGCATGAAAGGGCATCCCCTTTTCTTAGACCGTTGTTGATGTTGAATGGTTTCGAAATTGATCCTGCTGTTTTTATCTGGTCTCGGACATTGGTTGGAATCAGCCCAGTCAGTCTTATTAATTTCGTCGGTATACCGAATTCTCTAATGGCCGTGTACAGTTTTACCCTAGCTATACTGTCATAGGCGGCTTTAAAGTCGATGAAAAGATGGTGCAACTGATGTCTATATTCCAACTGCTACTGATTTGCCTGGAATGAAGCCTCTTTGGTATGGGCCAATGATGTTCTGGGCGTATGGGGCTATCCGGTCAAGCAAGATAGAGGAGAATATCTTATAGATGGTACTCAGCAACGTGATACCTCTATAATTGCTGCACTGCGTGATATCCCCCTTTTGCCAGTCGTCAGGCATTGTTTCGCTGACCGATACTTTAAGCATCAGTTGATGAACCACTTGGTGTAATTGGTCGGCTCCATATTTAACCAATTCGATCTCGAGCTCTTTGCCTAATGGTATTGCAAACGCGAAACTTGGTCGGCGCGTTGTGTCTGGAAGGCGAAAGCGGAAGTGGATAGGTCACACATTAACGAGGAGTAACAATTGTACTGGCTACACCATGCAATGGAACCCACTCTCCCAAGATGGCCGACGAGTGGATCACCCTAAGAGCACTTGGCACAGAACAGAAGTGGAGGAGTATGGGAATCTCGGGAAGTCCTGTGGGTTTTGAGGTTTTAAGGTTTTGTTGCCTGTCCGTCGGTCTGTCTGTCATACCTTTTCCCTCAGAAACGTTGCAGCAATTATCGCGACGATAGAAAATGTTGGAGGCGAACAACTCGAGCTAGAATTTAGTAATCAACTAGAAAGCTTTGTTCGGGATACCGTCCAATCTTGACGCCTTGCTACCCCTAATACGTTTGCACATTTGCCGTAATTTTTTTCTCGGTAACTTAAGGAATCGAGAAGACATCATATTGAACCGTTAACTGACCTCCAGCTTTTTTCCACTGCTTAGAAAGTAGAACTTTTCAGCTACGTTCCATTGGTTCGTATAAGTCTCAATGCACAGCAATTTGGTTTGCTTTTTCATATGGTTTCTTATGACTACTTAAAAGATACCCGTATTCTTCTTCGAGCCCCTGGAATTCCAGGTTTTCTTGCTGATCTCAAAGTAGTAGTTTAGTTTCCTGATGTAGTGCAAACGCCGTCGGGGCCGTTGTAATGTAATGTTACACTCTGATGCAGCTCACTTATCTTTCCCAATGCCATTTTCTTTGGGTCATGATCTCCTTTCTAGAGCCGCCAAAAATGTTTCCTCTTCAACGACCCCAATGAACCTGCCTATCATTCCAGTTTTTTTAAATTCAGGAATATCTTCGATTGTCGATTTCTCCGTTTCTAATATTGAGGAAGGTGGCCTGATGGTGGCTGTGGATGTGGTGCTCACTCACCCGCCAGACTATCACCCTCATCAACGAGGAGCTGAAATATGCCAGGTCGATAATCAAACCTAATATTCCACTTCGTAAGGTGGGCACGCATTCTACGTTGCTCAGTACGATTTCCAGCATCGCAAAAGTTACGAGTAGGTTTTGGACTGAATTGTTCTTTTAGTGCAACAAAGATAATCCTCCGTGAAGTAAACTCGCGTAGGTTTTCGCATTTGATTTTTACTTCTTGCGTTCGAGCTCTACCCCCAGCTATTTTCCTTAATGTTTTTTTCACTTTCCTGCGAAAATTGTGCACCGACATTTCACAAATGAAATGACAAATGAAATATATTCATCATTTTGGCATCAGATCCCCTTTCTGTATTTCCGTGATACCTCCCTTATTATCGCCAAGTTCGTAAATTTCGGGTTCGGTATTGCCTTTTGAAGGATTTTGGTGCGTCCACGACCAGAGGAACCGAGCACAGTTAATGAAGTACCGAGTTCAAGGAATTTTCTCCAGAAATCGAGCAATATTACTGAGGAATGGGAAAACATGAAATTGCAAAACCGCAACTGTGTTGTGCCCGCAAATTATGTCCGCTCTTACGTATCCAGAGTCTAAATTATTCCATCTTATCATGCAACATTTGTTGTTAATGTATTTGAGCCTGGGCAGAATATCGAATAAAGTGATGACCCCACATGCTTGCAGTTGATCTAACTGTTAGAATTTGAGGAATATAAACACGATATTGGCATATTTCATCTTTTTATTTCAATAATATTTGTATGTTGGAATCTTACAACGTATAAATATAAGAAACAACAAATACGAGGACAGTACATAATAATATCTATTACTTTCAAAACCGAAGTGCTACCTAAAAAAATCTAAACATTTTCCACTATTCCACTTACAATGACAATGAGACAAACGACTAAATGGGGAGAGTATCTTTTACAAATATGATCGATCGTTGTATGCTTTATATCTTTAAAAATATATTACGTTTATATGCGATAGGATATGAGGTTTGCTAATGCAGATATTTTCTTTGAATTTGTGGGTTCTCGCTTGTGGGTAAAATTTACATGACGGGATTCATGTTCAATGTACATTTTCGATTTGGTGCTGTACAATATTGCGTTGCTGAAATCACTACTAACAAATTAAACGACAGAAACAAATGAAACAATTTCAGATAATTTAAATAAACAGTTTTAATTACATAATCATTCGAGTCAAATATATAATATACATGAAATTAAAATATACAGCGGCTGCTCAACCCAAAATAAGTAATAATCATAAAATATAGACAAATAAAAATAATAATTACCGTTAAGGTGTGAATTTTAAAAAAGTGTGATCAATCATAATAAAAAATCCTTAATTTATCAGAAGCTATTGCATAAGCATTCTCGTCATTCATACATTCCGATTGCTCTGTAATCTCTTACATTCCGGACTCTGCGATTCCTTCGTCGTCTAAAAAAGAGATGGAGATGGTTAATTTGCTAAAATTAGATGCTGTTTTTTGGTGATGCACAGGAAAAAAATGAAATGTCGATAGTACCACAATACTTCTATCTGTTCTAATAGAAAAGTAAGAAACACTAAACATGGAGTGATCAAAATTCAAGGCGCATGGAGATGATTATTCGAGAAAGATTGCAGTAATCATCCCAGACCTAAACATGTCAGAGCCAATATAAGGCTCCTATATTTTAACCACTCCATGTGATGTGGGGAAAATTTTCAATCATTGATTATAATTTAATTTAGGAAAACAAGAAAGTGTCAGCTTATTAACTACATGTAGATCGTTTTGAATATTCAGAGCTACTGTAAGAGAACAAAATCGTAAGCTTTGAAAGTTAATATCTAAATAATCTAGTTTGCACAAGCTAGCAAGCAAGCCCATTAAGAGGGGTCCAATACTCGCCGGTTATGCCTAAATAGGCCCTAGGTGAACTTAAACCAGACGTGAAAATGGCTGACATTCAGCAGAAAACGAGGAGAACATCGAACAAAATGATGTTATATGTAATATTAACCTGGACGTCGACGAAACGGGATGCGATCGAATATCAAAGTCCAGAAGTTAGAAATGTGATCACGGTAAAGTAGGCAATAAAGGCGAATAAATTGGGGCTAGTTTATGATTCTAGTATAGCTGGGTAACTTTTTTATCGAATGACCGCCCTATTTAATCCTCTAACAGTATTTGAAGTGGTTAAGGCGTTTCCCGACTTTCTTGCGTCGGGTAAGTGTCTGAAAGTAATTATCGCCACAATTTATTTTTTTATTTCTTGGGAAGGAAGAGGTTAATGATCATCAAGTTGTGGAATCAATTGGAGCCTCAAGTCTGGACGCATTCTCGATTTTGAATCTAAAGATCATGAGGCTTATAGAGCATGGCATTTTTTCCCGGGCCGAATAAAAGTGTCCTTTAAAACAAATAATGAAACGAAATAATGGGCTTTTCAGACTTTTTCAAAAAGTTGTTTTGAATTTGAAATAAAAAATTGGTTTGGAAAATTTGATTTGCAAAATATGCATATGTAGGGGTCATAAGAAATCGTGTTTAAAGAAGTGACAATAAATTGTACGAAGGGAACAATATATTTCGCCCGAAGCTTCAACCTTTCGCGATTATCTGCCCAGACAGACTGAGGATGATATGTTTATTGTGTACTCTGGAAAGCCAAGTGATAGCAGATGTGAATGCGCCAGATGCACCCCCACGACGGAGAACACGAATCTGACTGAGATTTCGGTCCAGACTAAAGAACATCACCATTTTGTTAAATTTCTGATAAAGAGTTTAAAGGAGGCTTCTTAAAGGTGACATTGTGATTGTAATGAGTGATCTGGATACCAAAGCCGACTCTGATGACACCTTGCTCAGGCATGTGATGGAGGAAGCATGGTCTTGGTAACCGTAAGAACAACGGTAAAAGGTTTGTGAATTCTAGAACTGTGACCATCTGATCATCGGGGCCACACTGTTCACACTTTTCGTTACTGCGTCTGCTCACATGGGAACAAAGCGCCGCCCCTCAAATTCAACTCATGGACTTACGAGACTGAGAGTTTTGTCGATCGTTGCGACTGAACGCGACGTTTTAGAGTTCCGTCATTGTAAAGAGCGCCGTGGAGTAAGTCATGATAAAAGAAATTTTACCATTGCATTAGTAAAAGAGGACGAACTTGCCGTTTACAGTAACGTACGAGGGGCGGTTGATAAGTTTGCGGCCTAAGGTAATTAGCGATGACTCATCATCTCGTTACTGATAATACTAATTACATGACTCATTATTAGTATAAATACCACTCTTTTTCCTTTATTTGGTTCATTTGTAAGTATTCCTGGTACAAGCAAACTCACGATGTCAACGGAAACTCTGAATTCTCGCAAATTGGAGCATCGCATTTTTACCAAATCCCTTGTTAAGATAGAAAATATGCCGAAACAAATTTTGCTTTTGCTCCGTCGCATATAATGGCAGGCTCGACTATTTCAACAAGGAAAGAAGTCCTATGAAGACAACTCCCATCTGGGTCGTGCAGTGACAGTAGTCACCGAAAACAATGTTAAAAAGTCGAACAATTAGTACTGGCCGATTGAAGAATTAAATTGTAGCAGATAATGGAAGATCTGCAGATTAGCAAGGAACGAGTTGGAAAAATTTTGCATGAAAATTGGCACATGAAAAAAATTAGTGCACGTTGGGTACCGCGAATGCTCACATCATTCGACAAGCAACGACGACTGGAGAGATGTAAAGATTTTCTGGAATTGTGTCAGAGTAATTTGGACAAAATTTACAACTGTGTGACTGGTGTATTTCCTTTATAAAGAGATTTGAGTGTGCATTTGCCCCATTAGTATGTAGCACGTAATATATGCATACATTATGTGAAAATATCCACTTTCACGTAATATTGACATTCAAAGTCTTGAATTTGCAAAGAAGCGACAACTTTAACATATTATAACTTTGTTAGTAATCATCATGCTCTATTCTCTAGCCTACGATGCTGCAAAATTTCGTGATTCTAGAATGAACTTAGGTGGGTTTTTCTGCCAATTACAAAAAATAATAGTAATGTACTATTATTAACTTTATTTGAACAGATATCAGTATGAAGGGTATTTCGGGGCCTAGGCAACACCTAGTGGCAGCCTCTTGATTTTTTTCAGATTTTTCGATTGGGTAGTTTATGACAATCGGTCCGTTAAAGAATAGATCACTTTCAACACTCGGTACTTCCCACCTTTCCGACAAATGTCAAAACTAAGACCGACCTCGGAAATTACTAACCCAAGACCTTTCACTTGATACCCCACATCAAGTCATTTGATGAAAAAAAAATTACACCCCCTTTTGCATGTATGCCCACCCCCCCTTAAATTTGACGTAAAAGGATGTATCACACTTCACTCCGAGAAAAATGCATGTGACGGACAGACAAACAGTAAATCGATTTTAATAAGGTTTCGTTTTACACAAAACCTTAAAAAGGGAGAAAGCCCACCAAAGAAATTCAAAATGGAAAACTCGGCGTCGAAGCTTATGGCTACCATTTTCTGGGACAACGAGGGAATTTTACTAATTGATTACTTGTCTAAAGGAACTACAATGAACGGCAAGTACTACGCTAATTTACTCGGTAGGGCACGTGAGAAGAAAGAAGAGACGTGGCAAGTTGGCGCGGGGAGTGTTTTTTTCTGCAAGACAACGCGCCCGTTCACACCGTTCAGGTTGCGAGGGCTACTCTAAAAGCTACGGGATTCACTGAACTCGACCACCCATCCTAGCGACTTTTCCCTTTTTTCCAATTCAAAGGATCTACGAGGACGAACAATTTTCCAACGACAGTGCCATAAAGTCATTATATTCACGATGTGAAAAGTGTATTTCACTTGACGGGGATTACATTCAAAAATAAAAAGTATAACACCATCCTCTTCTTTCATTAAGTCCTTAGGCCGCAAACTTATCAGCCGGCCCTCGCAGTTACTGTATGCGTACTTTAAGGTGATAAGCCTTTCGATGATCCCGTGGGGGATGTTAAGAGTAGGCTTCTCATTCACAATGATGAGTAGCAGAAGAGATGGAAGGACCATTTTACCACGATTCTTAATTATATAACATTCGGTGAAGTTCCACCTCTTATCGCAGGTCATTTTAACATACGCATACGGACTGACACCGAATCTACTTCCGCTTCGTTAATGCTGAGTGTCTGAGATCCTGCTTCAGTGCGAAAATTGCAGGGGTTTCTGCATGCTTCATGTCGTCGCAGAAATTAGAGATAAAATAATCGTGGAACGCACTAAAAAAACACTTTTAGAGCCTAGAGCCTAATAGACAGAGATCAGGCTGGCTTCCGTTCTGGATCCTCCTTTACCAGTATCCGGAATTTAGATCTTCGCTTCACTTGGTCTTAATCCCCCGCACTCCCCACCTTTCCAACAAATGTCAAAACTAATACCCGAAGAGTACTAACCGAGACCTTTAATTCGATACCGCACATGACTATATTTGATGAAAAAAAAAATGTACACCTCCCTTTTGCATGTATGGAGACCCCCCTTAATTTCGACGTAAGAAGATGTAACTCATTGTATGCGCGAACGTTCACAGATTTCACCTTTCTACCAAATTTGATGTCAATCGCTATAACCATCACCGAGGAAAATGCGTGTGAGGGACAGACAAACTGTGTGAGAAAGCTGACACGAACACCTGGGGCGGCGCTTATAAAACAGTAATATAGAAAGTCAAAGGCAAACGCTCCTCTCCGATTTGTTGCCCTACTCTGCTTAATGAAATAGTAACGGATCTTTTTCCACGCTAACCTTCCCACTGTCGAGATAGACGAGAATTGCCGAAAAGGATGGCGGTCTCTCCGAAAATCAGTTCGGTTTTCAAAAGAGTAGGTCTACAACGGATGCACTTGTCCTAGTAGCTAACACAGCTAAGACCGTACTTGACGAGGGCAAATGTTGCAAATGCCTTCAATTCCGCGAGATGGAGCAAGATACTTGAGTTCCTAATCAACTTAGGCGTGGCGAAGTACCTGGTGTGCATCGTTGCCGACTTTCTAATCGATAGGATTCTGTGCTGCGAATCAGATAAAGGAATGAAATCATACCAAACGACATGCGGAGTTCCACAAGGGTCTGTCCTGGGGCCACTCTTGTGGATTATTATGTATAACGATGTATAAAGAAGTCGAGCTTTATGCAAATGAAGCAGTCTATGAGTTTAAATCCTGGTTAGAGAATGTTGGTCTACAGCTCGCAAAGCATAACACGGAAGTAGCACTTATTACCAAGCGGAGAAAATGAACTTCCATGAAGATCAAAGTTGGAACGCAAACAATTCATTCCAAGCCTGCAACTTAAGTACTTAGGTGGAATGATTGACCAGAGGTTAAATTTCAGGTTGCATGTGGAGGGTGCAGCAACCAAGGCATATAACATCGGAGCGCTGGTTGCGAGAATGCTACCAAATATAGGTGCCCAAAGCCGAGCCGTCGACTCCTTATTTCGAAGGTGGTCAGTTCGATCCTACTGTATACAGCTCCAGTACGAGCAGATGCACTGAAAAATATAGTAAATAAGAAAATCGCATAAGTGTATTCCGAACATGTTGCGCTTACAGAACAATATTCAATGAAGCAGCTCGCGTGATAGCAGGAATTGTCCCGATTGAGATTCTGGCGAAAGAAATACAACGATTTTACGATCGAACGTATCTCACCGCAGAATCTCCTGCCCGTCGGCGACAGTTCGCACGAGCTGAAACTGTCGCGGAATGGCAAGAGAAGTGGGACGAGTCAGAAAAAGGCCGCTGGACTCACAAAATTATATGGGATATCCGGAAACGGATCGAGTGACCCCATGGCGAAGTAGGTTTTGACCTAACTCAATTCTTGAGCGGCGTGATGATTCGCCATATTGCCCAAATATTGCAGAGGACGCAGAACACGTCTTTTTTCCTTGCCCCAGATTCGAAGCCCAAAGGGGTACATTCTTATGTAGCTACAGCCGGGGAGCACTTTACACCCGAAAATATAATGGAAGTTATGATGAAAGCAAAGGGGATATGGACCGAAGTCGAAAAGGTGAGTGCAGCCGTCGGAAACAAGCTTAGGAAGGAAGAAGTCATCCGGAAGAATGAATGCGAGAGAAAGATGAATATTAACATGAGCGTAGAATAAATTCTGATCCATCCCACGATGTAATACCAAATGGGAGTCTCGTGGGGAGAGTGGAAGGAGAAGGAGGTGGTTTTAGTGGGTAAGAGTCACACATAACCGTGTGGCAGGAGCCTGCGGTAGCTTTTGAAGCTTGCCACTTTCCATCGGCAAAAAAACAGACAGTTTTGTGTTTACACAAAACTTTAAAAAGGAGTTAAAGTTAAAAACAGAAACTTTTTAGAGGTGAGAACAAAATGATTCGCCCATCACACAATTATTTTAATTGCATGTTAATAACAACTAAAGAAGGATAGCTGGCCTTTACTATTGCCGACAGTTCACAATTTTGTAGTGAATTGCCATTTTTGTCTGAGTTTAGTATTTAGTTTATCCTTCAAATCTCTGTTGCTAGTAACAAAATGTTAATAAAATAGAAGAGATATTTAAGCTCTTGATGATATTTTCGATACACCTTTAACCAACAAATATATAGGTACATATAAGACCCTAATATTTGGTAGGCGTTTATTTAGATCATAAATAATAGCGCCCATTGTTTCTACCCTGGAGCTGACACTTTTTTTTAAAAATTGAACGTAATTCATTCAAACCGTAAATAAATAAAATGAAAACAACTTTAGTCATAAAATATATAAATGTTAGGATTGAATCTACATAACTACTAGAATAAAATATACATATCTACCAACCAACAAAGGGATTAGTGTAGATCCCGTCACCATTGTTAATTTTGAAAAGATCATCGGCAATTACAATTATTCCTTCATCCGCATGACGGTTATTGATCATCACTTGGTCGTAACAACTAACATCTGTACTAATTACGTCGATTTCGTCTTCTTCATCGTCATAGTCGTCTTTTTCCAAGCTATTCCTTTGGCTACCTTGCATTGGATTCGAGTCCTCATAGCTTCCACCACCACTATCATCAGCATTTATAGCCTCCAAATTTGAGTTTGTGTCGAAGTCATCGTCGTAGTTCACATCGTTATTATCGATGATAACGACACCGTTGTGGTCATCACAGGCATTATTACTACTATCGTAATTAAAGCTAGTGGAGTATACTAAATCACGACTACAACTATTTCTCATATCACATTTAGAAGAACTATGACTAATATTATTTGGCTGTTGATCTTCGTTCTCTGATAGTTGTTGTTCGTCAAATATTTGTTGCGATTGCTGTAGCGTTTGTGATTCATTTTGGCAGTGATCATGTTGAGGATTATTCGTATTTTCCTGAGATTCATCTAGTTCTTGCTCTTCTCCCCCTGAACTCTTGTTGCATTCTTGCTTATCGCCAACGAGAACAATAACGATGTTGTTGTTATCGATCTCGTTGAGTTCGGGTCATCTTTCATCCCTCCACTGATTTAATTGATCTTCATCAATAATCGGCTGATATTCATCGTCTACACCAATCACATCACCATTCATTGTGATTGATTGTCTCTCTGTTAATCATTTGGATAAGGAAACCATCACCAGAAAGTTGTATTAGTTGTGCAATTGCGGCAATAGTTAATTAATTCAAGTTGGTCAGAACAGAGACATTATATTGTATAAATTTCGTGGATGTTTTTCATTTTGTAAGCGCCGTATTTTCCATCGAAAATGTTAGCAAGTGATTTATATGTGTGTGCACAAAATGAAAGAGAAAATATATTTTTGATTATTAGAGAAATTTCAAAAGATTGGAATGTCGAAATCGCACTAGATCTAACCCATTTCTGGACGTGAGGATCGGTTGAACTTTAATGACGGTTCTCTGTAAAAAATATCGCTTTATTGTTATTAATAAATATTTCGCATTTCAATGATTTCACTTCCAGAAAAGGCCAAAGCTATTACTTTTAGAAAGCAACCGAAGCCGTGAAAATTAGTTTTAGATAACCCAAGCAATATCTAAGTTTCATTGTTAGAATTTTCTGTTATTTGTTAGCAACTAGAATAGGGAACAATCAAACATATTAGATACGCCCAAACAGCGACCTTTTTTGGGATTAGTCTAAGTCAAAACCATACGATCAACGACTACTAAGCCTTCGATTACAAGCCGTAATGATTATTCTTGGGAAGGAAAATTTAATCGTTTCAGAAAATTTTGCATTCTAAATGACATCGATTATTCTCTATCCTAGCAATCATTTCACCGAACTATCATGTCCAGCTATCTCATTGGTTAACTACTGATTGTAATAAAACAGTTATCAACATGTTGAATTCAAGACTGGATACCCACCTTCATATCCTTGGTTATCGTGAATTTCCCTCGGAGGACCGACTACATTCTCCTTTCCTTCCAGGACGGCTAATAAGCATTGATGTATGCAAATATATTGTTGTTCTGTTTGCACCATCCAAACACGTTCTGCGAAGCAAGATCCAAGTTATAAACTGATGAAATTTTCAATACTCAACCCTTACCTTTCCTCATAGCCCAAACAATACCAAATATGTCGACGTAATCGGCTACTTGTATCTGTTGCAGAATTCTGTCTAATGTGATGAATGTGCCAGAACGTCCTACTCCAGCGCTACAATGAACCACTATTGGCCGTTGATCAGGCCCCACTCGCTCCCTGAAGGCACGTACGAAACGTGCTAATGTTTGTGGAGGGTTTGGCACACCGAAATCCGGCCATGTTGTGAAGTGGAAGTGTCGAATGACACGTTGTTCGTTACCCTGAAAAAAAAAAAACAGAAATGGCAGATCCCCGATTGAAAAAATCTTTGTGAATCACTTACTCTGCACATCATGAATTCAGTTATCACCCAATCCGGATAATGACTATCATTGAGTATTTGAACTTTAATATCACCATAAAATACGGGCACTGTATCGTGCGGCCAATAGTGATCGCACTTTTCTCGTCCCTTTTCAAAGCATCTTGTTAGCATGACAATAGCTCGCGAATTACTTTCCCAACACATCCGCCAGAAATCATCGCGGGTTGAATGTAAAGGACCCTGAGTAACGATGAATTCTCGCGGAGAATTGTGTCCGGGAACGTAATTGGCATTTATATAATCTGATCCTTCGTCGTCATCCACAGGTTGTAGCTTAAACCTCGAATGATCGTACGGTAGAATGTTGGTGAAACGATTTTTCGGTCGATTACATGGTAAATCAGCAAATGTACATGGTTGATCTCGGCCGACATGTTTCAACTCTTCGAATTCTTCACTGAATCTAAAGTCGGAATCGGCCGACATCATCCTGTAATGATCCGCGAAAAGTTTGATTTGTATCGGCCGATTCGTCTCGATCACACTATCCGGCAGTGACATGTTATCATTCGTTCGAGATTCTTTTGCAGTTTTTCGGCCACTATTTCGCCGTCGTCTTAGTAGTATTATTGTCACAAATAGAACAAGTATGAGCAGCAGCGGGACCGTGATGGCCACTATCAATGATGTATTGTCTTGATCTGGAAATGAAATTCATTTAGCGGCATGGATTAGATTTAGTCAATAGAAAATGTATTCGTGGGCAGCTATGAAAAGGCACTGGTACTCACCAACCGAAAGCAGACCAACTATTGCAAGACATAAATTTTAAGAAAACATGCTTATAATAAACTTACATTCAAGTGGATTAATGCTTTGTTCCTATTGAATTGAATAATGAGCAAAATCACTGAGCTTGGAGGAAATTTGAAACGCTGCAAACCGTAGAAAATTATCAGCCCTCAAGGACCATTCTGAATATGTACATGCAATCAATCGGAATTTGGCTAGAAACTTGGGATGCCAGGAAAATTTAAGTGTTCTGAATACTCCGTGTTAATGAATGATGTGGTGCATGCTGCCGTAATCGCCAATTCTTTCTCTTTTTCACAATGTACATGATGTTGTTTTGTCGTGTCTAGGGGTTATATTTTTCGGATTATGACTGAACACAAAAGAAACAAAATACATATTCAACCTCCATCATCATTTTTAACTACTACATGCTTGTATTAATATTTTTCTGAACTGTAGTATAGGTTCATGCGGGAACTATTCATTGGTGGGTGAAACATGTCCACTCTGCCTTATCAATAAATAATGATTAAGGGAAGCGGCGCTGCTTCCTAGAAGACCTATTGTGCCCCGTAATGGTTACAGTGTTATACATATTTATAGCTTGTCCAAGTCGTAATTTAGCTTACAATGACCAACTAGTACTCTCACTATGATTTTAAGGCTCTTCTTGATTAGGTTTAAAAAAACTACGGTAGTCCGTCGGACTGAGAACCCTGATTTTGTTGATGTTTATCTTCAGTTCAGACTCTCCTTCTTTCCCAACTTCCTCAGAGACTTTACTTTAATGTAACACATGACATTTTGTGTCGTCATTTGTTGGTCTGATTATAGCTATTAATTTCTCTGGAGTGTCCCTTCTACTTAGCAAACGGCAGGGAAACCGATCAGCCCAACGGCCTTACTCCAGTTGGGTCCATTGATTGCCAAGATGATTTCACTTTTGTCTGGAGGAGAGACGTTGTATCCGCATATTCCAGTGACTAGCCATTTCATCCTTTATAGGTGGAACTTCAACAGATGTTATACGGTTGAGAACGGGGTGAAATATTCTCCATCTCTTAAGTCGCTTGGCATAGTAGAGGAGGAGTCGTCCGTTAACATCCTCTATAGGACCATCGAAAGATTTCCGACCACCTAACAAATATGGTAGCGAAATCATTACCGTTCATGGCAGATTATGCCTCCTTGCCCAACATAAAAACAAGTTGTATTTTGTTACTGTGCATACTGCGTTAAACTTCCCAAGATTTACCCCGGTGCCAGAGCTCAAGTGCATCACGTTCGTCCCTACTTGCAGCGGCAGTAAGGACCTTTAGTACTCTGCGCTCCTCTATCTGCTCCCAAGTTTCCGCAGTCAACCACGTTCCGTAGGGGCGCTGAACAACCAGATACAGACGCAATACGCAAGCGAAGGCAGGCGACCATCTGATCTTGCTCGAGGCTGATGTCAGCATCTTTCTTGCAGTAGTCTCTTAATCAGAAGATGAACTAAAGCGCAAAAGACCAACAAACTGCTCCTTCGGCACCTCACCTCCAAAAACACATTTACTTCAGACATTCAACATGCGTCCGGTAAAAGCAATTTGGTTGCCGACACTTTGTCTCTGATTTCAGAGATCAGCATCCCAGCTTCAATCAATTTTTTGACAATCGCTGTGGGACAGAAGGGTAGAGAGCCAACAGTCGGACTCCAAATACACGTTCAAGTAGTTTTCTATCTTCTTTTCATCTTCCTCTATTTGCTGCGCGATCTCCGAAAAGGGATCTAGGCCATATATTACGGTCGCTTTTCGTATGGGAGTATTTTGCTCACTACCTTGCACACCCTCGTATTCGGACAACGAACCGTCTAGTCGCTTACAGATTTTGCTAGCCATCCATAAACAAGGACTTTAATTTTTGGGCTAGAGTCTTAATCGCATGCTAGAAGTTTAAAGTCACTAATCATGTAAAGAAGGAAGTAGGTGCATTTCATAGGTTAACAAAGCGCTTCAACACTATTCATTTCGACATTGTGGGCCCTCTGCGAGACTCCTACGTCTGCCTCACGATCATTGATTTGTCTACGCGATAGTTTGAGGCAATACGTCTGAAGGACATAACAATACAGTCAGGTGCTGGTGCCTTCTGCCGAGAATGGATTACGCGCTTTGGTGTCATGCAATTCGAATCTACTCTCTTCTCGGAGCTCGGAAAGCTGCTCGGTTCCAAACGCAACAACCGCATGCCATCCGCAGTCCAATGGAATGCTTGAGCGTGATTATTGAACGTTGAAGGCCGATAATATGGCTCGTGACGATCAGTCCTAATCGCAGGTCTTGCCTTTGGTTTTGCTTGGCCTCCCTACTGCCAACGGAGAGGAGTTTGCTGCCAGCTCTGCTGATCTGGTGTACAAGAAGAAAATACAACTCAATCGCGATCTGATCCTTGACAAGAGGAGTTTATAATTTTGTTATTCGCACTTTTTAAGGTTTTAAGGTTTTGTTGAAAACTGTCCGTCTGTCTGTCACACGCACTTTTCTCAGAAACGACTGTACCGGTTCACACGGAATTCAACAGGAAGTTGGGAACTGTAGAGAGGTGCTAAATTTTCTTTCACCGAATATAGCCAAATTTATCAAGCCTTCTCATTGCTTTCAATCCTTATTTCAAATTTCCTCTTGAGTTCAGTGGAGCAAGATAATATGCATAATGGAATTGTAATCTTTTAGATGTTTAATGAACGAACGACCCATGGTCGTTCTAGTTTTCTACTAAAAAGCTACATAATTTCCTTAGTGTAAATAGAGATTTAGAGTCGAAAAATTCACTTACCGGTTTGAATTGGAAAACTATATGCAGTGTCAGTAAATTTATCTGGTGCTGTAAACGCTCGCACTTTCACTCTATATGTGGTTCCAGATTTCAGCGCCCCGTTGCAATATCCAGTTTGCCGTGTATCACAATTTTCCGCTCCGATCGTGAAGTCCTCAACTGAACTGTTCTTGAATGGATAGTACGGCTCAATAACTTGATACGGAGGCCATACACTATATGCTTGAACATCGCGCCAACTAGGCATTTCCAATCCAGATGCATTCTTCGTGTCGTCTTCGGCAACAATGATAGTATACATAATGACCTGCAAAAATATAGAAAGAAGATAAGTGTTAGATTCGCATACATAAATGGTAACTTTTAGATAAAGATGGACATTGATTATATGGTCTGAGTGCTCAGAGGCCATGTCTCTCCCCCACCTCAAATACACAAGATGAACCAAAAAACTTACCGCTCCATTTTGATCTGTGAAATAATTCTTCCGGAATCGAATTTGAATTGTTGACGAGCTTCGGTAAACTTCTGTTGGCACTACTTGGGTGGCTGGTTTTGGTGGGGCTAAAATTGGCATCTTTTGTTTCCATATTGTTTCAGGACCAAAACCAATCACTGTCTTTGCTTGTATTCGGAAAATGTAAGTTTTTCCTGGTAATAAGTTTTTAATAATGCCGCGGGATTCACTGGCCTTGAAATCTCTAACTTGTGTATGAGATGATCCTTCTAATCCATAAGTAATCGAGAACTGACGGATAATTCCATTTTGTTCGCTTGGTGGGAGCGCCCATTCGAATGTAATTTCGCTAGGCTGAATATCGACGGGTTCGAAACGATCAACACGACCGGGAACTGATTCTTTGGTAGTGAAACTAGCAGACACAGGTGAACTACTTCGGAGTACGCTCGATTCTGTTCCGGAACGAACGACCACAGTGAATGTATAATTTCTATGTGGTTTTAAATCTGTGATTGTTATGTTATCGTAAACTGTTAGGTTTTGAACGTAATATGAGTCAGTTTTTAGGTACTGCACTTCAAAAGCATTATATTCTCCTTTGGGTATATCCCATTTTAAAGTGATTTCTTCATCGGTGATTCGGGTTGCATTGAGTTGAGTAATTGGTTCTGGATACAATCTGTCTTGCCTTTGTATAGGAAGGCTGGCCACACCACCACTCACTGTCCATACTGTAATGTTGTATAGTCGTCCGGGAATTAGTCCTGTGAAGGTTACTTTTCTATCGGTATCGTTGGCGAATTTTTCTTTATCTGGAATGTCTGGATCTCCCAGAGAGAACCTGTAGATGTCAAATTTCGAAACTGTTTGAGGAGTTGGTGTATAGCTCAATGTGACGGTGTCACGTTCATGGAGACTATTCACCACAAGGACTTCTGATTGTATCAAGGGCATTGTTCTGGTTGATAAATGTGTTGTATCACTAGCCAGTCCATATGATATTGTGTGAATATCGAATTTATACTGAACGCCCGGCATGAGTTCTCCGATTAGTACCCTCACTGTCTGAGGCTCATCACCTGTTTTACTGTTTCCATCTGAAGATATGATAGGCGGTATGTGTAGCTCTGATACGTTCTTCATATGTATCTTTGAAGGGTTATCGGTCGGCCACCATCTAAGCACATAAGTTTCAACACGACCTTCTGGTCGAGGCCATTCCAGAGTAATATTCGTCGAATCAACAAGTAAAAATATATTTGAAACTGGATTTGGACGGACGGTTTGATTCACTTGCTGGGGAGTAACACTTTCAACTCCATAACTGACTGTATTGACTTGAATCGTGTATTTCTCTCCGGGAGTCATATCGGTAACATCGGCTTCGTTCGAACGAACAGATGGAAGACGAATCCACTGATTTTCACTTTCAGTTCGATACCGAATTGAATATTCAGAGAATTCGCTACGATGTGGAGGCATCCAATGAACTGTTACTGAATTACTGGTAACTTTTTCAATAGTCATACCACGTGGCGGATTGGGAACTGAAATTATAGGAGGTTTTTTATTACAACTGTGAGTTTAAAAGAATCAAAATTGAGCACTTACAAACTGCTTGGAAATATGCATGTGGTTCACTTCTTAGCCCATGACTTACAGCAAACACTTTTACTTCATAGCCAGCTCCGGGAAATAGATTTTTCAAAACCAGTCTGGATTCCGTTGTTAAAATTGTCTTGACTTCATCTGTACCGTTTCTCGAGTACAAGATCTCATATTTTTCCTGCCTGGAGTTAACATCACTTTTCCAGCTAATATTCAACCCTTCTTTGATTGACTTCAGGTCTTCAATGATAGGAGACGAAGGGCGAGTAACGACAGAGATAGTCGTTTCATTTGATTCCATCGTTTTGGAAATTGCCTGAACAGTCAAAGAATAATTCCGACCAGGTAATAAGCTCTCCATGATATAACGTGTAAATTCGGTGTTCATCGTACTTGAGTCTCCATTATATGTTTCCACCTCATGATAGCTGATTTTGTATTCCTCTTGGGTGCTGGCCGGATCCGGTTCCCAACTAATTGTCATAATACCAGATTTATCGTCCGTCGTTGATCGAAGATTTATGACCGGCAATGGCTTTAATGTGACATCACCAGTTGCTGGCCAAGATGTTACCTTCCCGGAAACTGTTTTAACAACTACTTGATATGTTTTTCCCGGCTCTAAGCCTTCTTTGAATTCGAGCCATTCTATGGGTTCACCCGTCCTCTGAACAGTCTGTTGCCGGCGAGACGTCGACAAGGATATTTGATATTTATCAAATTCACTTATTCCTTTAGGTGCTTCCCACATGACTTTAAATGAATTTGATGTTATAGAATCCTTGTCGAAAGTAACATTCATAGGACGTAGAGGGACCGTTCGATATGTTGCTGTCGTTGGTAAGGATATTTCATCCTCCGACATTGTTTGTACTGATATGTTGTACGCTCGACCGGGGACCAACCCTTTAAATGCTGCTTGTGCTGGACCAGGCGGCTCACCCTCTTTCTCAACGTAAAGGACACTTTCTAAAGCATCGGGTGGTTCAATAGATACTTTGTAATGAGTGTATATCCCAGCCGGATATGGCGGTTGCCATAATACGAGCAATGTTGTCTCGTTTCGGAACCATACGATGAATTTTCCGGGGGTATTAGGCTCTGTGAAATGCAGGTGAAGACAAATAAGTGACAAATATTGAATGATAAAATTTGCTTTTAGTGTTATTAAGGTGCACTATGAAATTTTATAAACAATATATGATTATTATAGATACTCTCAAATTATATTGAGATGTTTGATGATAAGATGAAAAATGTACGAAGCAATACGTTTGAACGGAAGTACATGCACAAAAAGGAAACAATATTGTTAGCTGTCTACGAAACACAAACCGCATTACTGTCGACACATGCATAACAAGAAAATATCGTAAAATTTATTTTTTTCAACCTAATTTTTTTTAGGAAACGAGGATCAACAGATGATTTGCTTTTTATCTCGCTGTATATAATATGAAAGCCTCGTGCAAATTGGTTGATTTTTATGAGAGGTTTTTATGTCAGTTTTTATAGAATATCTAGATTTAAGAGTGAGCCTGTGTAGTATCCTTTTCCATTTAGGGTGTTGTTCATTTTCAGATGGATAGACGACTGAATCTACTTAATGCTTGCCTTTTCCAGTCATCCACATTATTTAGTTTCGACACTTACTCACAGACCTGTTTAGTAGTCTCATGAATTCGCTGGACACAAACTGCTGAGATGGAAAATTTTTCTCTTTTTGAATTAAATAGTGCTGTTATCTAGGCTTGAAGGACATGAAAGTATGAATGGGAGATCTCAACATTAAAGAATCCTGCTTACTCGAGTGCACTGGACCACCTCAGAGGCTTTGCATCTCCCCCACCTGAAACACACATCCTATTTATTATTATTTCCCCCCTTTCGAAAGTTTCGGTTTCATTATCATAACAGCAGCGGGACAACACAAAAATGAATACAGACATACGTTAATTCCAACCCAGAGAATGTAGAATGAAATGGTAATTCGGCCACTTTGAATGTATGGAAAAATAGTGGAAGTTAGCAAGGATCCTGTCTACAACTGATCACTCATCAAGCCAGTACGCTGCAATCTTAGTTTTCACAAGTTGAGTTTTTCAATGAATCGAATGAATTCAGTGAATTGTAAATTGAATCCTCTAGCAAAACATCACGATTGATTCACCAACCGTGTGAAGACTAAAATGAATGAATAAATAGACGAGGTAATGTTTATAGACATGATGATGGACGAAACCTTAATTTTTACGGCCTTGACGATAGGTCCAGATTCGCGAGCTATTACGAACATAACGACAGATTCGCACTGGACTATATGTAGGATTCTGACGAATCGGACGATGACTGCTTAATACATACCATGTCAGCGGATCATGTCTATACAATTATGGCATCCTGGGAGCTGGTATTTAAAAGCATAACAACATCTTTGTCCATCAATCAACAAACTGCGGAATAAGAGCATGAAGGCCTTGACACATTCAACCCTACATGGAGATTTCGGTCTGCTGTGTACTTACATGTGACTAGTCCTAAGATCATGAACGCTATGGAAAGAGCAAGCGACGCAGAATACAGCCGCTAGTATTTACAAAGTATACCAGCTCCCTTACCCTGCACGCATGGACCACTTTGATTTCCCCAAAGAAGCGTTTCGATAATGAAAATATTATGGTATGCTGGGTCTACCGTGCAAACCGCTGTCATCTCGTACGCATTTCCATCCATCTGACTCAACAGCTCATGCGATCAGTTCTTGTTACAGAAGAGCCAAATTCTCCTCGACTTGGCGCAGGTGGTGAGTCTGCGCCATCTGAAATCAACGGCTATTAAGTAGTACAAGTAGATTCCCTCTACACAGTTATCGAGAGGCTGTCAATCAGAAAGCCTTACCTGGCCAGCCACGGAGAAAAGTTACTGCACAGCTCCATCAGCCTGGAGGATGTTGCCATTGAGTCCAAACCTTAAATGGCTACCAGGCTGCCGGAGAGGAAGACTCATCATGCAGAAGATACACGAAGCCTTTATTAATTAATTACTCTTTCAACTGTATGTATATCTAGGAAGCGTCGTTTCTGCCGGCGGTGTCATCGAATTTGATATCGCTTGACGCGCTAGATCCGCCCTCCCTGCCTTGTCTAAAATATGGAAATGCAGTTATCTCAACACCAAGATCAAGTTAAGACTGTTCACCGATAATGTCAGACAAGTCTGTTGAACGAATTGAGTGGACTTCTTTTCGTGAGTCTTTTTGCCAGCCGTTAAGGACTCACTACAGGACAATATCCTTCAACTGAAACGAGTCCGCTCGCAAGATCCATCGAAAGATTTTGAGAGGTACTATAAATCTGTGCCTTCGCTAGCCGATAGGTCAAAAAATTTCTTAATGGAAGATAAATTGGTAGGGTGCTACGTCGTGGGCTGAGACCCGATGTTTAGAGGTAACTTCTCTATTTTCCGGTTGGCACGGTTCGCGAGCTGCATTAATTAGTACAGCACAGTTAAGCTTTCAAGCAGGTTCTCAAGCCAATTGCATAGCATAGAATCTGGAGAGGAGGTGATCATGAAGCGCATCTCAGGAAATCCTCAGTCTAAGAACCAAGTTTTGGATTTAGATTTGGTCTGCTGGAATTGTCGGCAGATTGGACATATGTTTAAACACTGCTAAAAGCATCCCAAAGCTTTGCTGTGGTTGTGGGCTCCCGAATAGGTGAGGAATCGAAGTGCTCAAAGGACCCCCTACATTTCCAGAGACATGCAAGCACGGACTTCACGGCCAATTTCACCATCTTTTTATATTTCCGGGATAACTTTTCTCTTTTAGTCGTCTTCGACCACTCTGGATGCTCCTTATAACCTCATCTCCTTCTTCATTAGAAAGTAAGATATGAATCGATAAAAGACACGTTACTCAATGCGGTGAAAAACCTGTTGCTAGGTATTTCGGTGAAGCATTGTTGTTGGGTTTCAAATCACCGACGACTTACGAGGAATCAGACCGACCACTACACGATCAGCAGTAGATGTAAGAGTTATCGTCTTGATGTGCGTAACAAAAGAAGCACTGACATCGGCCTCGAAAGGGTCCACCATCTGATGGTCACTTACGTTCGTTTGCGTGTTGCATCCGCCACTTCTCGCCCTAGCTGTCGCTCGACAATGGGAGAGCTATATTGTTGATCGAACGGCAGATCTACTGAGAAGCGCGCTTGAGAATATCGATGAGCATTGGGCCACCATCAAAAATGCTCTTTTCTCGGGTGCTGCACAGGTCGTCGGCCACCTCCCGAAAGGGCATCATAATATCTGGATGACTGCAGAGTCGTGAAATCGGATCGATGAACGGAAGGGATTGAAGGCTCTACTGACCGCAGTGAGTGATGGCGGGGGTGACGTGCTCGAACTACGATACCGAGCGAAATCCCGAGAAGTTCAGTGTAGCGTACGCCGTGCTATTGCGCTGGTCATGGAAGTGGAAGATGTCGCAGGTCGCAATGATTTCAGAGCTCGCAAATAATTCAATGACCCTATCAAGGACGTTAACGGTCGATTTCTCATCCACGATAATGAACAACTGAAGAGGTGGAAAGAAAACTTCACCACAGTCCTTAACCGTATCACATTCGGTGATGTTCCTCCTCTGGTGGATGAAATGGCTAGTCACCGTAATATGCGGATACGAACTGTTCCTCTAAGCAGAGGAAAAATCATTTCGGCCATCAATGCACTCAACCGAAGCAAAGCCGTTGGGCTTGACGGTCTTCCCGCAGAATTATTTATCGTTTCACCTGCAGTTACTGCAGATCTGGACGATGACATCTCCTCAAACACCTCGAATACGTTGATGACATCTGTTTCCTCCCTCACTGGGTGATGGACCTTGACCAAATGGCTTTCGATTTCCAAAGAGAAGCAAGTTGAGTCGGACTGAAGATAAACGCCAACAAAACTAAGGTTCTCAGTCTGATCACCCTCTCTGTATTAATGGGCAGAGTATCGAAAGCGACGATCAATTTGTATATCTAGGAAGGGTGGTTTCTGCCGACGGCAGCACCGAAGTAGATATTGCACGACGCATAAGCAGTGCTAGATTGACTTTCGCTGCACTACCTAAAATCTGGAAATGCGTACAGACTTGGCACTCGTATGCGATGTGATAGGAAAATGGAAATGGCAGTGGATACGCCCCACATTAAGGAGGGGCGACAATTGAATTGCGGCTATGCTACGCAGTGGAATTCACTCTTCCAACATGTCCGACGAGTGGGCACTTGGCGCAGAACAATAGAGGGGTAAATACCATATATTGTTGACTTCACCCACGAAAGTCACACAATGACTGTAGCCCTTTTGGCCTCATGAAATGACTTATTTGATGTCAGGAAGCAAGAATCTTTTGATCATCATGATCACAGTTCCTATCAGTGAAGAATGCAAATGTCCTAGAATCTGGGACAGGGGTTAATATTTTGCGGGCCCACCCCTCATTCTTTTATTTCAATGAAATCTTTATAACATGCTGCAGAAAATTCCGGACCAGGGAGTGAGTTTTATATAAAAATAAAACTAGGTAGCTTTCTCCTACTACAATATATTTTAATAGTTAGTAAATACGTATTACGAGAGCTACTTACTCTTTTCCTCAGTACTTAAGCTAGCTGAGGAAGAGAGTAAGTAGTTCTCGAAATACGTATTTACTAACTATAAAATATATTGTAGTAGGAGAAAGCCACCTAGTTCTATTTTTATTTAGAAGAACTACAAGCATCGGAACGATAACTATGATATTTTAAGATAGTTTTATGTTTTTTGTGGGATGAGCTTGGATTTCTAAAAAAATAAAGTTTGAAATAGAGAAGGGCTCTGTTAGAAGACATTTCGAAAAGTGAGCCTTCAACTGGACTCTGGTGATACTGAAGCACATCCTGAACCGAAGTAACGCACCAATTTTTCTACGGTCTGGGTACGAGGTAACTGTTTTTAATCTAATCTTTATACCAAAGATTTTATTCACAGACACGTGACGGCATATTTTTTACCAGAATAGCTAGTAACTGTCATATATATACTACTTTCCTGAGCAAATAAAAACTATTTCCAGCACTCAAATGTAAGGAGTGTATCTGAAAAATGGGAAAGGTTCGTCGGGGTATGTTTTAAAACCCGGACGCAGAGCTGTTGTTAAAGGAGGAATTACATCCAGCCCCAGATTTTCTCACGAGGCTTGGGGGTAGAAATAAAGTATAATAAAATTTGGCTGAATTTCCACCCCGTTCCACCCTAGATTATGACTAACTTCGTTATGCACCAATTCCCAAAATAAATAAAATTGAGTTAGATGAATATGGAGATCTATACCGCGTAATCGATTAATACAAAGAACTGTGTTGGCATAAGCTAATTGTTATACCAATAAGACTCCATAGATACTCAAAAATAAACTGTTCACCCAGACGCTTCAATGGAAGGAATAATAACAGAGGGGATAATCGAACACTTCCCCCGCTCACTGGGCTTCCGAGCCCGGGGGAATCGCCCTCTTTTTCTCCCTCCCTCGTAAGGTCTGGTTGCAATCATCCGACTAGACCATTCTTGTGCTAGATCGGTAGAGTCGTTACACCCACAAATCAATAAAAAGTGGATCGCTTCTATTATCATTATTACGATTACCTTTTACCTCAACTTGAACTCCAAGTATTCGCTCCTGAACCATCGGTTTTTAGTATTGAACTGTTAGAAGGGAAATTTAAGTGTGTCGCCAGGAAGGCCTTTATAATAACACGTAAGCAGGCACATATAGAACAGCTGTTGTTGAACCAGCAGCAGACTTCTGACTTTTTTCATTGTAATTGCTGATTTTCATCACCAGCGCTCAACTGTAAAGTATCACTTTTTTCTGGGAGAAATTAAATTGGCCCCGAAGTTCTTGAAATGACGTTCTACGCTCTGTAAGATGCTAGAAGGACAATGAGACTACTGACAAGACTCAAAAGTTTCCGTAGTTATCCCGTTTCAAAATAATGAAATGTTAATGATAAAGCTCACTCTGAGGGTTCTTGAATAGCCCGAACCAATAAGCATACCGAAAAAATTCGTCAAATTATTCTAAAAGGTTAATGAGTGGACATTGATGACCTGCATACAGCATTACGCAGTTGTTTGAAGTGTCCTAGAGTTCAGTTCACCGAATTTTAATGGAAGAATTGGTGTGGACAAGAGTGACTGACAAATTCGTGCCTTATCTGCTGTAAAGCGGAAGGAATACAACCTGCAACAAATTCAAACGTGCAATCTTGATTTAATTCTTCTCATATGGGAGGAGTAAGAGAAGAATTGACATCTTCGAGTCAGACAGCTAACCAGGCGTTCTATCTAAAAGTTACGAAAGAATTGCGCAAGATACTTTTCGACAAAATGTATAGTTTGAGCTCCACGTGCCAGAGTTCGTAGAATGCCCTCTTTTAGAAATAGAATGCTTCGAAAATGGGCAACGCAAGTTAAATCAAGAAGGACGCCTGCGGCAGAGACGGGGAAAGAGGATGATTTCCCCCGGGCCACGAAGTTTGTTCAGGGGTAGGAAATATTGACTTTTGTCTTCCAAAATCAACGGATGTATGGCATTTATTTCAATATTGCTCACAACCGGATGATCATCTTTTATCTCCAGCTACACATTTTTTTGTCTGGAAGACAGCTCAGATTTCTTAAAAATACAAGTGGATTAGGGGCTCACTATTGCTGTTTCCACATCCATTTCTTGTAGAAGCAGGCCTAATAGGAGGGCACAGAAAGTTCTTGGGGATCTGGAATATAGAGAATTTAACAATTAATGTTTACCCCGGGCCTGCACGTTGGTTCTTGGTGGTCAATGTCTTGATTACACTATGACTGAATTTTGGATCCTACTGTCTTTATTTGTGCTAACAAGGCCAAGTAAACCTTAGAATTGAACCTACTAAATTCTCTCAGAATATTTGCAATGGCTTTACTCTGATGTGGCCCATCACAGACAAAGGGAATGTTTTACTGACCGTAACAGTGACTCAAGCTTTACTATCGGAACCATATTAGATGAAGATCCTTTATGTTTATTGACCGCTTTATCGCTCTAATCTTCCTTTGTCAGAGTTATCTTTTCTCTCTTATCCTAGATCCAGTCTCACAGAGCCACTGCGCTCTGACTACCCGGGATGAAGGGATAATAGAATGTATGCATCACACAGCAGATACAGATACTCCTAATAAATATAAACTTCATTCTTTACTGAAAGTAACCTTTAAGGGCATCGCCAGTTGCTGCCAAAGTTTTTCGGCAAATTTGACAGAAAGACCATTTGTGGTAATGGTACATGAGAAACTATGTGAGAGTTTAGAAAAGTTTCCCTCATGGTATTCAAACCAATGACTAGGTTTAACCTGCCTTTTCACATAGGTTTGTTGTTGATATCTTTCTTGAAACTTTTTGTCCCCTAATCGGATAATATTGGCTCAATTGACCTGGAGAGGCAATTTTACTTCAGTAAATTTCTCTCAAGCTATCGTCTACTTGAAACAATTAAGAATTTGACTTCTCTTTGTGGTTATACAAACTAGACGCGGTTAGTATGAGAAGACCTCAGCATCTTTGTGAAACGAAACCTCGAAGTTGGACTTTTAACAACAAAGGTAATATGGCCAGGCCCATTAGTCTATTAGTAGTCCCTTGAAACAACCATTCCGAGGTGGACCAACATATCAAATTATTTATTCACGTTTAGACAGGTGGTGTGATTCAATGTTTGGTACCTGATCAGAGTCTCGATCTGACAGCACGTCAAATGACAATTTAGTGTTGACCTCTTTGCAAAGGTTTTATCCTGATTATGTTTCACATCCCAAATCGCCGCAAAGAGCTTTTCGAGTTTGACGTCGCATTATGTTTTCTTCGAATCAAGCGCAATTAATGAAAGAAGGCACAGGTTTTAGGAAGGAATGACATCGACTGGCAAGAATATCAAGTTGGTTCGAAGCATAGATCGAGGGCGCTCTTTTTTCGCCTCTTTCGTGGGCAGTGAAAAAAGACTGTTGACATTGATTAGAGCGTGGTTCTAGTTTTTGTTGTTGAGAGCAAGCATTCATATAAGCAAAGAATGACAGAGAAGTGCAAAGAAATCCGCATTGAAGAGTTCAGGAAGGTGGACGAGGTTCTTCAAATTTTTGCGCCTCACTTTCTAAATTGAGCCTCAACATCATTCAAATTTGGTAGTTTTTTCGATACACATGATTGCCCTAATGCGACACCCACCTGTATTACTATGGAAAATTGTCATAATGTTAACGTGCCGTAACATGAATGTTCTTCTGGCCCTATAGTTGGGCTCCTGAATGCAAAAGTTTGGATGTTGAGACTTGCATGTGTTGTACCTCCGGAAAATTCGGTAAAATACCGCGTGTTTATTCAAGTCGTCTTCATGCCACACCCACTCTGTTGACAATTCCAGCTAGTCAAATCAGACTTAAAAATTCCATCTAAAATATGCGGTCATCGCATGTCTTTTGCCGTTATCGAGCAACAGACGTGTACTGAAGCTACCACGAATTCGTCGGATGAATCCAATAGTTTCATTAGGGGAGACTCTTCATGATGGCTGATTATTTGTAAGCGCGTAGGTTACTCAGCCAGGTTTCCATCTATTAAAGGGTTATACAAAAGAATCCAATTTAAAAGAAAAACTATGTTCTGATCGAATTGGAAATACAACAAAAAAACTATGTTCTGATCGATTGAGAAATACAATTAAAGTGAGAGATACCGAGATTATTGTGGTATAACCACTGGTCCGTTTAACACTATCTACACAATTGAAATGTTTCTATTATTCTGTGGAGAAATGCCCCTGCTTACTTTTATCTGGATTTATGTTAACGACACTATCCCCAACCTTTCTTCTGGTTATCTTAGACATTTGAAAAAAAAACTTTGTTTCTATGATATTATCTGAAATTATAGTCCTTTTGCCCTGGTATCAACTAGATAATGAAAGGACGTTTGATGCAATCTATAAATCTTCAAGATCGCGGCAAAATAGAAAACTTTTCTAGTGTGGAATGACAAATGTGTCAAACTTTGTGATGGAATTAAAAATTACTTCTTGAATAACCACACAACAAAAGGTAGAAACTTCATAATACAAGTGCCAAAAACGAAGCGGACGATTCCAATCGTGAATAATTTTCAAACCAACGTGATACTAGCGTGAAGCAGGAATTGAAAACGAACAATTTTTATGTAAGCGATAGATATTTATATATTGAAATAAAAATAAGACCAATTTGGACATAGACCGTGAAGTGTGTTAGACCACTTCAATTCTAGATTGCAACGGTGAACTACGAGGTAATGTGCTCGGTACTGCACTTGTCCGCCATTATTATCTGGTTTCGAATCAGGTCCTCACATTCATGACTAACTCAACTGATGCCCGGCATATAGTCCACGATGAACATGCCTCTATCATTAGCGAGATTTGAACCGTGGGCGTCCATTGCCAGAGCCTAGTATTCTAAGTTCTAAGCCATATGAACATTATATTTATATTAAAATGTCAGCAAAAAGCACTAAAAACTGTAATTTTCAATTAAATCAAATCATTGTCACTAAAAATACAAAAAACTACATCAAAAAAAAATCCATGCCAAACTCAATTCACCTTAGTATTTCTAACGTTAAAAACCATTTACCTCTGAGAATTTTAATGTCCAATAAATCCTTGTGACGTGCCCTTTTCACTAATTCACGTGATAACAAGGAAGGTTAGAAAAAATTATATAAATTATGTTAAATTTAATGACTTTTATGAACCGATAGAGGAAAGTAAATGATGCTAAGATATTTATAGATTCCCATCACCTTTTACTAAACAAAATTATATAATTTCCACTTACTTGTTGTAAAGTTTCGACTAGTGTAAGCCACAGATTCTTTGCCATCGTAAACTGTGTAAGCTTGGACCTGATATGTAGCTCCTGGCGTTAATTCACGCACATGATATTGTAATGAGTTATCCTCGATAGTGATTGTCCTGTTTGTTTCATAGGCATCTGAGAGTCCAAGAATTTTTATTTTGAAGGATGTATAATTTCCTTGAGTCGGTGAGCTCCATCCTATCACAGCTGTTTTGCCGCTACGTACTGCTACGGAGAGGTTTGATGGAGGATCAGGAGCTGGAAGTAGTGCAAAAAAAAAAAAGAATTTAGTTACAAATATACATAATATTTGTTAAAATAATTGCAATGGATTAGAAGGCTTTTTTTGACATGCACAATAAAGTCAGTGAACGTATAAAGACAATTGTCCTGACATTTTGAGTAGAGGACACGAACAGTTGGAACGGCCGGGTTTGTATCAAAGTTTTCAATTATTTCGTCTATAAAAAAATTGAGCTAGTGGAAAATTATGGGAAAACCCCTATTTCGACTTGGTTTTTTGGATAATGATTTTGATCGAACACTTGTTAACTTCAGCCTTTGTCAGTACCAGTGCGGGAATCTGTTTCAAATGTATGGTTGCCCACAGTCTAGTTTTGACCACAGATGTTTGCTTTTAGCTCTTACTTGTACCGCTTTAGTAGGTTTACCTATTGTACAGTATTAAGTATAATACAATAGTAAGATAGGCAGGCAATAGACCGGTGAAAAATATAGTGTAGAAGATTTACCAGGATTACGCCAATCTTAGTTTAGAAGACAGGATACGCAAGGAGTAGACGGAAATTTTTAGATCACTTCACATATCCCAATAGGGCACTCTCTTCTCAGAAGAAAAGAGTCGATCAACCATAAACAACTCGGACGACATACTAGATAACTAAACGTTGAAGGTGACCCTTTGGAAATCTGCAATAAAAAGTCTTCCAGAAGGAGAGAGGAGCGAAGCGCAATAATGAATTGACTTTTAGCTAATGGTCCGTTTGGTTTGTAAAGTGCCCAGGCTTTCATCAACCTGAAGTATATATATGCTGTAGAAATTTCCCCACGTGCCTTCATTTAGAAGAACTTTGGCTGTTTCTTTTCGGGCTGATGAAACTGGTAAGTAAGACAACGTTCAAAGGTCCGTTTATGCCGGGATGCCCTAGAGGCTAGTGAGTTGCTTTCTCTTGGAGCTCTGTGAATTTTCTACTAGGAAATATTCTACAAGTGTGACTTTTAACATGAGGTTGTCGGTATAACAGCAGATCCAACCTAGACAAAACAAAGGAGTTTTGACTAATAACAGAGTGACGCCTGTGTATCTGTTTAAGTTGGGGGAGAAGCATAGCCTCTGAGAACACATACCGTGGTGGCCCATTGTACTCGACTCCCATGCCTATGGGAATATTCCGGATTCGTTTCATTGTTGTAGGATTTCCGTTAGTGGATGTGATGCAGTCCGTTACAACTGGAGTCCATCAGCACCAAATGTCTGATGCACCACATAATCGAAGAGAATGATCCGTGAATTCCGCTTCCCCATTAATATACACGAGGGCCACGTACTATTTTGCACAATTCCTATTCTGAACATATGTCCAGTTAGTGAATTGTGGCCAGAATGCCCACAATACCTTCGCAAGTCTTCCTGCTTTTCAACAAGATAAACTATGCAATGCGTGCTAGGTTCCGACAGGAAAAGTTTGGTGTGTTTAGCAGCATTTAAACTCTTCCACTTGTCATTTTGGGAAGTTTTTGAAGACAGCCTTAACTAATGCTCGGCTGTTTTCGATCCCGGCATGAGAGAGATTGAACTCTCTAGTGCTAAGACATCTAATATTTCATTTCCCTTTATACCCACAGTGACCAGGTACACAAAGTATTTTCGCTGTATTGAATCTAGAAATAGAGTTCCATTGGTTTCTACATTCGTGGACGATTTTCCAACTGATCAAAGGGCTACTCAACGCTCTCGCTGCAGATTGCAATGCGCCTGCCCTTCAACCGCATGCCAATCACCTAGGTTGTGACGTTTCATATGTAATTGATGTAACCCATAAATTGAGACTACTTTGATATTTAATGTTCTTCAAGAAAGTAAAATGTTACGAGGCTTATTTATGCTAAACAGGAACTGAACCTGGGAAACGCCTGCTGATTCAAAATTAATAGCTCCACTACCAACTCCTATCTCCACCTATACCTGGTGATCGCTGGGATCGCTTTCTTAATGAAAAACTGTGGATGGAGAAGGATCAAAACGAGTCTACCCCGCCTAAAATCAGGATCAATTGTACCACCTGGTCCTCCAGGTTAGCGATGGGATAGAGTTGACAACTTTAGACGGAAAACTACATATTACAGCCTCGGGCTGGGTGGATTTCATAACGACGGACACGACGAAAAAAATGGACGAACGGGCGAACGATTGGCGCATTTCCTCATGGAGCGTGCGTTTACTGTGCAGAACAGGAACTGCTAAGTAGCTAGCTAAAACTTTGCCCCTATATAAGACCGATGCCCCAGCATTAAACAAGTCGGAATACCGGAAGCTCGTGCTTCGGGTATAAAGGTTTTGTGTTCATCTTATCTAAGAAATTTCAACGCACATTTTTCTCCCCGTATACAGCTACAAAACTACGAGACATACGTACATATTACAGCCGTAGATGTTACGCTCACCCTTAACCAGCAAACTACCTATTTTCGAATACTGTACACATATAGGCACGTATATAAATTGATCGTAGCCATATTTCCGATTTACTTCTTATATTTATCTGAAATAAGCTCTACCCCCAAAGTTCATTAGCACGCATATACTATATACCTACATATACACATGTCTCGTTGGAATAATTGATATTCATATACAAATGATTAAAGAACTAAAACAAAATAATTCTTTTCCACCCAATTCATACGAACTTACTTCGTTGTGGTATTGACGAATTGATATGTGATGATGACATCATCAGGTTGTAGAGTGCACGAAATTCACAAAAAATTGTAAAGTTTGACCTCCTATAACTTTGTTAATAATAGTTGGATTTTCCTCAAACTTGACCAAATTATGCATTATATTCTTCATTATACTCATGCCAAATTTTGTACTTCTGGGACGAACATAAGGGGGGTGCCGGGTAAATTTCTAAAATATGGAAATATACTATTATTAACTTTATTTGTGCAGATATCGGAACCGGATATATTTTGAGGCCTAGATTTCATAGAGATGCACTATTGAGATTTTTTTCAGATTTTTCGGTTGGATAGGTTCTGAGAACGAGACCTGTTACACTTTTTGGGGGTCATATTTTGAGCCCTCACTCCCCTATGTTTCACCCAATATCTAATATTGAACCAGTTTCAAAAAGTACTAATTGAGACCTTTCATTTGATACCCCACATGGCCACATTTTATGAAAAAAAAATTTGCACCCTCCTTTCACATGTATGGGGAGCCCCCCTTAAACTTAACACAAAATGGCGGCAGTTGCTGCATGTAAAGGGAACAGCAGATCACATACTTCCACCAATTTTCGTGACAATCGGTTCTGCCGTTTCCGAATAAATCGGCTGTGACAGACAGACAGACAGACAGACAGACAGACAGACAGACGGACAGACAGACAGACAGACAGACAGACAGACAGACAGACAGACAGACAGACAGACAGACAGACAGACAGACAGACAGACAGACAGACAGACGGACAGACAGACATCGAATCGATTCTAATAAGGTTTTGTTTCACACAAAACCTTAAAAAGGCGCCTTGGACAGAGACTAGTTTTCTGGAGAAGAGCCACTACAGCATATATTATAGCGGTCATCCAGTAAACCATGTGCCACGAATAGGATTCCTAGCTTGCCAAAAACCGGAACTTATGGATATCGAGTTCAAAAACATAAGTGAATAGCTATTCACTCTGCGCTTGCGAGGCAAATTCCGAAACATAAGCCTGATTTACGTTCACGTCCCTACTTAGGATATTGCAGAATCAGATAAGGTTATCTTTTACGTGGAAAAACTCTGGAAGCCTCACCTAGGTATGATATCAAAATCAGTCGAATAAGGACGGCGATACGATATGTCGGTCCTATAGCCTATAGCACAAAATTACAGTTGACAACAGACCTTAGCCCCGATAAAGAAGAAGGGTTTGAAGTAACCTACTTGGTACTATCCTCAGCGAAACAAAAATATTTGGAGTTACTTCGCTATGTTAAATCCTACCTGATCCCTTCTGGTGACAGGTCCCGCGACAGGCTAACCAAGAAAATGTATTCAATGTCGTTGAAAACAAAAATGATCTTGCTAAATTTAAAATCTCGAAGAAATGTTGAAATGTGTTCACTGGAAACACGGACGAAGTCGTAAGAACCCTTCGGAAAAAGTGCATGGATATTTGCGCTCTACAAAAAACTCGATGGTGTGATGTCAAAAGCTGCGACTTCAGTCATTAAAGAAGTCGAGCAATTGGACGACTATTATATCAGCTGATTGCACGATTCACGTCTTTACCGCATAAGCACCACAGACAGGTCAACCTGATGCCGAGAAAGATGCCTTTTGGCAACTTCCCAACACAAAGGCCTGTAACGTGTCTGCTCATGACTTTATCGTAATTGCGAGCAATTTTAATTGTCATGTGGGTAAAAAGGTAGACGGTAACATATTTCATGGGGAAAAGAATTTGTAGCACGCAGTGAGGGTGGCAAACATATTGTCAATTACTACTACTTATTAAAACATGGCTAATCAGACGATTGTTCCACTTTCTAAATTTTATAGTGGGAACAATAAAATATAAATCTTCATAAGATGTCAACATTTTATCACCGTCACCAACTGTAAAGCCGTTCGTATGATGGCATCGCACTTCAACATCGGCTATTGATGGAGGAACGCATTGGTGGCGATTTCATGAGAAAAAAGAATGTCAAAGAATCATGGAATTACGTTAAAAACACGGCATTTATAAGAATGCCAATCGGGAAGCTTAGAAAGCGATCGCTACTACACGATCGGCCCATTACAAAAATAAACTCGACCCTCGTTACGACGAGAGAGATTTGTATCGACTTATCAAAAGCCGATACCATGAACAACCTATTCAAAAATGGACTGATCCCCTCATGCAACACGGTCTCAGACTGAATCTAAATAAAACAGAATTTTTGCCGACCGACCCCAACGAAGCAGGCACCATCACTGCTAGTGGCAGTGACCTGTTCAGAACTGAGGGATTTAAATATCCTGGATCAATGCTGCAGCCAATGGTGAAATGCGTTATGACATTCTTCCCCACATCAGGGCAACTTGGATAAAGTTGCATTCCGCAACGTTCTTTGTGATCGTTGTATCAACGAACGTCTTAAATCGAAAATTTACTGCAGTGTCGTCCGCCCTGTCGTCCTCTAGGACTCTAAGTGTTGGGCGAATCTAAAAGAAAATGAATGGCGGGTCGCGGTAATGGAGACGAAGATGTTGCATTGGACTATTGTTGTAACACACCATGATCATTCGAAGTGAAGATATCCGCGATCGATATTAGTTCGAGAATTCACTTGCTAAGATTGATCTGAACATCGAAATCCATGGGAAGCGACCAAAGACCTGTCGAAGTAACGTTGGCTTGGTACGCTGGATGGTAATTTGAGAGCTTCACGACTCCATTCAGATCAGGCCTTTAACCGAGAAAACACTCCGCTTCTCAAAGTGACAAAGGCGGAAGAAGAAGAAAGGAAGCATAGAATAGGATCCCCACCTACATCCATAACAAAGTCGTTCGTAACTCCTATAAGGAGCAAATGGATGCTGCAATAATAATAATAATCGTTGGCGCGACAATCCAATTGGATCAGGACCTTGAAGTGTGTTAGAGCACTTCATTCAAGACAGAAATGGTATACTATAGTATTACAGTACCCTATAGGAGGCAATGTGGCCAGCATTGTGCTCGCCCGAGATTATTACTCTGATTTGACTCAGGTACTTATTCACAGCTGAGCCGACCGGTATCCGACCTCAAATTACGATACAAATTCCACTACAATAACCGCAGCTAATACAGGTTATGGAGATGGAGCATAGATAAATAAGACGACGGACAAATGCTACCATTACCAACCATGGAGGAGAGGATTCGATATCCCGACGAAGCGAATACGGGTAATCCTGACCAAAGTGTGAGCTCAGATAAAAGTAGCAGAATCACTCTCGAGACTTTTCATCATTAAAAACGAGTTAACACAAAGGGATGTTCTATTGTGCACAAGAGATCCGTGACACTGATGTAAATGCCTGATGAAACTATCCTCTTCAAGTCCATCATTCAGATGCTGGTCAATCCTAAGGATATGGACATAATGCGAATAGTACTGGTCAACTGAGAACAATAAAGATAGGAGAATACTACTTTGAAGCTGCTAATAATTTCCCCTATTTAGGGTCGAAAATCACAATCGTAGCCTATATAATGATGAAATTTATGAGCAATGCCACCACCGTCTTACTCCGCATGGGTGAGGATGGTTTAATCGGAAAGTCTATAATTGCAATATCTATGATAGGAAAAGAAAACGTGGTAGACCCTCTCTCAGATAGAGTGATGGCGTAAGCTGGGACAATAGACGATTTTTGGCGATATTGAATTGGTGGAGCTGGGGATGTTTGATGTTCACTAAGGCAAGCCCATATAAGATATTGTTGCGCCGTTGATAATGATGAGAAACAGAAGATTCAAATGTTCCAAATCCTTGTTTAGTAGTATACCACATAGCTTCATAAGTACCTGGAGTTTTAATCAAAATATGATTTTTTTGGAAAAACAAGATTCCTTGACGCTGATTCTACAGGGATATGACCTTTTAGTTTTGGTACGACTTTATATAAACATACATATTTTACAGAACGAGTATGTTGAAACTTTAGTAATTCATTTTAAAATAAACGTAGAAATCATAGCTTAAATAATTTTATTGATATAAAGGAAAGGTATAATTGGCGAGACTTTCTCAGTAGAAAAATTTCACAACTTCAATAATCAGTTTAGCTTATTTGGAATTTTTGTGTTAACTCATTTTTTAACTTTCAATTATTTTTTTTACATTTTATTTTAAAGCCTACTGCGCCACGGAGAACACCGGTGGTGGCATCTATCATTCGAATTAACATTCGAAATAAATTTCGAATGCTGTTAACCTTGCTGCGCCACATCACTCCGCCCCAGGTGAAACCTAGGGGTTCCAGCGACTGAACCCGGAAGTGCGTTCTCCATTATTCTTGCGAAGCGAACGCGACGTTGATTTGGGGCGTACACGGGCTTTAACCTGGATAAGGAAACAGCCTTTTTATGTCCCCGATCTAGAGCTGGAAGAAATGCTCTTCTCGCTCGTATACTAGCTCCGCGGGGCTGGCAGCAAATTCCTCTCGGCGGGTTGTTTGGAGGCCAAGTAGGACGAGAGGCAAGACCTGAGTCTAGGACGGATGCCGAACGAGCCATAATGGCGGCTTTCAGCGTCCGGTGCCAACCCTGTAGCATCCCATTGGATTGCGGCTGATATGTAGTCCGCTGGCGTTTGAATCCCAGGAGTTTGCCTAACTCCGAGAAAATAGTGGACTCAAATTGCATTCCCTGGTCAGTGATGATCATTGCAGGGACACCAAAGCGCGGGATCCACTCTCGACAGAGGGCTTCGGCACAAGATTGCGCCGTAATGTCCTTCAGAGGTATTGCCTCAGGCCACTGCGTAAACCTGTTGATGATTGTGAGGCAATACCTGAAACCGTGCGAGTCTCGCACGGGTTACAATGTCAAGGTGTAAGGTATGGAACCATTTGGTAGTGCGGGGAAATGAGCCCACTTCTTTTCTTACATGCCACTTCCTTGCGAAAGGTGGACGGGGCCCCTTTTCTGAGTATTCGCAGTAGAGAGAGAGGTTCGAGCTGAAGATGGGCAACTCCCGAAATTTGTATTTGGGGTTGGATTTGAGGCTCTGAAATACTGCGTCGTCTTGCTGTGCCTTGGCGATAGCCGAGAAGTCGAGTGAGGCGGGGATGTTAATCTCGGAGACATGTGACAAAGCGCCAGCAACTATATTGTCCTTGCCGGGCACGTGCTGTATGTCGGACGTGAACTGGCTTATAAAACTCAGGTGTCAAAGCTGACGAGGGGACGCTTTATCAGGCTTTTGTTTCAAAGCATACGTAAGAGGCTTATGGTCCGTGAACACTGTGAACGGCCTGTCTTCTAGGGAGAAACGGAAATACTTACTGCTCAAGTATGCGCTGCGTTCTGGGTGGCCGTCGCCAGGATCCCCCGCGGACCTAGTTTTTTGAGGTTTGATATCTTTCAAATAATGCTCTCAGGAATTCGCCCAAAATAGACATTGGTATCAAGGCAAAAGACATCTTTGCCTGCCTTTACGGGATTGTAATTATTCAATTGGCTTGGTGGATAGCAGGGGATTGACAATTCATCCAGTATTTGAAATCAATACAAAAGCTCCATTCTGTAGGTAGACATTTTCAATTATGGGCTTATTTTGAGCAAGTACTTTACTTAATGCAGGCAACATTTTTTTGTAGAAAAGTGATTTCGAGTTTTTTCGCATATCTTTATGGTTTTAGTCCACTCCTCTCGGATTTTTTCGGGCAATCATTTCATTAATTATCTCAAACGGTTAGCGGCTTCTATGCTTTCCGGGCACATTTGAAATCCGCAAACAAACGAAAAATTGTTGTTCTAGGAAGTAATTTGAACCGTCCTTTCGGCACAATATTAACCACACAACACCCCATTCATCTCGACGTGTAGAGTGTATATCCTGCAGAAAATCTAATTTTATCCAGAGAATTATCATCCGCTCCAGTAAGGCGTCAAGTTGAATTGTTATGCCTACAATTTAAAGCATCTGCTACCAAATTCCCAGTGTAAGATTGTAATTTCGATAAGAAATAATAAACACATGTTGCCTACTGTTACCATTGTGATAACGAGGATTCTGAATGTACGTGAAATATGCTCCTTATCAGAATTTCTGGTCGAGATACATGGAAGAGACCAAAAGGTGCCGTGACGAGTTGTAGAAACGAAAATTACATTAACTGCCAATTGTGTGTTGCTTATTATGAACAAAATTATCTCAAAAGTTCGATATGAAGGAAAATATGTGAGAAGATCCTAATTTTGAGGAAAATTTAATTATTCCTCCTTTTTGAGCCCGAAAACTTTTAAAGATGTTGGACCGGTCCCAATATTTGAAGTTGAAATTCAAGCTCAAGTAGATTGCTCACAATAACAGCTTTTCGTCCCTCCTCCTTGAGTATATGTATTGTAGCCAAGACTTGCATATACCCGTATATATGTATATGGGTAGAACAAAATAGACATCGTTTCCAGGGTAGCACTTCCGACAAGAATTCGCCTAGAGACTATTTTTCTCATCCTATTTTCTATTACCTTCAGGGAAAAAAGATTTTTATATGGTGACTATCTTACCTGTTGTTATCGTAACAGTCCACGTCAACCAATCTTGATGTGTTGCATTTGTATAGTATAGCCAAAAGTTGTATGTTGTTCCAGGAAGGCCATTTGAAAATTGGATTTCATCCCCGACATCTCGTGATGCTAATGTTTTGTTGGGCGGAGGATCTCCATATGGTGGACTGTAGTCTAATCGATAATAGGAATCTTCTTGTCCAAGATTCCCGGGAATTTCTATAACTAAATCAGCGCTGAAAGCAATCTGAAAATACGAAAATAGAAAAGATTTTTTTAGTATTGGAAATTTGTGTACGATTTGAATGAAGATTAATGCTATAAGAGAAAAATGCAGCCAATTGGAAAAATAGAGTAAAGGCTGTCAATGGGCAGAGAATGTCAAAAACGATTGGAAGAATCAGGACTTTTACAGACCGATGGCATTTGAAGAATATTTTTTCGGGATATTATTTTAATGGATGTCAAGGCTGACTTTTTTTTTTTGAAGACTGACCATAAGGGACACATGAGTTACGAATTATAGTAACAATCGGACAGGCTCATTTACTAAAAGGAAAAGGTTCTAGATTTTTGTTTGTAGCCAAGATGCACATCAATATTTTGTATAATACTAATGGAAGCCGAAAGTATGAAACTACGATTACCCAGTACCTGCCCCATAAACGGCTGAAAAAATAAAACCGATCTAAACACGGAAGATCTTAAACATCAAGCAGAGCACGTTCATATAGATACAGAGAATTTTTCAACATAATCTGTACTTTGTACCCCTGAGCGTTCATAAATATAAATATTATAAATACATGGGTATCCCAGTATCTCCGTTTTTTTAAGTATGTGCATAACGCTCTTACAATCACTTAACTCTAATGGAATGTCTTAATAGAAAATGTAAATAAAATAGCTTACAGCATATTATTACGAGCAAATTTACAAAGAGCCAGATACAACCACAAGATACATGACGTTCATAACATTTTGTCACGAATTCATCTAACTTTTCATTAGAGGATATTTTGCAGATGATGACAGAGCAGATTATCCTTTTTAATGGTACAGACAACGATGCCGATGACGATAATTCCTTGAAATGCAAACCATTTGAGTTTATGGTAATTTCGTATCAAGAGGAATGTTGGCAAAGCATAAATATTATGTTTGCTGAAATGCTTTCTGAGCATTTTAATGGCAACTAAGGGAGTTTTCCATAAGAGGAAGTTGTAATGGAAAGGATTGTAATTGTTTTCGCATCAGATCTTTGTTGAGCATGGAATTGATAAATATTGATTTGGGTTCAGGGACTGGCTTTTGAGATTTATTGAATAGTCTGGATTGAGACGGGTTACTAGTTAGTCACTGTGGCACTAAATTTAGGCAATTGTGTACACATTTATCTTTTTAAGGTTTTGTTTGCAAAACAAAACCTTATTAAAATCGATTCAATGTCTGTCTGTTTGTCTTTTTTTTCAGGAAGTGGAAATCTTCAAAAGACACTGGATACACCAGCGTGTGGGATTTTTACCCACTAAAGCCACCCCCGACTCCCTCCCTGCCCCGCGGAACCACCATAAGGTATTACATCACGGAGTGGAGTCAGCTCACTCTAGCTTAATTCCATTTCTTCTGAACGTGGCGCATGTGACCGCGCTTTTCTCTTTTCCTCTGCCTTTCGCAGTTTATCTTGAATGAGTTGACCGCATCCCAATCCTCTTGATGTGCTAGCATTTTCGGCAGCAGATTTTCTGGTACCAGCACCTCTCCTAGAGTCTCCTCTAGATTCTCCTACTAGATAGAAGAATACATGCTCTGGGTCCTCTGGGACTCCATCACAATTTGGGCAGTCGGGTGAGGTCTCCAGTTTAAACCTGTGAAGATATTGGAGATATCCTCCATGTCCCGTGAGAAACTGGGTGAGATTATAGTTAATCTCACCGTGTCGTCTCTCTAACCACTCCTTGATTGCAGGAATGAGCCTGTGAGTCCACCGACCCTTTCCCGAGCGTTCCCACCGCTCTTGCCATCTATTTATGGATCTCTCCCTCTCAGCGTTCTTCGCCTGCAATAAGGGAGAGATTGACTTCGCATGGTATATATTCGCCATCTCATCTGCCAAGATGTCAATCGGCGTCATTCCAGAGATGACGAATGCTGCATCATCTCAGACAGTCTTGAAGGCATAGCATACCCTCACAGCTGTCCTCCTGTAGACTGCATTCAGTTTGCTAGTATTAACTGACATTCGCAACGCCTCGCTCCAAACTGGGGTCGCATAGAGCATGATTGAGGTCACCATCCTGGCTATAGGCAACCTAGAGGTATGCCGTGGCGCTCCCACGTTCGGCACCATCCTCGCCAGGGCCATACTATCAGTGGATGATTTATCACAAACATACTGTATGTGTTGCTTATAGCTGAGCTTCCTGTCTATCACCACCCCCAAGTATTTGATGGCTTGGAAGTGATGATATGATTCCCGATTCTAACACAGGCGTAATTTCTCTTCCGGCGCTTCGTGATGAGGACCGCTGGCCGAATTGAATGCATTTTTCATGTCCAGGGTTACTACCACGCAATATTTGTTGGTGCTACCCTTTCCGTGGATTGCATCTTCGGCCAAGCCAGTAACCAATTTGATGACATCAATGATTGATCTGGCTTTTCGGAACCCATACTGCCGATTTGAAAGGCCGCCTTGGCTCTCAACAACCGGAAGTAATCTATTATAGATTATCCGCTCTAAAATGTTCCCCACCGTGTCCAAAAGACATATGGGTCGGTATGACGATGGTTCACCTGGAGGTTTACCAGGCTTAGGCAGAAGAACCAACTTCTGTTGCTTCCATGCTGCTGGAAATATTCCCTCGGACATGCACGCTTCGAACAACTCGGCGAACATGTCCGGCCTGGATTTCACGGCAAGCTTAAGGGCCTTATTCGGTACTGCCTTCAGGCCCGGCGCTTTATTGTCTCCTATTCTACCGCAGATTTCCAGCAGTGACTCTGGTGACTGGCAAGATTATCGTCGCATTCAGAGGTGGTTGGAATGTGTCTGTCTGTCTGCCGCAGCCACTTTTCTCAGAAACAGCTATACCGATTGGCACCAAACTTGGTGAGAAGGTCGGACCTGTAGACCCCCAGACATGCAGTGAGTGATTTCCTTCGACGTTGACATTTAGGGGGGGTTCACATACATGTAAAAGGGGGGTGTAAACATTTTTTCCACCAAATATAGTCATGTGGGATATCAAATGAAACGTCTTAATTAGTACTTTTCGAAGCCGCCTTAGTTTTGAGATTTGTTAAAAAGGCGGGGAGTGGGAGGGGTGGAAAGTGATGATTTCTTTAACGGACCCATTCTCAGAAACTACCCAACCGAAAAATCTGAAAAAAATCGTGAAGCTGCCTCTATATGGTGCCCAGGCCTCAAAATACTCTCCATATCGATATCTGTTTAAATTAAGTTAATAATAGTATATTACCGTATTTTAGGGAAAATTGAGTAAAACCCCCCTCAAGTTTATCTCAGAGTTATAAAAGTTGGTTGTATTAAAAAATAGAATATGGAGCATATTATCTCCAAGTTTGATCAAAATCATACTATTAATAACAAAGTTACACTAGCTCAAAGTTGTCTTTACCGTGCAAATTTACAACCCGAAGTACTAAATCTGACATGCTAAATGCACATTCTTAACGGGCTACGTACAAATGGGATAGTTCTACACTCAAATATATACACACACGAAGCAAACAAAACCTTTCATACCTGAAGCGCCCAGCTTCCGGTTTCCCGACTTGTTTTAGAATAAATCTAAACGCAAGAATTCTGAATTCCAAATACTTGACTAACATTTAAGGACCTTTCAAAATTGTTGCAATGATAATGTCTTGAAGCTGGCAGTGAAGACTAACCCTTGTGGTCAACACTCTCGAGGTGTGCCCAGTGGAATAAGTAAAAATTGATTTTGGTTTCCAAATCCAACACGCCACCCTGAGAAGATGAGAGCACCAAAGAGTACGTTGCCGCAGCGGGGATACCACAGGGCTCAATACTGGGTCTCTTGCTGTGGAATGTTATGTACCCTATGATCAAAAAGTACCCGGATCGACATCATTTTCGGGCCAATTATTTGATCTCCATCAAAACAACATCCATCTGAAGCAGCACACGTGAGCCAGCGTTTCACGCAGTTATCCATGCGCCGCTGGTAGGCCACCAAAGGGGTAGCCTTCATCTCTCTCGCTGCATTCTATTGTTTCGGCTTCGGCTCGTTTTCGAAACTGGTAGATCCACGTCTTATCATCACTGATTACGTGTTTCATGAAGGTCAGGTCATTATTCGTTCGATCGGCTTCAGCAATCGTTTTTCGATATTGTTTTTGCACCAAATTCAGGTCTGCTAGGACAAGTTAGGACGACACATTTCTTACACAAAATGTCCAGCATAATATGCTAAACGGTCCGGTATGCAATTTCACAAGCAATCTCTCTTAGATTGGTATATTGATTTTTGAGCACTATTTTTTTTGCTTTTTAAGGTTTTGTGTGAAGAAAAAAACTTAATAAGGATTCAACGTCTGTCTGTCTGCCTGTGACACCCGATTTACTCGGAATCGGCTGAACCAATTGTCATGAAATTTAGTGAGAGGGTGTGGTTTGTGAATCCCTTTCCATGCAGTAAATGGCGCCATTTTGTGTTCAGTTTGGAGGGGGGGGGAGGGAGGAGGGAGCTCCCCATACATGCATGCATGGTCAACTGAGAACAATAAAGATAGGAGAGTATAACTTTGAAACTGTTGGTAATTTCTCCTATTGCGGTCCTAGCCTATATAATGATGAAATTTATGAGCGATGCCATGATAGTCTGTTTGCGATGGGTGGTTTACTTACTCCGCATGAGTGAGGATGGTCTAGCCCGGAAAGTATAAGTGCAATATCTATGATAGAGAAAGAAAACGTGGTAGACACTCTCTCAGATAGAACGATGGCGTAGGTCAGGACATCAGACCGTTTTTAGGGATATTGAACTAGTGGATCTTGGAGCAAAACCGGGATGTCTGCAGTTCCTCACTAAGGCAAGCCTAGATCAGATACCTGCTGTTACGCCGCGGAAAATGATGAGAAATAGAAGATGCAAATGTTGTAAATTCTTGTATAGCAGTGAACCACATAACAAGTTCCCGGACTTTTATTTCAAATATGATTTTTTGGAGAAACAAGATTTCTCGGACACTGATTCCTTCTAGAGGGATATGATCTTCTTTCTTGTTAGCACTGATGAAGGGAACAAGTGGTTTCCGAGAAATCGATATTTGCAAGACAAATAAATCAACACTAGCGAATAGGAAAAACAAGTTTTTATAATTTCAAGTGATCTCTTAATCAATCTTTTAACAACGGCTTTGAGAATTTGCAGTGTCTTCAAGATGAGGTAGTATAGGTGGTGACAAGCATGATGCAGTCGAAATCCTGGCGAATGAATAGAGTGTGCTTTTACCATGCAAGACACTGGAGGGGCACACGGAACGTTATGTTAGAATGCGGCAAAGTCAGAGTCGCATAATCTCTAAAAAAACATTGTCCTAACATACATGCAAAGGCAAATCGAAGGATGCAAAGCATGTGATTTTCATTGCACAAGGTACATGATAGCGAAAAGGAAACTGCATCAAATGCTGCTGGGAAGGAGAACTGGGTTACGTTTTCCTCCGCAATAGTAAAAATACAGAAACTGGTGAAGGAAGTAAAGCCCGAAGGACGAGAAGCACGAATACCTAAAGGCAAACCTACCCCATAAAAGGTGGTCTCGCAGGGCCGGAGCTGGAGAGACTGGTTTTTAATGGGTGCGAATCCTACACGCGCCTGATCTAACTCAGATACTAGGGCGGACTGGCTTTCTGCTGTGCAAGCGCACAAAAAAAATCCTTGAATAATTTTCAAACTTATGCCTGAAGATTTTGAGAGCTCAATCAACAGTCTTGCTTCTTCCTAAAAGTTCCCATCGGCAACCGAAAACAACAAAGTCCTGTGAAGAAAACTGTGTAGAAGTGTCTTTTCAAGATACTCTTAACTATGTCTGGTAAATTTTAACGAGATTTGGGGTTCAGTGTGTGTGCTTGTATAAGATGGGGAAAGGCTCCGCAGTTAAACACTTAGACCTTAGTGGTCCATTGTACTCGGTTCCGACATCTAATGGAATATCAAGGATTCGTTTAGGTATCGCAGAATTACCGTTAGCGGATGTGATGTAATTTTTTGCAACTGAAGTACATCAGCACCAAAAATGTGGAGTTTGGTGCGCCACATAGGAAATGTTACTTTGCTGTACAGATCAGATACTTGTTGAAGAATTGATGTGGAAGTCAGAAAGTTAGTAGTTTCTATTTCCTGGAATTTTATGCGATTCTGGTAAGTATGTTGACGTTTGCCAGGACAAAAGCACCCCGAAAACATACCAGCCACCCAATTCTCAACCGGGGTTCGCTTGCTCCAACCCCAGCGAGAATTTTAGTGGGACATTCTGGGGTTAAGCGATGTGAAACTGTGAACAGCACTGCATTCCTTTTTGTGGCGTTGTGCTTTTGTTTTTGTTTGCTTTGGCGAGGTTGCCCAAGGTAAGCGTGAATCCAATGTATGAATAATGGTTACCGCATCCACATAATGCGCTCTCATATCGTGGGTACCGGAATATGAGAGATATCTAAATAGAATCGTGTTACGCATCAACGGAGATACCGAGATTCTGATGAAGAGAGGAAAGGGGCTTTCTATCCCGAGCTTAACGCAATCCAGGAGCGAAATGGTAACGAAACGGTAACGGTGATCTGACTACCAAAGTGGGCTTTGAACATGATCGAATATGTAAAGGGGAAACACAGTCTTGGGAATCGTAATGACAATGATGAGAGGTTTGTGGTTTTCTGCAGGTTTTAACTGAGCGGCAACGTATATATAATCAGATAAACTATATGGCGATTATCAGTAAATTTAGGAGTTGCCTTTTGGATGTATGAAACAGGCGTCGACGTCGGCCTCAAGCGAAATCATTACTTGAAATCAGGTTGCCTTCACTAGTATATTTCATCTACATTCACTCGCAGGAGTGGGAAGCCTCGAGTTCCTAAGTTTATAAGCCGGGATCCGGATGCCATTCGGCAGTTCTGGTTGATCCATGAAACTTGGAAGGAGATCCATCGGGTTCGGGAAGCATAGCGTAGCATGGGAGTTGACAAAAGGGAATACATTATTGAGCTGATCAGAAAGGCAGAAAATGCTGCAAATAATAATATTTCGCTACCGTATACAGCATCTCAAATGAACTTGCAAATCAACTCCATGAAGAGGAGCAGCTTGAGTGATGGAGGGAGCATTTCACTACGATTTGATTCGTCTACTCATCCGTGAATTCATAAATAGAAAGATGATCGTCAAGATTCTAGAGAAAGGAACTCCTCTTGAGTGTGACAATGAAAAGGGTATTTGCGTGCTTCTTATACTCCCATTATTCTGGAACATATTAAACAGTATCTCGAAGGATTAATCGACGGAGAGTAGGTTGATTCCTGTTTTGGATTCTGCTGCACAGACCACATCAACACTCTGTGGATAATTTTGGAACAATGTGGGAAGTTCAGATTTCCGCTTCACCTGTCCTTGATCGATTTCGAGAAGACTTTTGACAGCAGTGAAGGAGTGGATCTGGAATGCTTTACCCTTAGGGTTATTCCGGAGAAAGTAATAGTTATCATAAGAGCAACATCTGATGGCGTAAAATGACTACGCTCACGATCTATGTTTGCTCTTTCACCGAGTCATGGACCGTGATCAAATGGCTCTGGATTCGGCAGACAAGTAGAGTGGCACTCAAGGTAAGCATCAATAAAACCACTGACTGATTATCACACTTTTCAATTTGCATCAATTTTTCTAGCGTTGTTTCTGAGGACGGTCGCACAGGGCATGGTATCATTCGATGCATTGACATTGCTAGAGCCGTCTTTGCTGTTTTTCCTAAAATTTGGAAATTTAGATACCTCAACATCAATATAAAGGCAACACTTTTAGCATCAATGTTTTTTTTGAGGGGGAAGCACATGGAAAGTGACTACCACTGTTACTCAAAAGTTCCAATTCTTCGTTAATACCTGTTTTCGACGTGTAATTATTTTACACTGGCCTAAGGAAATCTCGAAGGATGACCTGAGACAATGTACGGGCCAGCTACCGGTAGATGTGTTGATTAGAGAGCGAAAATGGTAGTGGATAGGTCAAACTTTAAGAAAGGGCGACAAATGAATTGATAGCTATGCCATGCTATGGAACCTACTGGGTTTGAACTCCCGGTTAATATCGGTGAAAGCAATTATGTGGGTATCAAGACTGTGCTACAGGCAGTATCTACGTTTTGTGGCCGGTCCTGTACATTTTTTCGTTGTGCTTCAGTGAGAATTTTCAGGATCAGTAGTCTCGACTTTTATAGTGACATAAATTGATCTATTTATAAACGCTCACAATTCAATTTTTCAATCAATGTTTTATTAACAATCATTTAAACAGTAACATTACGATGCTACGCTGATTTCTGCATAGTTGAGAATTTACAAGTCTGAAACCACCATTGAATAGGTGCCTTACTTAATGAAATTTTCAGATATTATTCCCACTATTCGCGTTTAGTGAATTGCTAACTCTTCAAGAGTGCCTTTCGTGTTCCGATGTGTAAATTGATTTTTTCATGGTTTTGCAATTTAATCACCGCCACTTTTCCATGCGCCTAGGTAACGTTTTTCTATTTGATCTGCTTTTCGACAAACAAATACCTGGAATCTTTCCAACTGTTAAAGTTGGACTAGTTTCTAGTTTCTGTGAAATCCAGTTTTATTATATTTTAATGTACATAAAAATTGCGGTTGTGATGAACAAACAGAAAGGCAATATCAAAATTAGTTTTGCCTTTCAATTTGTGTTTCCATTTATTTTGTGCATGCAAGCCTCTATCACCAGTAATAAAGTCATCAAGACGTTGTGATGGAACTTATGTCTACAGCATTCGCGGTAACTGAATAAGATATACCAATTTTCCTATAGTTTATCTATCAGGTGAACTCAACCTGACAATACTTTTCGATCGAATGCTATCAGAAATCTGCTTTTAGAGACGTGAGATTATCAATTACTTGTGCATCTGTGTAGATGAAACTTTCATTTTTTAACCACCACATCTTTGATGTGGAGACTTCTAAAGGTTCAAGGTTTTAATGATGATTCACCTACCAACAAGAAAAACATTAATAAAACAAGATATGGGAAATGCCAGATTGGCTCGTGAATCAATTCCAGGAATTAGCGTATGGAAATATTTTTGTGGTCATGTAAGCCTGTTTTATGGGGATGCCCCTTGGCACTCACAAAGTTCTCAATCATCTCAATCTCATAATCATTCCTAATTGTTCATATCCAACTTTTCTAAATCTTTACATTCTTTTTAACTTTTCTCCATCTTCTAGTAAAAATTTAGAGCAAACACCCCATACTATTTATTACGAATATTCAGGCAAACAGTTTAGATTAGCAAGGATGGAGATCTTGTAAGGATAATTAGACGAAAAGTATCTATCAACCGAATTCCAAGAATAAAGAATGATACACGGATTAGATTAGGACTTCAATTAGCAAAGTGAAAGCTGCACCTCACATTTTGTTTCTCAAGTAAACAAAAACCTGGGCAACCTTATTCCTTGCATCGCTAATCTGTAATCTCTGAATCTATTCTGCTATCTTCTATGTAGTGTGGATTTCTTGTGGTTTCTAAGACATATTCTTATCATCTTATATTGGAATATGGCCATAACCGGGTCTGGAAAAGGTGATCTATGATTGCTGACGTAAATGTGAGAGTCATTATCCTTTCCAAGTCCATCCAACTGTTGGCAAATGCTGACATATTAGGAAGAACCATCCGAAGTGTACAAAACAGGTGACAATAAGCGCGTGAACTGGGGCTGCACATTAACGAAGAGGGGGCGGACTAGAATACGATCGACGTTCTCTTCAAGAAATGAGCGATCAGATAGTCGCACGCCGCGGTTCGCATTGAATTCCGGTGTGTGCTGCTACTATCACCGGTTCGCAGATCCGGCTACTAGAAGTATCGGCCCATGCACCCCAAAAGTGAGTTCGCTGGGAGACGCGACGACATCTACCCAAAGCAACAGCAACACGTAGTCCAACAGTGTGCGACCCTCTTAGCAGGTGCAATTTTCTGGTGAACATAGGCACAGAAGTCTTGGTCTTCCCCGTCCCCAGACTAAACGGCTACAGGCAAGTAGACGCGAGTCTTGGCTTGCGTCGGACTTTTCGGTGGCGCTTCATTTTGGCTGACATCAGTGTCCCCATATTAAAAACAGACTTCCACTGTCACTATGGGCTCCTGGTGGATATGCTGCATAGGGCCTTAATAGACTCTACAACTTCTCTGGTCGTTAGAAAAAACTTCGACCTGCGCAAACAACAACACTATTTTCATCATTTTGGAGTGCACGCATTCCTCCAAAGTATATCCCAAACCGGAGAGACCGAATTGTTATGCCTGCTACGTGAGGCCGTAACCACCTCCGCCATCTCGTCACGGATAGCCAGCGGTCTACACTGCAAGGGAATTTAAAGTCTGCACCCATGTCCTGGTGAGGGCTGATATCATCCGGGAGGTGCTGCATCCACCATACCAGGGTCCCTATAAGGACCTCGAAGGTGAAGAGCACCTTGGACAGGCTGAATTTTTCTTTTCCAGGAGGCAGACGGCAGTGGAAAGAAGCGTGAGCACTGCGTTCGCTTTCAGTTAGCTGCGGCCACGACTTTTCTCGCCAAAACCGCTCGGTTTTAGCGGAGCTATACTTACCACCCGCTTTACAGCACTGTCCATAACGAGCGATGAGCGTGCTCGCCGGCGTCCTCGTCGGACGCGGTTTTCATTCTCGTCATTTTCTATCTGTATAGTTTAGACAACGTGATGCATTAATTAAAAGCGTCTGGTAGAAATTCTCTCCCAAAAATTATTCTACACACCAAAAGCGTTTTGTTTGAAGTTTCATTATTTGCTTTATGCAAAATTTTCAAGTTCGAGTAAAAAAAGTGAGTTCCACACCGGATACCAGTTAATACCCCGGAAGAAGAGGGCAAGCATTTCGGAAAGTTCGGGCGGAGGAGGGAAAAGGGGAAATCGAAGCACATTGCAAGGAACCGCAAACAATGCCGCGTAGGTGTGGTTGACGCCCAACAAAATCAAGAGTTTCGAAGGAGATTCATTCGATGTTTGTACTAGATGTCGTTAATTTGGTCAATGCTTTTCTTTTGAAGGTAATCAGTTCCACAGTACTCGACTAGACTTCGACTAGAGCCAAAATGCCCCTCAGTTCGAAAACGAAGAAAAATTATCGATGTCTCCAAAGGCGCGGCGAAAAAGAAGGACACAAGAGCAAGTGGTGCAGCAAAGTAGGAACATTTTGCTTATGTGAGAATGTTAAGGGTCAGACCACGGAGCACGTGCTAAGGTCCTACACGTGCGTTGTCAACGAGTAGAGGTAAAAATCGATGAAAGTTCCCTCAGTGCATTTAACAGAATTGAAGATGCGTTAATTGAGTAGCTTGCTGCAGGAAGAAAGTACAGGGTATACCAACTACAATGGGAGCAATTTCAAGCGACCACCATTTTGAAATCCATTGGACAATAACGCAAAATTTTTGACAGATGATAGAAACTTCCATTGAAAGTGGAACGCTTGTTTTTTGACAATCGATGTATGCATCGAGAGGTTATTGATTTTAGAACGACATTACGATGTGCGACTGTCATTTCACTTTATCAAAGTAGAAAAAATCGATTCCAAATCTTCAAGAGATGAACCTTCTGGTTGCGGCAGTTGATTTATCATACTTGTTGCAGAGAAAAGGATAGAAAAAACAAGAGAAAAATTAGATCAAAAACACTTGTTTGTACGTCAGAGAACGTCAAAAAGTTGAAGCAAACGCTGCTGCGAAATCCTTGTAAAAATCGATAGATCTTTCACAGATATAAGCCTGTTAAGGATTTTCAAAAATACAAAAACTGCCAGATGTAAAGGCTCGGAAAAAAGTTAGGCTTAAAAAAGCGGAAGGCTCGGCGCACACGTTCTAAAATGTTGTTCAATTTGTAATTGTACGAGGAAGTTTTTATCATACAGCAAGCTTTGAAGAAGTAAAACGATCAGGTTTATCTCTCTGATCGAAAAAACCTCTTAAAGAAGCATTTGTTTCCATGCGTGAAGCAAAGACCGTATTCAGGGATGCTTTGAGCAAATGGATGTTGCCCACTCTTTTGCGTGCCTGAGGAATGCAAAGTGAACGCCGCGATTCATCGAAAAACGATTCTCGAGGGCGCTTTAGTATCGTGGACATACAATAAAATCGGGGCGATATCCTCCAGCAGCAATCTGCGCCAGTTCAGAAGGCGAAAGGTGGCTTTAAAGTCAAATAAAGGCTCTAAAGTCAAGTAAAAAAATCAAACCGAACTTCATTTCATCAAAAATATGGTCACTGTTCGCTGACTGCGCGGTTTTGGAGGAGACAGTGAAAGGATTGAAGAAGGCTATTTTTTGACAATGACAAGAAATTTCATTAATTGTTCTGAGTTCTGCGAACGAACAAAAAATGTTAAAAAGTACTTCAATTTACTCATTTCCCACTTTCCTACTCTGCAGATGTAGTAATAATCAGCGAATAATAAAGTACTAAGGCTAGTGGAACTTGGCTGGAGAGCTGGACCGACACCGCAACCTGAAATTGCCACCCAGTGATACCATTGAATAATGCCGAAGAAAACTTGGTTTCATCGAAGACGAAGCAATAAAATCCATCTACACTTCGTCTCTACCAATCGTTGTAACCACGAAGCAAAAAGACGGGTCAAAATAAAATGGAACTCTTTAGAGCTGAAACTCCCAGCAACAGATAGAAACCAACGTTCATTTGAAGTAGGACGTTAGGGCTTTGGCCAGTGGGATTGCTCAAAATGGCGTTGAAGTGTAGGATTATTTACCTTTAGGGTGGTTTAGAGGCGCAATAGCTCATATTTTATAAGCCAAGAAGAACTTTTAGTTCGTTATACTCATAACTAAAAACTCGAAAAACTTCACAATGATGTAAGCAGCAGTCCTTGAGGATGAGGCAACAAGATCGCAATACAGAAGCTAGAAAACGAATCTGCTGACATACTGATGATGGTAAAACTTCGATACATATTATTTTGTTGTTTTCTTACGCAGATAATAAAAATTCTAGCAACTGAATGTCTACGGATATTTGATATCTATAACGCCTGTTTATTCGATAAAATATTTCCCAGAAATATAGAAAAGGCAACAGTTGGTCCTATTTAGTAAAAGCAAAGAGAACCCTATTCCGTAATCTGATCAGACCTCTTGACTGACTGACTGACAAATAGCTAGAAAAACTTTCAAAGCTGCAAGTGGCAAAAATTGTTCGAAATTAAGTTGGATTCTTCAAGAGCAAGATTGTTCAGACCCGGTAGATCAATTCTGGAAGCAATTGAAAATATAGTGGCCGGCCGAGAATGTGGAAACCACACGATAGTCCTATTTGCAACACTGCACATCCCTAACGCTTGCAACAGCTTATAATGAAGTGATATCACAGAGGTGGTAAGACACATGTTTGAAGTTCCCAGGATATTTGTTGAAAGCGTGAGCTAATATTTTAGATAAGTGATTATAGGCAAAGGAAACAAAGAGCGTCTGGTGCAACTTAGTAGTCCATTGGATCAATCCGGATCGCCAGAACATAAAGACTCGTGGAAATGCCGGGTGATATTCATTTTGGATGGTATACCGATGACATTTCATCGGTAATATCTGTGGGCAGTGTGAAAGGCGACTCGCGATTGCAATCTTGCCATAGGAAAAAACTACCTAGCGGTTGACTAAACGACACATACAGCTCAAAGTAGACATGTAGATCCTTGATAGCATCTTGTTAACAAAATAGGAATTGAAACATTTAGCAAATCATTAAAAAATGAACACGAAAAAGTGGTGCAATGACGAGCAGGCTGGTAACAGGTATCGGAGCTCCCAAGCAAAGCGAAAGGTAAACTTCCAATTTGGTACAGTTTTTGGCAATGAAATATGGAACTAATCATTCCAGGCGCAAAGTGAACGGGGAAACCTTACTGTCTGTGCATGCATACTTATAGTAGCTCCAGGATATCCTACATTATCCGAGTCAACAGTTTGGTTATCAGCGCCGTCATTCCCATTTATTTGCTTGTCCAAAAGAGAAGATTTGGTCTAGGATCACAAAAGAACCTCTAAGAATTGGGGGAACTGAGGCAAGAAGTAGGGTTTTCTTGAGGTAATACGCGGATAGTACTCATAAAAGCAGATGAGATGATGGGTCGGGAGAAAGTTTGGCAAGGTAAACTACTATTTATTGCAATCTTTTTCCGGACGTGGATATTTCTGAAGTACTTTCATCGCATGCACCAAACAAAACGTTCGAGCTGTATTTTTGGTGATGCAGAAGTAGACGTTGCTGAACAGGGGAGAATAGCACTTGAGAAAACTATTGGCGAGTTAAATGTTAATAACAGACGAACCACGGACGACTGCTGGGTTTTTTTTGTGGCCGCGGATTATATGCAAGTGAAAACTGTTGAACAAAGGGACATAAACTTGACCAAAGTGAATTTTTGTTAAGGAATTGAGGGAGTCCTGAGCCTGTGTCCACTTGATGATAAGCCACAATTTTTTTTTAATAAAAAAAAGATATCCCAATGAAAATTTATGAAGACTAAGCCAACTAAGTCAGAAGCAGTGAAGCCCTAAAAGCAAAGACGTTAAGTGAAGGTCCAGACATGAGTTAGACTAAAACGCAAAGGCACGATTGGCCACCCTCAAGTAATGGGAATGTGAATTCCAAGTAAAGAGTCCAGATTATGTTTTATCATAGTTGGCAACCGGGGTGATGGCAATGATCCAACCGTTCCGAACTTTTTACAACCGAGATTTCCACCCCAACAAAACGTTTCATATTTCTTCTGGGTCTAATACATAATATGGCAGAATAACATATCGTGAGTCTTTATACATTTATTGACGATGATTCGCCAGGCTATAGTAAGGATTAAAGGAAAATCTACTGAAACTTCTATGGACTATGAATGTGAAAGAATCAGCCGACTTAAGGACTTGAACCTGAACATTTAGTTTTTAAAATAAAAGAGGGATTTTTTTTTGATAATAAAACATCAGGCTGTGATCTAACTTATCTTCTTTTTGAAAAGAATTTGATCAATGCAGCACTCAAATAAGAAATAAAAGGTTGAATTCATAATCTTCGACATACATACATATATTCAAAAGCGACCAAACAAAACTCTCCAAATGTGCCCTTAGACTAGTCTAATACTTAAACTACGCCTCTTCAGACTTTTATCTTCTTCATTTAACCTTTCTGTCCGTTTAGTCCGTGGATTGTATGTAAGTGTACCTTAAGTAGCAAAATGCTTACATCATTACCCTAAGAGGATTATTGCATGCTCTGGGTGTGAGCTTTCGACTAGAATGCGAATAATCCCAATTGACATGTATGTGCTCGTACTTCAGGCCCAAGAACATTCTAAGCAGCTTATTATTCATCGCTACGGTAAAAGTGTTCATTGTTTGAGCCGTACTTAGTCGTAGTATCTGCGAAAAAATTAATTGTTCGCCCTTTAGGTAGATTCCCGCCAGGGTGATTGAATGGATTTGGTGCGAAAAAATTATTGCCGGGAAAACGTTTTCCAAGCTTGCAGTTTTTGTTCGAGAAAAATAATTTGGCTTCACTTAATGTTCGGAAAGTTGAGTGTTTTCAGAAAGAAGTCTATCTATTGTAGGAACCATAATTATCGAGCAGCATGGATGACAGATAATTATTCGATAGAGCCAAATGGCGAAGCCGATCACGACGAGCCGACCCCGCTTGTGAACGGGACAAAGGCTGAAGAAAAAGAAGATGGATGACAGATAATTATCAGCCCAGGTCTTCCCTCATTACAGTCTGTTCCAACGCGTAATAGCGGTGGTACAGGTTCTTAAAATCAAGACTTTCAAACATGAAAATGTTTCCCGCTGAACCTCCACGCAACGCCATTGTTTCCGCATGCATGACCTCTTTGTCGATAGCAGTATATTTTCGTTTTTTTATTAAATACCCATCTCAAGCCATAACACCACCACCCTATTTGTGAAATATGGACAATTTCCCTGTTTTATGGACTTACGTACCATGTCCTCAAGTCCTTCATAAGTACGTATCTACTATTTTCAAAAACATACAATTTCTCACCTGGCATCAAGAGCCTCAACAAATATTCCTCTCGCTTTATGGTACAATAATCGATAGAAGGCAAACTCCACATCAAATGACAATAACTTGGCGCAGATCCAAATCTTAAAGGAGCTACTTCTCAGCCGATGCGAAAAAGAGGATATCGTCTCGATGGTATTAGCTCCAGAGGAGGCACTTCGCTACGAGTGTGTATAAATCAAGGAATTGAAAGTTCTCGTTTAATCTCTTTTTGATAATGTGCTGACGATGGTTTTAGGTCGGGTTGAATATTTCAGATTGGAGAGAAATCTGGAGGAATTTCCGATAAACAGCTCAGTTGCCATTAATTTTAGGAGTGACTTTAGCAGGGCACTTATCCCGATCAAGATAAACATTGTATCAACATTTTCTGGGGGAGGATTTATAGCTGTCATTATTGATTCAGAACAGTGAAGAGGAGTTAGTTATTGAAATTGGACATTTTAATTTCATACGATTCAGTTGATGGGAGGACATTTGAGAAATCGATTATTGCATCTTATTGGATGTTTTTGAAATATTCGATTGTTATAGTTGTGCTATGTTGGCTTTTTCACTATCGATGGGCAAGTCTGCTTAGAATTACAATTTCGAACTTTTCGAACAGGTATTAGTTTTGACATTGGCCGCAAAAGGGAGGAGTGAGGGGATCCGAAAGGGATAATTATTTCAAGGGTCTATCCTGAGAAAATTAAAATGGTCCGTGCATATGGAATCTAGGTCTCAAAATACTCCCAGTAATAGTACATAATTATATTTTTAAAATTTACTGAGAACCCCCCTTAGACTTTATAACGAAGCATTATTCTGAAAAGTTTAGTGGAAACCCTACTAGTTATGAAAGCTCAAACTTGCTCCTTTTGCTGCAAATTATTACTCCCGACGAGATAAAATGTCAGCACCACGTCGAATTGAATATCGAATTGAATATCGGATGCCGTCAGGAGAGAAGTTACTTCATCTCTGTTCCATGAAATAGCGTCACCGAAAGTAGCTACAGGTGATGTTGACTCCTCTAACATTATAAGCAGGTGGGTAGTTGTCCTTAAAAAAAGTGCAGGCAGGCAGGAGAAAGGCAGCAATTGGTTCCCGAAATGATTTTTCATTTTTAACATTTTTTACACTGACTTTTCTTTGTATTTGAATCTATTGCCAAGGTTTCCACCAACCCTTATATGAGGTATAGTACGTCAAGTATAGCTAGTTGTTGCTGGTTCTTGGCAATGCGTTTCGCCCCACTTCCAATATCACTTTCCGAGAAGCTTGCATTCTTCTTTCACTGTTCTGCGTTGATTAGCTCTAGAATGACTCAATAGTTGGTTTAATTACATAGCAATGCAGTTGTCGTCCTTTCATAATATGTGGTCTACCCACTGTCGCTTCCACTACTCCATATAGAAAAGAAACATTGAATTTACTAATGTAGCTTATTGATTTACCAGTATTTTTTGGCATTGGTTCACCCAAACCAACGCATACCTTCTTTTCCGTCTGTTCCCACAGCATACTTGTAATGGAAGTTCTTGTATACCGTTATATTCGGACTTTCCGGACAGAGACTTCATGGGAGCTAGGCCCGATTGACGGTGGTAGAAGGAGACTGCGAATACCATATAGGCCGAGAGTGAATATATAGTGACGACAGAGTGAATTGTTTCCAGTGAAATTGGAATATTTCCACCATCCCGAGATTAGGGACACGCCTGGTCTCAAAAAGACGATAAATGAAAGCCATTTAATTTATGGCATTTTTCATCTAATTCAGGCAGGACCAGACCGAACACTGGTTGTTGCGCCACTAATGGTGGAGTGATTCGATTTTAGGATGAATTTAAAAGGTCCCCCGTAAACATACGAAAAAAAATTAACATTTATTCTTAGAATTTGTACTCGTGCGGATCTGTAGAAGGCATAGTTTCCGACTATGTGAAAAGCTTGCATTTAGTGCCCATGGTGAAGTTAGTCAGAAAGGAAAGTACGGTAACTGTCAACTTGGGAAAAATTGGAAATCCGACTACGACAAGAGTAGAGCGGAGAGAACTCAGAGAGAGGATTGAGTCTCTGGCGGTACGGTGTGGGGGGAAACCCCGTCACATGCGGACTGCGGCATACAGTTCTAACTGTTTTCCATAACACATTAGACTAGGTTTATGCCGAAAAACACAAAGATTTGTCAAATCAACCTGCAGTATGCCAAAGCCTCCTCCTATTTGTTGGCAGCGAGACTGACAAAGCTGCAGGACTTCCCTTACACTTTTCTGGTGCAAGAGCCGTGGGTTCGATTTAACAGAATCTGTGGCATTGGATCAGTAAAGGGATCTTCTACATTGAAAGATCCATAAGACCGAGAGCTTGCGCCCTGATGTCAAGACGGTTAGAGGCAACCATGCTGAGACAGTTCTGTTTCAAGGACTTAGTTACGGTTATCTAACAATATCAGATAAATGGCGAGAGGAAATAGTTGCCTCCGCTTATTTACGATATGATTCTTTGTTTCCTCCACCGACGCAAGAGCTTAGGGATCTGGTGGCGTATGCAGAATCAAGTGGTCTCGAACTCTTAATAGGTTGCGATGCGAATGCTCAACATGTTTGCTGGGGCAGTAGCAAATGCAATCCAAGAGGAGAGAAACTATTTGATTTCATCACTTCAGCTGGTCTTATGACTGCAAACGTAGGGTGCGCCCCTACGTTCGTCAGACCGAGAAGAAGCGAAGTAATTGATTTAACAATCTGTACCTCAAAAGTGTTAGAATTGATTACATACTGGCGAGTGCTAGACGAGGTCTCACTGTCAGATCACCGATACCTAGAATTCAATCTGACTATTGCGGCGAAAAGTCTGCAGTATACAGACGGAACCCTAGAAAAACGGATTGGGAAAAGTTCCAATGAACTTCTAGGCAATAAAGTACAGTTCCCTAGGCAACTGGCGCTGGAAGATGGATTGAAAACTATGAACTGCACACCTTTAGAGTGCTGTATAGGTGAACGGTTCCTTGGTGGAACTAGGAAGTGCAAAAACTCTGGAATTTAACCAGGCGACTTCTGAACATTGCTTGCAAAAGTAATAAGAACGAAAACTGGTTAAATTTCAGGAACTCACAGCGTGAATATAAGAGCCTCCTTAGGTGTTCGAAACGAGACTCCTTTAGAACACACTGTGAGGAACTGGAAGGCGAAAGAGAGACTTCAAGGCTGTGCAGAATCATGATAGCTACCCGTAATTAGGTTCCCTTCAGCTGGAACTAAGAACAGATTTTGCAAGGGTGGTCTAAAAATGTGATATGCCCTATAGGCTAAAAAGGTGACAATTGCAAAAGTAAAATCGTCACAAAAAATATAGATAAGACGATTGGTGCTAAAAAAATTCTGGGCATTCAAAACCGACGTCTATTAAATATTCGTGGAATTCAAGCAGCCATATGACAATATAAAGTAATGTTTGACTTGGGAATTCCACCGAAATTGGTACGCCTGAATAACAGATGCGTTTGATACAAATACCAATTAGTGCAAGAAGATGGGCTGGCACCTCTACTGTTTATATTGGCACTGGAACAGAGAAAGTCATTGAAAAGACAGCCATAACGACACCATTTGGCCTGTTCGAGTCACCGTTCATGAGTTCCAGATTGCGCAATCCAGGGTAGACATAACACCTGGTTGACGAGGTTAACTGGGGACTCGATTTTTGCCATCCATATATGGACAACATCCTCGTCTCATCCATAGATGAAGAGGAGCATCTGAAGCACATATGCATCCTGTTTCACACCTCAATGAAAACGGGATCGAAATATATTTTCGGCGTGCCAGATATTCGCCTACCACCCGAGAAGGTCGAAGTCGTTCGCAACTATCCGAAACTGAATACCAACAAGGAATTACGTCAGCTCCTTGGCGTCATTAACTTTGACAGGAGCTGCATGACGAACTGTGTTGAAGCACAAGCACCATTCAACAGTCTTCTCGTTGGTAACAACAAAGGGAAGCCGGAACTTCATTCTAAGACGGCTGGATATGTCGTTATGGAACGCCTCTTCGAGTGACAACTGATCAGAAAAGCCAGTTCGAATCGCAGTTGTTCAAATCACTCAATCAATTGACAGGTACGACTTATCTCCGTATAATGCCATATCACGCTCAAGCCAACGGGCTTGTAGAACGTTTACATCGGCAGCTTAAAGCTTCTATCCGATGCCACGAGAATGCGCAATGGACGCGGGTATTACCAACGGTTCTTCTCGGTGTGACGCGAGCATTTAGAAGCCACTGCCGCTGAGCTTGCTTCCTGGCGAATCAAATCTGAACAACCAGGATTTGGCTTTGTTTATCAATGAGCTACGTCAATATTTCTAGCAGCTCAGGCCGACGACATGGTGAACACAAAACGTTAATCTTCAAGGATCTTGCTCCTACGAAGCATATCTTTGTAAAACACGACGCCGTCAAAGGAACAATGCAAATGCCATACGATGGTCCTTTCCCGATCATCCGCCGCTCAGAGAAGACTTTCATTGTCAACATTCACGGCAGGCAGGCAAATATCTCTATCGATCGTTTGAAGCCTGCCTACATGCTTAGGGAGAAAGCAGATGATGAACGACGAGCCATTCCCACCGATGACACACGAATATCCGACGACACATCCGAGAAGATCATGTCTTGCAGATCCGATTCCGCGCCACACTTCGAAGCCTCGGAACACTTCTCTCCGCCAGCGGTTTTTTCATCACCATCGGGCAACCCTCGACGCGTCCTCCGAGTGGAGTGTGGCCCACCCGTCCTTCCTTCTTCTTGGACGTACAACGAACGAGCACGGCCATTGACAACGACCTTTATGTGCAAATCACAGGAGAACCGCCCAGAATATCGACGCTCTGGTGCTGGGATCAGCGACATATCTTCAGACGGAGCGCACGGACATGGTCACCGAGAATCGCTCCGAACATTAACTAGTTAGTAAGTCCCTTTTCCTAAATATCAGAAATACACCCATGTTATATTAAAAGTTGAACGCGACGTTTGTATTGCCCGTGCGTTCGTGGGGAAGCGAACTTAATCCCTAGACAACCGTGAGTTGCATCAAATATTTGACGCCCTAGAGTCTTCAAAATAACCAGACCATGTTCAAGGTATGAACTAGACTGGAATACGGCAAAAGAGTATTCGAAGAGAGATCAGAAGGACAAAGCCCGAAGGGAAAACTCTCTCTGCTGAAAACAGCTACCATTCCATAAAATTTTATTTTATCCACATCTTTTCATCTGATCATGAGTTGCTGCTTTTATGATTGCTATTTGTCATCCTCACAGGTAGTATAATTATCCTTATTCCCTCCCAAGAGCAGGCAAATTACCATATGTTTACAAAAGGACATCTAATATCTCCAATTTTCCTCTAATAAAAAAATTGAACGAAAACCTGTCAAGATTATAGCTCCTCCGGGTACCAATAAAATGTCTCCTCCGCTTATTTAAATGTTTCCTTTTCCGTGTCCCATTTTCACACCGCCTCCACCCACTTGCTTCCTTCACATACAATTCCATCTTGGGATAAATTTTCTCCGCGAATCATTACGTTTGTTCCTGTTCCTGTCGTCCTCATATTAAAATAATACCCATGAGCTAAATTCAAGTTGTTTTGGAGTTCCATCTAATTTGACTTTATGAAACCATGAATATGAGAGCACCTTCTTGCTTTCCCAGTTGAAATTGGTTTCGAATATTATTTAGTGTCAACTTTTCGCTTAGGTCTTTCAGTGAGTATTCTCCTCACGTCGGTCCCGAGTGTTTTTGGGAGAGCATGCGTTCTATCAGGGATGCTGTGGATAGTTGTGGGCTTGATATCATAGAAGTCGCTTTAGATTGTCCCATTAATGCTCACTACTGCGCTCTAGATTTTCCGGGTTTTGTTCCTTTTATTTGTTTAAATTTTTCTTTTTCTGCTTTTTCATATTCAAGCACTAAATTTCGCTATTGTTCCCGTGTTCTATGTCTATCTCCATTTATTTATGGTTGGCACTCAGCCCAATTTATTTAGAAAATTGAGATCCAGTTGGAAGCGACCCAAGAGGACCACGTCATTGGTATAAGCATAAATGAAATGAAAGTAAAATTTCAGCCAAATTTTTGATTTATTTCCGGTTGGTAAATAAGAAAGTGATAATTTAGAAATGGACGTGGGAAACTATTTTACACTTGGACGCTATGATAGACACTTTTTGTAGTAAACATTCAAACGTATGCCTTGTGTTTTATAGTTTTATCAGTAGTTTGTAGTACTGTATCTGAAATTAATTGTAAAGCTATTTTCGTCTAAGTGGAAATCTTACATTTGTAACTTGAACTTAGACACATTGTCCTCAAATTAGATTCCCCTTTACGGATTTTTTCTAATCCCCAAACATTATAGCTGGGAGGTATGAAACTGCTGTTAGTAAACACATATCTCAACACAAAAACGTTCCTTAATTTACTTTCAAACTACGCTTTTATGTAAATGCAATTATGACTAAGATTTCAGTCTCTCATTTGCAGTAATTAGAAGCTATTTTTATTAATAACTGGATTGTTCGTACTATGATTATATTTCTCATCAGCGGATATTTTTTCAGAATAATTTCATAATAATGGGGTGAATTTTTCAATGTATTATCCTCAATTAGTTTTGAATATCATTTCAGGTGCAATTATAGTTTCAACTCAACGTGAACCCACACCACTCGAATTGAAATGCCATGCAATTAATATTCTAAATTGTTCTGTACACAGTTTCCGTTTTAAACGATCAGAATTTCAAATTAAGATTGGATTACTCGGGATTATTGCGTATCTGTTATTGGAAGAAGGTGAGTTGCATCTATTATAACATGGATTTATTGGGTGTACAAATAAGTTATGGAAGAGGTTAGAGTTATCAAGTGGCAACAAGCATATATGTTATGAAGGAAAATAATTGTCAGATATTTCCATGAAAAGATTTTTCGGATTTCAAAGAGTAAATTTCTCTTATTTAAAAAAGTAAGATTTTTAGTTGTTTTTTTTTCCATCTCATTATTCCATGTTCAATTCCCTGTATCACATCCTGACTCCACATTCAACGAAAAGTTAACATTATTTAAATATCAACTTCAAATGACCAAATTGATTTCACTTTGAAAATTTTATCGAAAATCCCATAATTCCGACAACCTGTAAGATCACATTAAAAAAATTGCAAGCTAAGATGATCATTCACCTTGTATTTTTCCCCTGATTGCATGCCATCGGATGCATTTTGCCTAACGAAAATAGAGAAATTTTTGACAACCAAGTTAGAAGGTCACTTGACCTATATTGGGGGAAAAAAGTTTTGTGGGGTTAAGTTTGTTTACGTTGCAACCATCGGAGTGTAATTTGAGGAGTTTTTGAAATTTGAGGGTTCTGGATTACGAAGGATACATCGAAGTTTTCTGTAAGGAAGTGTCGCCTAAATTCGGGCTTTTTTTTCTCGACGTACGTTTAGTGGGTTTTTCGAAACTGGAGTATTCGAAATCGAAGGAAGTGTCTTAGAAAGTTTATAATTGCAGCTCCATTTTTGGTTCAGAAATGGGTGAAGAAGACGAAGTTACCGATATTTGGGCTCAAAATTTGCACGCCGTTTCAGACGAATTTTCGTGTTTTTTCCGAAATTTTAGTGTTTTTAGAACTTTAGACCAAAATGAATAAACAGAAGTAAATTTTGTGATACTGATCGCAGCTTGGTGCGAAGACAGCGGGGAGCTGAATAATGGGGAACACGTTGTCATCAAATCGAATATGTTAATGTAAAACTTTTACATATAACAGTTATATAAGTTTTATATATAACATATTCGATTTGATGACAACGTATTTCCCATTATTCATTCATCACACCGAGCTGCGGTCAGTGTGACAAAATTTCGTAGTTTGGCTGCGCCTATTTAAATTCTGGGAGGAGAGACATCGATTGAGGTTGCTCTCGATTTCGCGGTTAACCAGATAGCTTGTTTATTTTACATTTTCAGGTTCGCACCCGTTTCCGCTTCAATTTTACAGGTTATTCTTATTTTGTATTTGAAATCTGGCCTGGTTCCACAAATCGGCTAAAGGACAGATGGCCAAATTTGCTAATGATCCTACTAATCCTCCTCCCTCTGCACATTCTTGGCTGGCCCAGAGGCAAGAAAACGCATATCATAAGGCTGGTTGACGGGAGAGAGGTCCAATTTGAAAACGCTATTTTTGAACAAAATTGTTCTGCAGGCAGTCATCATTCCTAATCCCTAGTGTTCCGTGTTACCTATGTGCGAAGAAGATTTAAACTATCGAAAATCGGCAAGACTCTCAAAGTTTGGTTCTAATCCATTACTTGCACCATATGATTGAACATAAATGGGAAAACGGGGGCTAAGATAACAGTAAACAGTGGATTGGGTAAAAAAAAATTTCGCGAATAATAATAAATGAAGGAGTTAGAGTCCATAATTTTTCAGATCGGTGACATTTTATTTCTTCAAATCTCTCTTTAAAAGAAGAGAATTGAAATAAAGCAAATTTCTCGGGTACCAAACGGGATCATCCAATAGTCCCACGATCTGAGGCGACTCTTCTAAAACAGTCAATAATGCTAAGACCAAAAACGGGTGGGCACAAAGTGGTCACTACCTTATGGGCTGATAATATTTGTTTGAACTTTCGGGGATTTAGGGAATTCGAATTTCGCTATTAATGAAAGTTTTCTCTAGTTACCGATGTTTCGTAGTGCGCCCAAATTTCGCTACCAGTAACAATTGATTCGGAAAATTGTTAACTCTGTTTTGTGTAGCACTTAAGGCATTCGTGGGCCGTTTCAACACCGGTCATTATGGGCTTTGGTAGAATTTTGGGGACACTTCGCAAACATTTTGTTGAAATTTTGTCAGTTACATTAGAGATTTATTTCATTAGCTTCATCACATGCTGATACTCAAGTATTTCTTTTACAACTGTTTCATCCGAAATGGAAGGCTGTGTGAAACGCTATGGAGTCTACATCTACTCTTAAATTCTCGTCCGATTTTGACGCCAAAAAATTGCGGTTCATAAGCTTCACATAACTTCCATTTGGTCCGATCCGGCATTAAGTTGATGCGGACTTAGGACCCCACAATTCTCAAAAAATATTTACATAACTGTCAATGAATGTGAGTGGAGGTAGAGTGCCCTTCACAAAAAAGAATCACTACCTATAATTCACATCTCGCAAGTGAAGCAAGCGGAAGCTTTATCGTGACCGATTGCTCAGCAAGGGACTCATCGGAAGTGGCTCTTTCCACGAAGCCTTATCAGAGAATATTTAGTACCATGGTAATCGGAATGCTCTTTTGAGAGCATATTCTTCAGGAGAATCGTTGGAGGACGTGTTTTCGGCCTGATTATTTGCAGCTGGCCCATTTGTGGAAGTTTGATGGTGGTTGTGTCCATATCGCGGATAAGCATTCAGTCGCACTGAACAACCTGGGCATCGTGCCTCTTAATTGCAGTAGAGGTGTTATGTCTCGCAACCACTAAAAATAATGCTGAGCCTGCATTAAGTGTAAACCATTACCGTGGTACTAGTCACGACAGGGGTCCGATTGTGGTCTCCAAACCAATCTGTATTGCAAAAGCACCATGGAGTTATGCCTACATAGCAGGCACTCACGTTAAACCGTCATTACCATATAATCAATTACTAAAAATTATAGTAATATACTGCTGTTAATCTTATTTGAATAGATATTGACATGGAGGATATTTCGGAGCCCAGGCACCATATAGTTGCAACTTCATGGTTTTTTTCAGATTTTTCGGCTGGGTGGGTCCTGAGAATGGGTCTGTGAAAGTGACTATGCCACTAGCATAACAATTCTCCTGCCTAAAAAAGTGATTACACCCTGCTTTATTGTTATCAAATCTCGAGTTATTAGTGTTCAATTTTCAACAGAATGACAGAATAGTACAATGAATGTCAACTTGCCTGGGTATCTATGAGTCAGGAGACCATAGAATCATACAAAAGAGCGATAGTGGGATTTGCCTATCATTACTATGCATCCTTAACTATGTCTTTTATAGATAAGAGCTCATTCAATTTTTATTCTGCAATCTTGATTACTTGGCTCATCCTAAGTCCAATTCGTTAAATTATAATATAAACAAAGAGATCTTTGGAGTAATGTAAGTGAACTTCATTGGTATAAGTGAGTCTACTAGGAGCGGGTAGTCACCACTGTTATTTTGGCAAAACACTCCCTGGTTGAAATTTATTTAACTCATTGTCGCAAAATAAATACATTTTTTCGCTAACAATCTTTCAGAACTTATTTGTACACCCAGCGGTTCACTTCACTTATTATTTCATAGCTAAGGGTATGGTGGTAGGTGTCATGACTATAACATTCGAATTCATGAATTTTAATGACCCGAACCTATCAGAAATGCAGCTGATTGAACGTCTCTAATAGAACAATTGATAATGCGGCCCGCTTTTATCTACCATTTTATTCACTGGAGATACTTCTAGCTTCCAGTCAACTAATACATTTTTAAACTCATTTATACCATTCGTTCAGAATTGGCGCGAACACCCAATATCCCTTGATTAAAATAGATATTGCTGGCCGAATCCCGTTCAGGAAAAAATGCTATCTCCATTTCAGATTGCTTTGGTTTGATAGAATAGAGAGCGGAAGTGTTTTGAAACCTAGAATACTGATACTGAATAATCCGTTAAGAATATCTTTACCAAGCGGCCACAATCGATTTACCTCTCCACATACAACTAACAAACGACAAAATTATCGGTACCATGAAATTATCATTGCACATTATTACCACAACGGCAAAAAGCAAATATCATCGATTTGAAATGGCATTCCGCGCTGATTGAAGTGAAAGTGTTTATTGAATTGAATATAATTTGTAACACGTCCTCATTTTACTGATTTAATTAACACATTAAGTGTTAAGACTATGTCAACGAAAAACGTGATTGGCTGTTGTTATTAGTTTGAGTGCCACTTCCTGATATGATTTCATGTGGTTACGAGGTCTGATAAAATAGACGGATCAATAGACGATTTAAGGCCTATTCAGTGTGTAATGGGAGAATCTTTCCTCTACCATTTGAAAGGGATGCTTGTAACGAAAAGGGAAAACTAGCAAGCAGGTGGCGATACATCATATTATCGTCAAGATATGGTGAAAAAAATCAACCGCAACCGCTTACAAAATTCACAGTTCCCACCTTTTCACCAAATTTCGTATCAACCGTTTCTGAGAAAAGTGCGTGTGACAGACAGACAGATTGTAAACCGATTTTATTCAGATTTTATTTAACACAAAACCTTGAAAAGTCAAGTCTTTTTCTACCGAAGACTTGAACAGAATTATTAAAGGGAGGGTCGTAGTTACATTGAAGAGAAGCAGAGTTTGTAAAGAACGACAAAGGTAAAAACTTAAAATATAAATAAAATCTTAAAAAAGTTCCAAACAGGAACATCGGCGCTTCAGGTATTATGGGTCATTTGTATTTCTTAGGTAAAAATTATTGGATGAACGACTACTAGGGAAATATCAGCTTAGTAGGTAATATTATCACATAAGACTTTTTGAAAAAATGGTATTACAAAGTATAATCCTAAATCCCACCTTTCATTACGCTAACGGCACATATATTCCTTCTTTTTTCCCCCACCATTTTCGGTGAGATTGAACTTTAGTTTTATTACCATCACGCGTAATGCAGTGCAAGTGATAAGCTCACAGCAGCGAAGCAAATACAAGACGAATATAAACATCCATGGAGACTGGGATTCAAAACTAAAGCAACAAAATTGAAAGCTTAAGACTTTACTTTCTCAATCATTGCATTCGTCGCATCACATGAGGAATAAAAATTCCCATATACCGTTGTAAGATATTTTCACAGGCAAAAAACAGGGAATCATGATCCTTACGAACGAGCAGTTGCCTGAATTTGTGATATTAAAAAACATTACTTATCACAATGGTAATATATCCAACACTTCCTTACTGGATGGTGATGCGGAGATGTCGTGATATATGTTTAAAGTGACTTTGCGATGTTGGGTGATATTTGAATTGCACTGGGTGATAATAATACACTTTATGATGATATCACTTTTGTGATAATACATACCTCACCTACCTCTCTCTACTTTTTGCATATAATGTCGCAGCCTCTGGAGGAGAGGTATTGGGTTTAGCTGAAATATGGTAAGAATACAGCGAAGAGTGATCCTGACGATCATCGTCGATGATCATTAGAAAGAAAAAGAATAAACAGAGAATTGACACAAGTAAGGTTCCTCTATTGGCTCCTATTCCCCGCAGCATGTTCCTGAATTCATTGGGATGTAATTATTGTTGTAGGAGGAGAACATTAGAAACAATGACTCTTTCTGGGCAGATTATCTTATAGGTTTCACTTTTTCCTTTTTTCTCTAAGGGCGTTTTATGGTTGTATTTGTGTCCTTATTAGGTATTGCTAATTCCAATACTCGTTTCCTTAATTTCAAAAATGTTGAACGAGATGCCCCTAAGAAAGTACAACAATCTTCTGAAGTATGGGAGTCCCATATTAGTTTGGATATTAGATTTCTGAAATGATGCATCAAGTTGAAAGTGGCTCCGAGGAGCCACACAATAAATATGCAATAAATTGGCTTTCTTGCCGAGCATAGTGCAAAGGAATTTCATCAACGGCCCCTTGACCGATTTTGTAGATGCATAAGTAGTGACAAACGGTAGATACATTCGCGTTACCCTGTTTTGCCAAAGTAGCCTTAAGAGTATGAAACGACTAAAAGCCGTCGAAATCAGTTACAGCAGTGACCCAAGGACAAATGTAACTGCTGGTAAGGCTTAAATCATATACGGGAGTGTACGGAAGACTTTGGCTGATAAACTTCATGATCGGATTTATGGAATCGGACTTACGTATTGAACAGCGGGTGGATACACTTCTACTCGTTTAGGAGTAAATGACAGTTGAAAACTATAAGGTTCGCTCTAGTCGACACTCAGATATTATCTTTACTTAAGGAGTAATTTTGAGGAAACCGGGAATGGTATAGAATTCTTGATGTAGGATTAGCTTCTTGCGATTTGTTCTTTGATGAGTTCAAGGATCACTTTAGCAACTATTTTTCGAATTTTAACGATCATATCGTTTTTCCACTCACTCAAAAATTATATATTGCAGGATTTCGCATATGTGGAAGTAGTAACTCCACAGAAATTGTTAGGGTTGTGATGAACATTTCCCCGGCGAGAATGTCAAGCCCAGCAGCTTTATCGCCTTGAGCGCATCGATGGCTGGGATTCATTATCTGTTGAAAGACTTGCGATAATCTTCTTGGTGCGGTAGGTTCTGCATCTCTGACCGGAGTAATAATAAATTCCCTTTTTTTGTGGCCCACGCTACGCTAGAATCTCGAGGACGTGACTTTCACCCGACTCACTGTACCAATAAATGCCTTCAGTTCCCTACCACCAGATCGGAGAACTGTGACGGTTGGCAGGAGAGATACAGAACTGCAGAGTGTCTTTCTCAGTTCACAGTTGGATTCTTTTCAGTTTACATCTCGCAGTAGAAATCTCCAACCCTTTCAGATAACTCAGGGGGATCTACTGAAGGAGCTTTAGTTAAGTTATCAAGAGCAAATTGTCCGATGCGCAAATTGGCAACATGGGCACGGCAGACGAAGTAGAATCGAAGATCGGGGCTCTGGAAAAGGCCTTCGAAACCGAATTCACAGTCCCATGCCTTGCAAAATGCAATAAGAAAATATTGCCACCGTGGTAGAATGGCCAAGGGACACATGAGCCCATCCTTTATTAAGTTGGAAGATTTCTGGACGGAATCTTCTGGTGAGACCGTGAAGCTTCTAGTCGCCAGCTAGGAGAGCTGTGAGTCAGAGCGGAATGGTCACGGCACATGTTGATGACTTGGTGATATTGGTGTCAAGGATGTTTCCCTGCGGTATAAGAGAAATCATGGAGGATGCGTTGGGAAAGATGCGAGTGTGGACTGAAAGGCATAAATCTAACCAAAACGGAGCTGAAGCTGCACCAAGCCAAATGTAGCCGGATTCTACCTTCTGTGGCTAAATGAACCAAGATTCATCCTTTCCTCCAAGGTAAAGCATCTGACTGTTATCCTCGATCCTAAGTTAAATTGGAGAATGAACATGAAACTGAGGGTTAAGGAGGTCTGTATATCCTGTTTTGCCTGCAAGATAACGTTTGTAAGAAAATGCGGTCTTGGACCGGATCTCTGAGTGTACACAGCCATTGTTTGCCTCATCCAAACAAACAGACTATGTGAGTCCAGATGTTGGTTAGCGCCCATAGTAACATCCTAAACGAAGTACCTTGGGGTATTGCAAGGTTATGACACGAGAGTCCAGGCTTTATACTCAGTGACAACCTTCTCCAAATTGGTGAAGCAGCGCAGGGACGCGTTCAAATGTCTGGACGGCATGCTAGAAGTCATCTTCCTCTAGGTTCCCGGTCTTAGGCGCAAAGATGGAATCAGCGGACAGACGGACTGGCCAGACGGGGCTCTGCTCGATGGGCACATTCTGTGTCTCGACGGATACTCTCAGGCAGGGAATATATTGGTATTTCTTAACAGCCGTTGGTTTCAGGTGGCGAAAAGTAAAGGAAGATTCGGCGCTCCTATTACAAGATACCATGGCAAGGGCTTTTTGCCGAAACGCAGACAAGATTACGGTACCCTGCACGGGGGACCATGACACCAGGCACATATCATACAATTCGTATTGCCGAAGCCGTGGAGAGGAAGTAGAAACTTTAAGGTAGTTCCTTTGCGATTATGCAGCTCTAGTTAGAGCTCAGCTGCGGACACTAGATAAACGATGCTTTGAGAGTTTCAAAGGGTTCACTAATGGCAGAGTGGGTATTTCGTCAATGATACAGACTGACCCTGAAGATCTTAGCAGGCTGGACTCTATAACCCCTTGTTTTTATCACAGCAGTCATGATCTCATTAGTTTGTGGCATCATAACGGCGCAACATTGCGCTCCTCGGAGCGACAGCAGATACTTGCCTTCCTCTTTAGACTCACGGAGCTCTTTGGGTAAGTGGTCATCTACTTGACTTGCGTCAGAGGAGAAAACAATTTTGATGGCGACCTAGTGCTTATCAATATTCTCAGGCGAAATCATCAAGATGTTTGTCGTTTGGTCAGAAAGGCTCTTTTCATATTGGCGGGCGACAATTAGATGACGAAAATGCTTGGTCTGACCTCTCCGCTGCAAGTAAATGCGGTTGCATTACGGACGCAAAGACAAGCATGATGACCTCAATGGAGGCCAACGTCGGGGCGTTTATTGTTGCGCATATCCAGAAGACAGCTTCTAACTTTACTGCGACTTGGACTGCGATGTAGTCGATCTGATTAGATGTACGTTGCCGGTCAGTTGAAACCCAACTGACTCTCGAATAATATGCCGCAAATGATGAGGTAGTGGAAGTCATAAATCTCTCACCATTGTTATCACGATCTCCAAGATTATTTTTCCTCATCACTTGCGAGAACAAGATCTTGTCATTTGGGTCACATATAAAGGCCGCAATGTCATCTTTAGAAATCCTCTCTGGAACTGCATTCAGTTGCTCAGTGCAGTGACGCTGTGCTCTTTCCTGGATGCCTTGTTCATGTTCATGGAATCATGTATATATTTGATGGGCCGCTATTTTTTTCGTTTCGGCTACACAGTTTTACCTACAAGCATAACTGAAATTAGAGTAGAATGGCTGAAGTGGATCAAGACACCTCCCACTACCAATTTGAACATCATGTTGACCACTCTTATTTTTATAAATCTTTACCAAGGAAAAGTTTGCATCTTTTTAAGGTTTTGTGTGAAACAAAACCTTATTAGAATCGATTCGATGTCTGTCTGTCCGTCTGTCTGTCTGTCTGTCTGTCTGTCACAGCCGATTTATTCGGAAACGGCTGAACCGATTGTCATGAAAATTGGTAGGAGTATGTGATCTGCCGTTCCCTTTACATGCAGCAACTGACGCCATTTTGTGTTAAGTTTAAGGGGGGCTCCCCATACATGTGAAAGGAGGGTGCAAAATTTTTTTTATAAAATGTGGCCATGTGGGGTATCAAATGAAAGGTCTCAATTAGTACTTTTCGAAACTGGTTCAATATTTGATATTGGGTGAAACATAGGGGAGTGAGGGCTCAAAATATGACCCACAAAAAGTGTAACAGGTCTCGTTCTCAGAACCTATCCAACCGAAAAATCTGAAAAAAATCTCAATAGTGCATCTCTACGAAATCTAGGCCTCAAAATATATCCGGTTCCGATATCTGCACAAATAAAGTTAATAATAGTATATTTCCACATTTTAGAAATTTACCTGGCACCCCCCTTATGTTCATCCCAGAAGTACAAAATTTGGCATGTGTATAACGAAGAACATAATGCACAGTTTGGTCAAGTTTGAAGAAAATCCTACTATTATTAACAAAGTTATATGGGGTAAAACTTTACAATTTTTTGTGAATTTCGTGCACTCTACAACCTGCATGACGTCATCATCACATATCAATTCCTCAATACCACAACGAAGTAAGTTCGTATGAATTGAGTGGAAAGAATTATTTTGTTTTAGTTCTTTAATCATTTGTATATGAATATCAATTATTCCAACGAGACATGTGTGTATGTAGGTATATAGTATATGCGTGCTAATTAACTATGCGGGTAGAGCCTAATTTAAATAGATATAAGAAGTAAATCGGAAATATGTACAGTATTCGAAAATAGGCGGTTTGTTTGTTTAGGGTGAGCGTAACATCTACGGCTGTAATATGTACGTATGTCTCGTAGTTTTGTAGCTGTATACGGGTAGAAAAATGTGCGTTGAAATTTCTTAGATAAGATGAACACAAAACCTTTATACCCGAAGCACGAGCTTCCGGTATTCCGACTTGTTTGTTTTAATTTGTTTACCTCAGGAATGTTCCATTTTTCCTGCTCTTGCCTCCTTTTTATCCAGTGGACTTTACACTTCCGTGCAAATTTCATTTTATCCTAAAAAAACAAAGGAAGTCGATGGGTAGTTCATATTCTCCCATTTCCACGCTAACTGAACTTTCACCAGAAGATTTCGTGGTTCTTATGTTTAGGTACAGTAGAAAGGTGGGCAGTTTTTATTCCCATTTTCGTGCGAACTTAAAACAGATGGATACTTTGTAAACTAGGAATAGATCTATATTTGGCGTTTACAGTATTTCGTCCTCATATGCACTACCATAAGATTTGGACGTTCTGTAGATACAAGGCTAGGCCTATGGTAATAATAAAGTCAAAGTTGCTACTTTTCTGTGAATATTCCTTTAGCTGGAGACGTCTGCAATAAACTGACCATTATGATAATACTCAACTAAACGCGCTACCCCTACATGGACGACGATGGGACATAAATGCCACCAATGGTGGGTTGCAAGAATGCCAACAAATCACCTATCCATAAAGGACGAACCTCATCCTATTTCTGAAGAACTTCTTAGGAAGAAAGTCCCATGTGAACGCCAGCTGCATCACTTCCGTCCATCACTTCGAATAACTGTGTGCAAACACAACAAACAACCCCCAACAAAAAGTGAAAAGAAAACATTGAAAGGAAGGAAGAAAGTACAGACAGTATTCGATTCATCCGGCCTTTATAAAGGTCAACCACCCTCGATGCTTTAGGCAAAAAAAGTAAAATCCTTTAAAGTTTGATTTTCTCTTCTAAACACGCTTTCAACAACAGTAAAAGGACATAGCGCACGTTCAATGAATGGGATATGGGAGAGAGATAGAAATACACTGAAATGAATTCAACTTTCCTAAGCTTTAGGATATATTTAGAAGGATCTTTGTAAATGTTACAGAATACAACAAACTTCTGCTTGGGCGTCCGCCAAGATATTACCATGGTTCTGTCAATGTATCCGCATTCTGTGCAGTTAACCGCGTATTTTTGTATATGAAAATTTTCTTTCTTCTTGTGTGAGAGTCTAAAGCCCCATAGGGAAGAGGAAATAGCGAGTTTTGGTATTAGAATTTACTCTTATATGTCCGCATATATGATGGAAGTAAAGTCTAAAACTAGGAGTGAAATGAGTGGATAGGATCCGGATAAACTTTTGTTTGTTTAATGATCTTGAAGGAGCAGAAGCAATGTATGATATTCCGCTTCATTCCTAACAGCATAGCGTAAGCTCATTCGACATTCCTTTCTATCATGTACGCTGGCTTCCCTTCGCTTTGTAACTACTAAACTCTTGCTGTTACTAAGGATTATGCCTCCCTGGAATACAAGTGTGGTTGAAATAGCTCCTACGGAGTTCAAAGCCACCGACGGTGGTGCTGAAGTGGAAGTGAAAGGAGTCTCATTCCTCAGTCAAGGTTTAAGTAAACATTTGAACCTCGTAGAACTGTTTATTTCCCGTCGGTTTTGTTTCTCAGCAAGCAATTTCGGAGTTGAAAGAGGGAGGAAGTAAGTATTCATTCTATCTCTGATTGTTCAAATGATTTCGCTATTACCATTAATAATTCAAAGCGTCGTGATTATGTACAGTAATAAAAGCGGGAATTTCAATGAATTTCAAAGGAAATTTAATAAAAGGCTTAATTTTAAACCTACAGCTTGTCCTGGCGATAAGTTTGATGCTAAAATAGAAACTTTTTCAAAAGGGATTGAAGGAAAATTGGGAGGCGCTGGTGTTTTGCTCATCACATAAAAAACTGTCGAAAATGTTATTACTCAATTCTCATTTTATTTAGCATTCGCCGATTCATTGAAAACTTGAGAAGACTATCTGGTATCCCACGGTATCCTATATCTACCAGTTAGGGAGTGCTCAGACCCGAGTTTGCAGCTGAAGTGGCTTTTGGCACAAAGTCTCACCGGAGGCTATCTGGTACCACGGAGACCAGGATGGCCTTTTGCGGGCATATGCCTCAGGAGAATTCCTTGAATATGTGCTCTCGCCCTTGTGATTTGCGGTTCGTCCCCATTGCCCATAATGAGGTGATAGGTCTCGCATCCTCTGGTATGAATGAATCAATCGGTGTTCGAAAAGGACCGTGGGATTATGCCTACATGGCAGGTACTCCATGTTAGAAATTGGCCTAAAGAGTACAAGTACCGCATCTGCTACCATTGAATCTAAGAAGATCCTCTTGCGTATCTGCACCTAAGTGAAGGTGCTCAAAGGTGGCGGTGAGGAAGACGGGGCGGCAACCCTGTCGGCCAAACCAAAACCTTGCTTGTCTCAGCGGCGCTCTGATTGTGGTCACAAAATCAATCCATGTCTTAAGAAGACCGTGGGATTAAGTCGTCCAGACAGGTGCTCACGTTAAACCCTCAAGGACTTAACTGCACCTAAGAGAAATTCCAAAGAAATCACCATGATATAAATGTAAAAATGGAAATGTTACCTATCCACCGGCGAGGTAAGTGAACTTCATCGCCTTTTGTGGATCCAAATTCAACAGAGTTTTTTTTGTTTTCTTCGCGTTTTCTACAAATTTGGATGATCCGTTTTGGGGCAAGCGAGTAAAGGAAGGATATTTCCTTTGGATTGCAGGCTACAACAGAGAACAAACTACTGATTGGGCTTGACTGAGAGTGCGAGTGTTTGAGGTGGGGAAGAGGCAAAGCCTCTGAGTGCGCAGAAGCAAGGGGTCTATTGTATTCGATTCCTCTGTCTAACAGAATATCCCGTATTCGTTTATGTATCGTAGAATTTTCGGTAGTAGATGTGATGCTACCCGTTGCAGTTGGAGCACATGAACACTAAAAATCTGAAAAAGAAAATGTTCCGTGCATTCCGCTTCCTCTTCGCAGGATGAACACGTATCATCTTGTGCAATTCCTATTCTGAACATACGAAGTTAGACAATTAAGTAGTGAGACTGACTTTATTTCCGCGTTTATGGTAAACCTGCAACCTTCAAATTCCCTTCCCCTTCCCCGGCATCCTTTCCCTCTCCAGTGATATATTCATCATTGCTCTACCTTTTTTAGTTCGCCTGTTGTGTCGTCTTGAGTAGACATGTGTTGGTGGTGCTCGTCACGAAAATGGAGAAACGGAATCTAGAGCAAAGCATCGCGATAAAATTTTGCGCCAGATTGGGCGAAACAGCTTCGGAAACGTACGCTAAAATTATAAAAGTCCATGGTGATAGTACTCTGAGTCGTGCCCAGGTGTTTCGATGGCATAAAGAGTTTAAGGAGGGGCGTGAAAGCGTGGAAGACCAGTCGAGGTGGGGATTGACGCGAATGCGCGCCCTAATCCGTGAAGATCAGCGCTGTTAGCTGTTCGAATGTTGGCCTCAGAACTGGGTATGAACCGTGAAACAGTCACACAAATTTTAACAGGCGGTTTCGGAATGAAGAAGTTGTGCGCGAAGATGGTTCCAAAGAACCTTTCTGAACAGCAAAAGCAGCATCGAATGACCGTCATAGAAGTCTGTTTGGAACAAATGGAAAACGATCCCACGCTGCTTGATCGAGTTATTACAGGCGATGGGAGCTGGTTTTTCCAATACGACCCGGAAACCAAACGCCAAAGCTCATAACGGTTGTCTTCGCACGCCCCCCGCATGAGCAAGTCGAAGGTGCAAACGAAGATTATTACCTTTTCTAACAACCATCGAATCGTCCATAAAGAATTTGTTCCACCAAAGCAAACCGTAAATCAAGTCTACTATCGCCAAGTACTCGAAAAATTGCGAAAACCAGTTAACAGGATGCGCCCAGACATAGCTCGTAACAGGATCCTTCATTACGACAACGCGCCGTAGCACATCGTCCTTAGCATGTCCCAGTATTTAGCCTCTAAAGGGATCGTCGTGTTGCAACAGCCGCCTTATTCGCCCGATATGTCACCCTGTGACTTTTGTTTTTGCTCCCTAGAACAAAATCGGTGGTCAAAGGAACCAATTTTGAGTCAATTACGGACATCCAAGCCGCCGTGTCGAGGGTACTCGCGGACATCCCAGTGGAAACGTTCCAGAAATGTTACGAAGAGTGAAAAACACGCTGAATAACTGCCCAAGGGGACTTTTTAAATATACGGTTTTTATGGAATCAGTCTCATTATTTAATTGTCTAACCTCGTATACCCAGCTATTGAATTATGGGCTGTCAGAATGCCCACAATACTTCTACAAATTTTCCTGCTTTTCGACAGGATAAACCTTCCGAAACAAAAATTTGTTTAGTTCTGACAGGCAACGTTTGGTGTGTTTAGCAGCATTAAAGCTCAGCTACTTGTCATTATGGGAAGTTTGTTCCCAGTTTTTAATAGCAGCATTTTCCAATTACTGGTTCCAGTCCCGGATTCGAGATTTCATTTCCCTCTACCCCACAATGACCGGGTACCCAGAGTAGTTCCACCGTATTTAATCTAGAAACAGAATTCAATTGATTTCTACATTCCTAAACGATTTTTGAAGTGATGAATGCCTAACGCCTTCAACACAGCTTGACTATCGCTGCCATATTATGATGCGCTTGCCCTTCAGGCCTTAGGATCGCATTCACTTCAGCCTGAAAGACCGCTGCACTTCTCGTTTTTATTCAATAGGTGGACTTCTGCTTCAAAACCTTGTACTGTTTCTGAGCCATCGGTGTAGAAGACGTTAGTATATTCTGACACGTATTTTTCTGGTTCGTCTCAGTTTTCTTCTCGTTTCAAGACAACTTCATGTCGTCTGTCAAATCGAAATCTGAGAATCAGAAGGTATTGTGAAAACTAGATTCACTTCTCCCAATGACTTTTCCAGTGCTCCCCATGTCCATTGGTTCCGCATATATCTAATGGAATTAGTCTATGAGCTGCTGTCATTGTAGTGCACTGGATAAGCAAATTCAAGGGCTACAAATCGAGTAATGTATTTGGAGCTGCGCCGGATGTCGTGCACATGGCACCGGCAATACCCAGCCACACAGTTCTTTACAGGGTGGATAGTTTACAGCGAAAACTCTTTTGTTTCACCTTAATCCACCACAGCATGGATGCATAAGCGAACATTAGCCTAATGATGGCAACATATATCCACATTACTACCTAAGGCCTAAGTCTTCATGTCGAGGCAAAGTCAGCCCATAGAGCTCATAAGCTGTGAGAGTTCATTTCATCTTTACCGCTACATGTTTGTTCCAAAAAGTTACTTGTTTGAAATAACTCTCAGATATTTCACTTCTTCGGAGAGTTGAAGGGTTGTACTCCTCATGTCTGGAAGGGAAAAACCATTCCGTTGTGTATTTCTGCAAATCATTCCAAGATCTCGACTAACAACTAGTACAGCCACGTCATGTGCATGTATTGACAGCTTTTGTAGTAGTAGTGGGTCGATCAACATACTTCACAGAAATGGCGATGGCACACCTCCCTGAGGGCAGTCTTTCAGCGCTTCGATTGTTAGGTAGCGATCAACACCAACACAGCAATCTCTGCGTTAGCATAGATCGACTTAATTAAAGTTTCATCAACACCATGCTCTCTGGCGGCGTCACACAGCATTTTGAAGCACAGTCAAACCCACCTTCAATGCCCGCGAACACATGCACTGCGTACTCACCTTTCAGAGTTGTGTCCTCTATCTTTGAGCCAAAGAGTGAAGAGTAACTGGTTGGACTTAAAAAAACTCAAGGTTCTACAATTCCAAATTAATCATAAACAAAATGTTGGGTTGTTTCAGGGTAAATTGGGAAGCGTTTTTATGACCCAAATTGGGTCCATTGTCGCATGCTGTGATACTCATTATGCTCTAGTGCTGATCCTTATCACAAGATCTTAACTGAGTTTATCCGATTTTGTCAAGACAGCAATTCTAGTAGTCTTTTCATGCTGAGACCTACTTACTACCTACTCCTTACAAGCAGGGCTGCAGAAAGAACACTCGGACCCGAGGTGAAAATTATGAGGGCCCACCTTATCTCTATTCCGGATTCTCGAGAAAATTCCGTACCAAGAAGGAACCACTTCTTTTCCTCTCCCTTTTCATCAAACCTACTTTTGTAAGGAAGCACTTTAGAAATGAAAATTGCCTTATAAATTGCGCGCAAGTCCGCTCAGGAGCCTGAACCAGATAGCGAACGATACAGAAAGGGAAAGAATGTGGTATGAATCATTGTTAAAAATGAACGGTGTCAATCTGGACAGCAGTAAGGTGCATTCAAGGAAATGAATATAATACCAGCCGACAAATTCATCAGAGAGTGCATTAAGTTCATGTCTACAATTGCTAGCGCCAACCAAATGTGACAAGCGTGGAGGGCGAAGAATCCTCCAATGTCATCTAAGGAGATTTCCTGGTCAACTGAGTATGAAGGGAAAATGTTAGATAGGAAGGGCTTAATATTGCTGCGAGTTTTTCATAGTTCGATACTATGCTTGCTGTCATGGAGAGTACCAATCAATGCATATAAATGCAATGAGCTGTGGGTCATGAGCATATAGGAGACTGAATTTTCAGCGGGATAAATGCAGAGTTGCATGAATTGTCAAGTAGATCCTCTACACTTAGGATAGATAGGAGCTCCGAGTCGTGGTAACTGCAATTGCTTTCCCAGAGGACGATGGCCCAGTGTTGTGGTTTCCAATAGGATAACTAGTATATGTGTTGAGGTTTAGGTAGGATAAAAAAAGAAAAATTTGGCGGCCCACAGCCGTCATAGACTGTCTATTTAGCAGTTCTTTGTTGGGCTCAGCTTTCATCCGAATAAGTCGGGAAACCGGAAGCTGGACGCTTAAGGTGTGATAGGTTTTGTGTATTTCTTTTATAAAAACAGTTGAGTGGACATTTGTCTCATTAGAACCTTGCAGGTAATGTATGCATATATTATGTGAGAATATCTACTTCCGTGCGATACTGACATTCAAAGTCTTGAATGTGGACAGAATCGACAACTTTGACCTATTTTAACTTTGTTAGCAACTTGATAGGATGATGATCTATGCTATAGCCTATATTATTGCATTTTCGTAGTTTTAGGATGAATTTAAGGGGGTTTTGCAGTCAATTACTAAGAAATATTGTAATATATGATGCTATTAACTTTGTTTGAACTGATATCGATATGGAGGGTATTTCAGAGCCTCAGCACCATATTTTCGGTTGGGTAGTTTCTGCGAATGGGTCCATGAAGAAAATTATTACTTTCAAGCCTCTGTACTCCCCACCTTTTCAACAAGTGTCAAAACTAAGACCGACTTCGGAAAGTACTAACCGAGACCTTTCATTTGATACACATTTACACCTTCTTTTGCGTGTATGGAGACCCCCCTTAAAGTAAAGTAGAATGAGAACTTACTGTATGCGTGAGCGTTCACAATTTCCACCTTTTCATCATTATTAGGTGTCAATCGTTAAAACTGTTTCCGAAAAAATGTGTGTGACAGACAGACAGTAAACCGATTTTAATAAGGTTTTGCTTTACACAACCCTTTAAAAATGACTACGCTCTAGGGTTATAAAGGGCGATTGGAAAATTCGGTGGGAGAGCCTAATAAAAATCCTGGTGCATGAGTATCTTGGAGACGAAGAGTGGATTTGGCCTATTGTTGCATTGAAGCAGAGAGTGCTGACAATGACTGTCACTTGACAGGGAACCTGTTACACTTCCGATAAGCTACCGAGTTATCCGCTTCTTTTTATGCAGTGTCGGTAAGGACCGTGTTTACTAAAGAAGCAAAAGAGATGTCATAGTATGACGTTTACAGAATGGTCATAGGTCAGGCAAAGAATCTAGAGGCTCCAGGAATCGAAAGAATTCTGAACGAGAAAACTTAAATTGGATCAGAGATTATGGATAATAATGAAACCTTTGAAAAACTCCGCAGGACTCTAATCTCATTCAAGTATCATGTGATTTCATTGTGACTGGCGTCAAACGGATAAAAAATAATTTACCATTTGTATAATCCCCACATGCTTTGCAATGTGATGTAGCTGAGCTGCTTTTGTAAGTTCGCACACCCTTTTCCGAAACAGGTCCTTGAAAACCATTTCTATTAAATAAAGGCTCTGATTGCCAAGTGCAATTTCACTACCACGACTCTCTCAGCCGGCATAGAGATCTAAAAATTTTTCTTTGTGGAAATGCTACAATTTCCACTCATGGAGGGTGGTTATAGTGAAATTGCTCTTAACCTTCCGTGCCCTTGACGCTTTCAGTCTCACTCGGGGAGTTTTCTATTTAGTGTAAAACACTAAAAAGTGAAATGCATCTGATTGAAACGATGCGGGAATGTCATTCTATCTTAGTTTGTCGCATTTCAAATTAATATTACGATGTATGAAATGAGAAAGCATGTGAAATTTGCAGACACAAAAAAAGGCTGTATGACTTGAGGGTTTTTGTACTTGACATATAGCTTTTGGGCGAAGGATGCCGGATACAGTATGCAGATGCGCTTTGAATAAAGTATAGGAATTTGTCGGGTATTTTTCCGTGGAGGATTTCAACAGGAGTACGGATTAGATTTTTTTTATGAAAGGCAATTTTCTGGGTTTCACTACAATTTTAATGTTGGAATATGAATACATTTCTGCCGGAATAATGAGAGTTGTATACAGAAAAGCACGTATTTTTCTGCTCTCCTAGTTTTAATAAGTGAGGGTTTCCAGCACCTGGCCTGATATTTTTAATCTGCCATTCTTCCACTAGATGCAAAATTACAAAACTGAAACCCCCTTAAGTACAGCCATAATCTCCATGACTACATCATTCGAAATTTTTGTCGCGCAATAGAGGACGTATGCAAGTCTGCACATTTGGATTAAAGCATTGGATAATTAAAAAGATAATGATGTCGTTCATTATTTCTTCTCTGCATACAATGTAGTGGATACAATTCAGCACCGCATAGTTCAAGGAACTTTATGCTTAGTGAAAAGAATTGCGTTAATGTAGCTCGTGTATTGAATAATTTGAGGGAAAAGACGCAAAGCTCAGAGGGCCTCTGAAACCCACCCCCACTCCGGCATTTTTTAAAAGTTTACCCATACTCAGGGCTTGCAACTTCAGGAAAAATGTCAGCTACATCAATTGATCTCAGAAGTGAAGAAATTGAATGGGAAAACTTCAGATAAGTTTCTATGACAGATTAAAAGGCTGCCGAGTTTGGGGTTCAAACTGTAGTCTTAAAAGGATTGTCTGTATTAGTGCTTCTAATGGCACTGGAAGTCTTGGTTTTTGATGTACTATCCGAGATGGTCTCAAGCATTCTTTTTTTGGAAACTTATAACCGGAGATGGTCTCCAGCTTCACTAAGTATCATAGAACGTCAAATTCATCGAACAATTTGTCTGTTTAAGTAAGAAAGAAGAATAATAAGTGACGTTATTCAAATGTCAACCCAACACATTTGTATTAAGGGCAGCATATTGAAACATCGGCTATCAGGTAGTAGATCCTTACTTATTATACAGACATGGCTGACCTTCTCAAGGCTTGGGAGCGGGATTATTGGTAAATTTCTATTGGGAAGCACAAACAACAAACATCAGCCTACCGGCCGGGAACACAGTCGATGAAAACCTAACAGGAAAGATGGAAATAGCCAGAATTCAGGAGATTTATAAATATAAATGGCAGATGAGGTTAGGACAATTTAACTTCCAATCTACCACTAGATTCGCATACTATGGAAAGACTAAAGAGGATCTACCCAATTGAGAATTAAGGGGTCACTGAGAATTTGCTGTTTCTGGGAATTTGATGGAATTGTTTGAAATTATTTTCCAAGAGGAATCTTGGGCATTACACGGTAAACAATCCCAGTAAGTGCAATCTTGTGGTTTTTCTAGCGATTACTTGTTTTTGCTTTTACGTTAGTGTTATTTATTTTATTTGCAAATACCGATACTTCGGGAACCACTTGTTCTTTTCATCAGTGCTACACGTCTACTAGACAGACGGCAACAAGTGGTTCTCGAAATATCGGTATATGCAATTAAAACAAATAACGCTAGCAAAATATGAAAAACAGTACTATTTCAAAAAACTCTAGTAAATATACTGTTACAGACAGGAGTCGAATTGCACAGCACTGAAATCACTGATGTGGAAAGTGGTGTAAAATAGATCCAGTTACTGAACCGTTGTAGACGTTCACATAGATGACCATGTGCAACGTCTGTATGACATCCAGAGTCCTATAAGGGTGAAAGTAGACGTTTCAATAAGGGACGAAGTCAAATTCAGTACATTGTTCCGCGAACCGATAAACTACAAAGTGCAGCCCAGAAATCGATACAATTGGAAGAACATTATGGTGATATCGATGGTCCGCAGATGTAGGTTTTTTGCTAAGGGTCCATATACTTTTAATTCAAATCGATAGTACGATTACGTCCCCCAAACGAATGACAAGAGACCGGAGCAAATTGACGTAAATATTCATTCCAATGCCAGAGAGATGAAATGTGTTCGATGGCACTGATCAAAGTAACCCGCCATAGAACGGGATAAATGACCGAAGAAGAAAAAGGATGAGAAAGAATAAATATATATATATAAATAAAATTTAGTTACCTTAAACTTGGGAAAAAATACCACAGAATAATTCAAAGCAAGGGGAATCTGTTGAACAACTTATTCTCGAAATATCGGTCAACAACGGTGAAAAAAATGAAAACGAGGTAAAAGTATGAGAAAAGTAGGTTGAATATGGCAAACTTTTTGGTAACATACTAAAGAAACATGTTGTTAATGAGGTTTTCCATTCGACGGGTAATATCGACGGTACAACACAACAAAGTACCGTTGCGTGAAATGATTAATGCAGTTTATGTGAGATTGTTACCCAAGTGGCCGCGTAAAATAACAAAAGGTGAAAGATGTCGCTAGATCCCGTGATACTATTATACATTTGAAAAGCGCCAGTTGGTGATTTTTAATTCGGAAAAAGGTTTATCGAGTTTCAAAATTGCAGAATTATTGCATATGAGACCACGCAATACTCCGGGCTTACAAAAACGAGGATAGGATTGCCAATAAACGGTGCTCTGGTCGTCCTGAAAAACTGTCATTGTAAAACAAGCGAGTTATCCTTCGAAAAGTTCAGTATAACCCTAAAGTAAGTACTGAACAGGTTAGCCGAGAGTTCACCGGAATGTATTGTAAATAAATTTCGGGTCAAGTAATTAGAAACTCCAGGATTCCCAGCATCTTCAACAAAAATTGGAAACCTGTTGAAAAGTATCGGTTCTCGCTCGCAATAAACCGTACAACTCTTTAGTGAATAAGAAAAGGCGCCTCCAGTTTGCAGAAAAGCATATCTCGAAGGATGAAACTTTTTGAAGAACGGTTATCTTCTGTGACGAGTCCAAATTCAATTTGTTCGGTAACGGCTTGAAGGTAAAAGTCTGGCGAAAATCAAACACTGAATTTAGTGAGAAAAATGTGAATGTGAACTTTAAACATGATGGCGGAAATGTCATGGTTTGGGTTGTTTTGCGGCGTCAGGGGTAGGCGCACTGCAGTTTATTGAAGGAATAAATTTTAAAAGAAAATCTGCGAAACTAAGCATCTTAGACTCGTTCCAGCTTTACCAGGAAAACCATCCGAAACATAAAGCGTATGCAACCCGGGCATGACTCTTTTACAACTGTCCTAAAGTATTAGGTACGCCTCCCCCATCACCGAATCTCTGAAAACCTATGGGACCAATTGTATGACAATATTTGTCAGTGTCTACCCGTCACAAATAAATAAAGCAGAAATAAGAACACGACTCCTTGAAGAATGGTATAATCTTCCCACATATTACCTTCGAACCCTGGTGGAATCGATGCCTTGTCGGTTGTTAGCCGTAATTATAGCCAACGGTGGATACACGAAGTATTAAAAACTGTTTTCATTCTGTTTTTTGAGCGCAATTGATCTCATTATTTGTAGTGTTGACATACTTTTTCTGACTGTGAAGTTGGATTTTCTTAATTTTCCTATGGCTGTGCTAATTTGATTGATTTTTCTCCATTTTTTTTTCGTACATGCGTATTGAATAATGTTTCTTTTGATGTTACAACCCAGTCTATTATGGCAGACGAATTGGTTTCCTACATTTCCCTTTAATTATTGTTGACAAACTTTTTTGAAATTCTGCCCAACCAAGCTCTGAAATTTGACAAATTGATTCATGAATTCCGATCAATATCTTCAAAGAAGCAGACGCCGCTTGCCATTTACTGCGTATAATTCTCCCAGAATACGGCACGTCCTTATTGGTCTTTAAACTCTGTCGATAAATGATCTAACGAAACTAGGAGGAAGAACGGTGGAACGAGGGAAAGCAACAAGGCGGAGACGGGGCTATCATCAATGACGACGTTTTCAGCAGTATGCAGGATGTGGTTCACCACGGAATAAGCTAATCCCTTTTCACTTTACCTATCATCCTTGCGTCGAACATAATTGCAAAGAATACAAAAAGCAAGGCAGCCTATCAACAGGCTTTGTTTCGCAGTTAAAATAGAAGAATATTATGGAGATGTTACTTATAAATAGCCAAGAGAGGTGATTTGAAAGTCCTGAGCAAAATCAAGGGAAAGGTAATCATTTTACGAGCTCAGAATGTGTTTTCTGTGCTAGGACTAGAGTACAATGTTCTTTCAGAAGGAAGACAGGAAACAAGAGGGTTCGATATTATCTGCAAGGCTAAAAAAGCAGACATACGTAAATATGGTAAAACTGTAGTTATAACATCTCGAAGTGACTCTAAATTCTACTTCTTGAATTTTAAAAGTCCAGACTTACTTGGCTGCACAGGATATCGACATGAAAGCGTATAGACGCTTCAAAGAATGAAGCTAGAAATGGCAAAACTGACCACGAAATACTGCATCATGTGTATTGAGGGTATACCGGCCTACAGAAATGCGACTGATCCAACTGGTTCAGAGTAACTTGTTTGGTCCGATTACACTGGCGTTATATCATGGAAGGAAATACGTTCTTCACTGAAGCTTAAACAAGAAGTTTTCTATTTTTCCAAAGTCCCCAAGACAATGACAAACACTCAATTTTATGTGGAATTGAGCCATATCAACCGCAGAGAATATATTTTTTGGAAATACTCAAATCATTTTGGAAATAAAAAGGAATTCAATTCGAATCTTCCATTAAATATACGTTCCAGCAGCATTGCAGGAGACAGAAGAAAACAGAGGAACTCATCTAAAAGATGCACTCCAGTGAAACCTTGGAAAAGCAGAAGGCTGAGAAGATTACCGAGTAACTGGAGAATTATGCTACTAGTACTAGTACACAGTGCAGAAATATTGGTAGAGAAGAACGCGGAAGTCTGCAATTAAAGAGGAGATATGTCAGATCCTTGGACTAAGAGCGGGATGTCGGAATGAATGTATTTAACATTATCCTTATAATTGAAGTTCACGGAAACATTGAGTTCGAGGGCTGGCCGAGAAAAGCATCTAATGGAAATTCCTCCAGAACTTAATATATGTAATGAGGAGAGACCAATCGAAGCGTCCAAACTGATGTGAATGAAGAGGTTTTATGATGCGATTCAAGGTTCCATGTTTTAAGCCATCGTGTTTGATGACAACCATTTCTGTATTCGCTTATTGAATAGATTGAAACACATTGACATCAAATACAACTTCGCGGGTGGTCAAAGGGTAGTATAGGCTCCAGGGCGAAACGTGGATTGGTATGATGGTGGATGGAGCATAAAATCTGGGAAACGCCTGCTGAACCAACACCAACAGCTCTACTACCAAACCCTATCTCTACCTTCGTGGTGATCGCTGGAAGTTATTTTTTAAAGAAAAGCTGCAGACGGAGAAGTAGGAAGGCGCCTAAAACGCCTAAAAACGGGACAAATTGTGCCAACTTGTCCTCCAGGTTGCGAGTTCTTACTTGTTACGAAGCCAGAAAAGGAGCCTACGATTCCATTGACAACACAACGACGAAACCGGCAACGACAACGGAATAAGGATTTGCGCATTTTTTCATGGAACGTGCGCTCTCTGTACAGGGCAGAACCTGCCAAGTAGATAGCCGATAGCCTGTCCCAATATAGGGGTGATGTACCAGCGTTGGAGGAGATGCGTTTGACAGGGACCGGCTTTCTGGAAAAGATCTATTACACCATATATTATAGTGGCCATCCAGTAAATCATGTGTTCGGAGCAGGTTTCATAGTCAGCCAAAAAATGAAACCTGCTGTTATCGGCTTTGAAAACATAAGTGAACTCTGCACTTGCGAGGCAAATTTAGAAATATACCCCTCATTAACGTTCATGTTCCTATAGAGGAGACTGCAGAGTCGGAGAAGGATATCTTCTACGAGGCGGTAGAATGAACGCTCGAAGCCTGTCCCAGGGATCATATCAAAATCATATTTGGGGATTTTAACAGCAAGTAGGGACGGAGCCCGTATTCAGGCGATACGTTGGCTCCCGTGGCTTCCATAAGGATACCAACGATAACGAACTGCGGATTAATCAAGTAGCAGTGTTACATGAAATGGTTGTTGCAAGTACCTGGTTTGCGCGGAAAGCCGTTTACAAACAAACGTGGGTCTTTCCAGACGGGGCTACTTTCATCCAAATTGACCACGTGTTGGTTGAACGCCGCCACCTTTCAGCCTTGATGAATGTCAGAAAATATAGGGGGGCCAATATAGACTCCGATCACTGTCTCGTTGACATGGCGCTCCAGGCTCGAATAACAACACCACCTAGAATCCCCTTTGACAATCAGCTGAGGGTTAACACTGAACCCATCCACAGCACAGTCGTCCGTAACACCTATAAGGCGGAAATGGATGCCGCAATAACCGCAACTAACAGATGTCCTGGAGATGAAGCATCAACAAATGATCTTCACAATCACCTGAAGAACGTTATCATTGATATGGTCATAAACATACTTGGCCCCAGTCGGAAAGAAAGTCGGAACGGTTGGTTCGACGATGAATGTAAGCTAGCAACGCAACGAAAGAATGCTGCATATCAAGAATGAAAGAAGACTTATCACGAAAATGTTGGGCGGGTAATTTACATACAATAAATTACTCCTGAACATCGAAAGCCAGGGAGGCCTTTCACATCGACAGTATGGGTTCTGTAAAGCCAGATCAACCATTGATGCCATCAAAATGCTTACTGGCTTGGCCGAAAATGCAATTCACGGCAAGGACAGTACAGTGAACAATGCATTTAATTCGGCCAACTGGAACCGTATGAAAAAGTATCTAGCCACGATTGGTGTTCCCACCTATCTCGCTATTATTGTCGATAGCTACCTGCGAGAACGCGAGACGCCCTGGTATGACACCGACGATGAACCCAAGGAGTACGTTGTTTCCGCGGGTATCCCACAGGGCTACGTAATGGGCCCACTGCTGTGGAACATTATGTATTATGATGTATTTAACATTGCGGTTCTAGAGGAGGCCATGGTGGCGGGTTATGCCGATAATGTTGCATCGGTTGTAGTGCCCAAACAAGATGCTGAGCTATATTTTTGCGGCGGACACACAGGTTGATCTCTACCATCAAGGAGTGGCTGGGAAAACAACATGCGAAGATTAATTATAATCTCACCTAGTTTCTGACGGGGCCCGGGGGATATCACCAGTACCTCTACAGGTTAAAATTGCAAAATTCGCTCAATCGTCCAAACTGTGAGGGTGTTCCCGAGGGCCCAGAGCACATATTCTTCCACTGTCCGAGATTCGGGGACGAAAGGAGAAACTAGAGGAAAATTTAGCACTGATACCGGACAATATGGTGAGGAGAATGCTAACATCGCAGGAGGATTGGGGTACGATCAATACAATGATCGCATCAATCCAGGGCAAACTGCGAAAAGCGGAAAAGGTGAGGAAGGCGCGGTTATGAACGTCACTCATAGAAAAATGGAGAAAGAATTAAAGTAAGCTAAGTCCGCCCCGTGATGTAATATCTTATGGTGGTTCCACGGGGCACACAAAACCTTAAAAACGTGAGGAATATCGACGGGGAATTTATATGTAGATAAGCTTATCAACAGTTAATCTTTCTTTGATTATACATTTTGTACTTACAACTTACATATATGGTGAAAACAATCAGTAATGTCGTATGTATATATAAGCGGCATAGAGCTCCTTACCTGAAATGACAATAAGATTAGGTTGAATTTCGTTGCTCCAAGTGTATAATGATTTATCAAAATATAACGAAATATAAATTTGAAAACCCATTATAGTCTAAGATATATCTCAATCTTAAAAGCAATGTGCGATGCAGGTCATAAAAGAATATCATTACTTTGCTCTACTTACTTAAAAGTATCATCTACTTTCTTTCTATCTTTTCGGAAGTTCCATCTAAAGTACGTAAACTGTCGACTAGCCATGTGTTTCCGTCATTTTTGCTGAGATGTGACATCGACGACGTTGCTACTTATAAATGATTCGCCACGAGGCCTCTCTTGTGCCTCGTGAATGCATGACAAAAAAACTTATGCTCAAAAACTTAACAACAAGGAAAAAGTGGGCTAATGGATTTCGTCTAGTCTTCTTTTTTAATTTCGCTAGTCATTCCATGCAAACGGAAACATAATACCTCCAGTAAACAGTTTCGAGAGACATCTTAGTAGCCATTGTTCATATAACGAATAGTGCAGTGCACTTGATAGTGCAATAAAAATTGTGACTGAAAAAATCTCTCCGTAATTTGAAATTATGAAAAAAATGAGGACGAGAATGTAGTAGCAGTTCAGAATGGAAGCAGTCATTTGCCAGTACAAAAACGGAAAAGGCAGGCAAGAGGACAAGGACCTCGGCTGGATTGATGTGATTTTTACATTATACGAAATATTTCATATTAACTTTGTAACTGGGAGTCGGAGCCGTCTGTGAACGAGGACTTCTGGGACGGAGAGGACATGAACAATCATTAACCATAACACAAGCAGGATGGCCTATGGCATTGCAGGGGCATGCTATGTTGACATGTTCTACTATTGAGAGTTCATTTCCTCCATTTTTTGTCGTACAATGTGCTCAAGTGTTCTGTATGGAGATTCAGGTCAAAAATATGCAGTCGTCATGATTCCTGTTCTGAACTGTTTGGCAGATGAGGGAAGAACTGCACAGGATCAAAGTAAAGCCCAGTTCAAATTGCTAGCAGTGAAGGAGCACATGGATCCGTACGGGCCTCTTAGGCTTTTTGAGTATGTACAATATAACATCAGTCGAACCCATTGCAGCGATAATTGTTTTACCGGGACGCAAAATTGTTCATTGTTGCGATATAGTGCTATTGCTTCCAGGAACATGAGCTGGGAAGTTCCTGATTTGATATCAGAAGGCATAAAGCGTGTCTTTCATTACCAGTTTATGGTTTACAGGTATACATTTCTATAATATTTTTCTTGTCAGGGAAATGTGCGATTTTTCATGACATCATTCAAAATAAAAGATAATTGCCTGCAATCGATCTGACTAATATGGCAAATGCTAAACAACTTCGCACCAAGAACCGGAAACGTATATCCAGGCGCGTTATTTTTATGCATTGCATTATAAATTACACAAATAGAGAAAAGGGATTCAGCGATGTTACAATCTATGATCCTAATTCCAGCATTCAAGTAGGCATCATGGACTCAGACCGGGGCGCCCTGGTGACTGGTTAAAGAAGAGCATCAAAGTCCAGCTTATAAATGATTCTCCCCGAAAGTTTAAGGTAATGCCAAGATAACGCAATAAGTTGACTTCAGTTGTAGACTCTAGGTTTCAATGAGAATTCAATTGCAGGGCATCCATGGTAAAAGTCTAAACAAATCAACCACAACCTTCCGTAATTACGGATAAGGATGTTATTGGTAGCAAAAATAGTGCTTGACGAGAAAGAAGTCAAATATGACAGATACGTACATCGTTCCCTGTATCGATTTGAAATCTCAAATCAGTTGACTGTCTTTGATGATGATATATGTAGATCTCGCTAAGATCCTCTTCTGTGTTGTTGTTGTTGACTTGGGAAACATTTCGATTTTTCCGAAATCTTAGATCAACGGACTCGGGCAACACTAGACCAACATATCCATGTTAAGAAGGACAATATCCAGCCCAGTCCAATTTCAAATCAAGTGGATTCACATTTCCTAGTCTCGGTAGTCTCGGGTAGCAACCAGCTAACCTTGTGACGAACTAACGTGAGCAGCATACAGGCAGCATAAAATCTTATGAAAATGACACTCAGCCAAATTTTCTGCGTAGCGAAATTACCCTTGAAAATATGTCCATAGGGATGACAGTATTAAGTTGGTGGCGCAGTTTCAGTTTAGGCGGGTTCACGACTAGCACCTGGTTTTGGTTCTAAACACAATCTTCATAAGGATTTGCTACAACCTATGCATGACGTCCCTGCTTGCATAGATAATCACGAGGATCATCTAAGGCGACTCTACCTTGTAGCGGAAATAGCGGGTCGCAGCTGGGACCTATAAAACAATGTTGACAGCTACCGCAACAATATCTACATCAGAAGCAACAATTACAACGACATAACCGCTACTAGTGACATTTTTACGAAAAGCGGCAATATACATATACCGCGCTCACCGCTTCTCATTATTCCATTTGCAAGAATAAGTCACCTACCCGGGCCTGTTCTGGAAAGGCGGCGAGACTTATTGTCCTAGTGGAGAAGGGAGCAGAAAATAATCGAACTAGTAGTGAAAGAGAGAATGAAAGAAGGGGATGATCGTTAAGATTCCAAGGAAGCGCACCCGTTTTTAATGTGCAAATTGGAGGGGTTTCTGCTGCTCTCTTCCATCGCTAGATAATGGTTAAAATAATTGTGGAACGCATCAACGAACATCCCGAAAACCCGATTGACAGAAAGCGTTCCGGTTCCTTCTGCATTGATCACACTCAGCACCCATCGTCTTAGAGCAATGCTCGGGGTTTAGATCTTCGCTCCACTTACTCTTCATCGATTTCGAGAAAGCTTTCGTCAGCATGAACAGGGAGTGTATCAGGTGTGTTTTACGCAGAAGGGGCATTCCGGAGAAACTAGTAGCTATTATCAGTGCGACATTTGATGGCGCAAAATGTCACGTGCTGTATCCTGATAAAATCTCCAAGCAATTTGAGGTCCAAAGCAGAGTTCATCAGAGTTGCATGTTGCCACCAATATTATTTCTTCTTGTTATCGGTGGTATTTTTCATGCGTGGAGGAGTTAAATGGGCTTGGACATCTTTCCCCAAATACAATGGCTACGCTGATGACATTGGTTTGCACTCCCACCAAGTCATGGATTTTGGCCAAATGGCTTTGGATTTGGAAAGTGTGGCCAGTAGGTTCGGACTGAAGATAAACACCAACAAAACCAAGGTTGTCAGTCTGACGGGTCATTGCAGAGCATCGAAGGCGTCGACCAATTTGTATATCTTGGGAGTATGGTATCTCCCGATCGAGTGGATATCACCCGACGCATTAACAGCGCTAGATCCGCTGTCACTACCTTGCCTAAAATCTGGAAACTCAGGTATTCAGATCAAGTTGAAACCATTCTGCGCTGGTGCTCTTTCTGTATGGGAGTAGCTCATGGAAAGTGACCACCATTTTCACTCGAAGGCTCCAAGACTTCATAAACGGCTCTCCGCGACGTACCGTCGGAGTACGCTGGCCTAATACTATTTCAAAGGAAGAACTTTGGCTATGTGATCGAGTAGCAGAAGTGGCAGTGAATAGGTCACTTAATAAGGAAGGGCGACAATTGCATTGCGGGCTACGCCAAGCAGTGGAGCCCACTCTCCTAAGATTGTCCAGCCATAAGCGCTTGGCGCAGAACAGTAGACGAGTGCCAATATCCCCGACGAAATTGAAGCGCAGTTTACCGAACAGCGAACGATGGTGCTTAGGTGCCATTGGCGTGCTATTCCCCACAAAGCGCGAATAGGAACCATATATAGTAGTGAGGGAGTTCCGCGGAAGGTACTAGTTTACCAAGGTTTCAAGGTTGAAAAGTTATTTCACCGAAGATGATGGATTTCATTCGGAAGACATGGGCAAAGGAAGGTGCTAAAAAATACGGAGTCAATTCAATAGAAAATGAAGGCTACTCCCACTTTCCAGTAAAATATCTTCATAGACATTAAAATAGGGATGTGGAAACTCTAGCCTGAAGAAATACAATAGTGAGCTACTAGCGCAACCCCCAGCTCCGTAAAAAGCTTGCATTGAGCCCACCGGGAAGGGACAGGTAAACTCATAAGAAGAGATGAGAAGAAAATGATGGAACTTCTCCTCCAGTAATTGCAGCAAGAGGCATTTCGCGCGAAAATAGATGAAAATACAGCAACAGTAGTGGAATTTATCATTATTTTTATCTTTGAAGCTCATACAAAAAAAGAAAAAGTGAATGACGAGAGGCTTGCAGAAGTCCTTGGAGAAATCGAGAAAAGCGGTATGGTAGTAAACGTTGCAGTAGATGTCAAATCTATACGGCGGTATGATTTTCAAACTTGGGTCGAAGGATTAGCAGAAGGGAATACGTTCTGAGCACGAGAGCAATTGTTTCTCGCTTCGAATCAAGGAACATCTGTGGAATAAGGGAGTGCTTCGCAGATAAGAAAGAAGGAAAGAAACTATTTAAACGGGATTCTCCACATCAATCTCAAGCTCGGCGTCAGATTTGTAAACCCAACAGGGCTGTATTCTGTTTACCGAAAAGACAGTGAATCAATTTTTTGATGACTGTAAAGTGCAGATTGGTTGTGCTATCTGCAGAAGACGAAGTGGAGTAATTTTCATCTGGTGTTTCAAGTAAAGGAGCACACCCCAGGGTAGAAAGACTAGGAGAGCAGCACTTTCTGTCACAAGTAAGGCGAGCCTGGACATAAAACCAAAACTTCCATGTGTGAAATATTTTTTTCTGAAACGATCACAACATGGGTAAGAGGACACAGACCACTTCTTCGGTTCGGAGTGAAATTTAGTGAGGTAGTGGTTAACTTCCGTGGTATTCCTTTACATTTGGGACTGCTGCTATCTGGGTTTGAAATTTCTTAACTTATGGGTGCAGGGTCATCAATGGGGATGCCTGGTACCGGAATAACATTTTTCAGCATTTGCTTATGCTTGCTTTTCTGGATAAGTTTAACGTCTCTGAAGATGTAATCCGAAATATGGAAAAGAGAGAACTTTAAGTCTAGAGCTCTCCAGTGGAGCAAGGCTCGATCTAACTTTCATCTTTCCACTCCTTTCAATATTTTAACGTTCGACGCATACCTGACAAGTAGAACTGTGGGAAATTCGTTTTCTGAATCACTAGTGGACTCAACGATGGATTTTATCACAGAAGCGTCTGATAGCCTAGCATGCAAATGGTCAACCCCTCAGTGGAAGTCACCAAAAACTAGGAGCTCCGTGAAGTCCCAGGGAAGCAGTTAAGATGGAAAGATCATGCAGACATTTTTTCTTATCCATCCTATCTGAGCCATTCGTTAATGCGCAACAGCAAGAGGGGCCCTGAGTTGTGTCAGCGCATGGAGAAGCTTATTATATGATTAGTACGATGTGTGGGGGTGTAGGGCGATTTACAATTCATGCGATCAGCTTTTATTTGATTGAGATTTGATATCGACAAGGAGAGACATTTTATGACAGCACTTCATACTAGCTAGTTTTACGCGGGTACCTGTCGGACAGGTCAGCTTTTCAAGTTAAAAAAAAAGAATTCAGTGATCTGGTTGTTATCCAGCAACAGGGCAATAATCTTGCTTTGTGGATGATAGAAGACTTCAACATCCAATCAGCGAATAACGAAGAAAAACTTCAAATGCAACCAAAAAGGGAGTTTTATCTGTTATATGGGCAAAATTACCGAAAACATTCTGAAGCCTAGATGACTGGGAGAGCCTAATTCATTTTGTCTCATTTGTCACAAAATGGGGAACTTGAACGACAATGACATTCTCGTCAACGAGTTCAACATATTCTACAAATGAGTTTGTTGCATACAGAAATTACGTATTCTCTTAGAAATTACAGCCGTTAACAGTCCTCTGTTCTCTTTTCTCTCTTTACTGCAGCAGTAATTTTAGTGTACCAAATGAGAGAAATTCAAACCAATAAAACGACGAGAGCAAACGTTTGAACTGGGTTACTTTGATGCGTCTTGGCTTTAAAGGAAGCTGGCTACAATTAAAATATTTTATTTTTGCCAACTTGTATGCCTTATCCCTTTCTTTATCGAGTTACGAAAGGAGCGACGGGAATCGCAATATTGGACAATTTTAAAGATGAAGGTGTTCCTTCATTATTGAAATGAACCAAAAGGTTCAGCGCGTTTGGATACACATCTTCTTTTCCTTTAGCATTTGTCCCGTTCACAAGCTCGTCGTGATCGGTTGCGCCATTTTATTTGATTAAAGACCTGATCTGGATGCCGTCGCGAGGATTTCAAACCGCCATCCAGCGCATCAAGTCACCGTTGTTTCTGGCGGCCTTTTCGCCGCTTACGCTCCTCGTCTGCATTACCGCAAGATAACGTTCATTGTTTTTTATAGTCGGCCAACACTCAAAACCATAGAGGGCGACAGGTCGGTCGACATTGTGGCAAATATTAGATTTGAGTCGTTTGTTGATACGTCTATCACAAAAAGCACCAGTTTTGGAACGCTGCTTCATCCAGGTTGCGCTAATGCGTGAGGCAATTTTATAACGCACTTCTCCACTGGCTGATAGCATTGACTCGTGGCATTTAAATCGCTCAGTTCTGGGCAGTCCATTGCCAATGACAGTGATATTGTCTGTTTCATGGGAATCGCTCCCCAAAAATTCAGTTATATTCAGATTCGATCTGAGACCGTGTTGCACGAGGCGATCGAGATAATTTTTGATATTAGACGCTAGAAAAACATCATTTGCATAAAGTAGTGTATAGGGCGCTAGACGTTGGATGTTCCGTGTGACAGTGTCCCTGATGAAGACCGATAGAGACACGAATCGGTTTCAATACATCCACCATACTTCGAAATTTACTTTTCAGATCGTGGTAGAGCAATTTAAAGCAACACATGAGTTCTTCTGGCACTACGTGTTGTCGTAGAGCATACCAGGTGAGTTTGTGTAGCAATCGGTCAAACGTCTTCTCTAGATCCAGAAATGCAATGTAAAGAGGGGATGCTTTCACGGTGTTTCTTCATGAGTAAGTCATATTGCTGCATACTATAGTTAATGTTAGTTATGGAATAGTAGTATTGCTTGGGTTCACATCCTATACAGAATCAGAACGACCGAGTAGATCATCCAAGAGCGAAAATGACAACTCATCAAAAGAGTGAACTTATGATCTTGATTGGTAAATAGGGTTGGTTTGTTTCAGTGGTAGCAGAAAGTACATAAGCAATCCCATGCCAATCTGCATGAACTACTGCTATCTCTCCGATAAATAGAAGATTCTCAGCGACGATGACTCCCCACTCGACCCTAACACTTGATGTCATATTATCATACAAAATATTTTCTCGGTTATCTAGTGGCTCTCAAGGGACAATAGTGAGTAAATACAAACAAGTAACGTAATAACTATCCCCACAAAGCTCTCGGATACTTTGCAATAATCAGCGTACTTAAAATTTTGCATAATGTACATATGCAAAACAAAGCCCATTTGCATAAAAAGGGGCTTTACAGAATGACAAGGACAATAAAGTGCCGCAAGAGCTCAAACATCTACCACCGAATACGTCCTACGTAAGAGCGTTTTCTGGTAGTTCACAAGAATGCACATCTTCAAGATGGAATTTGTTGCAAGCAAGTTGGTGCCATTGAAGCAAAGACAATTCAATGCCAACTCTGAATAGAGAGCACAGTGAAGAGCAGACTTATCTCGTGGATAAGACTTGAATTTCGCCCCTAGAAACACATTGTTGAAGTGTACCTTGAAGTGGTTTTCTACTTTGAGCAACATATTCCGTCTGTCTGGAAGATGTGCCTGCTGGGATAAGCAATAAAGTCTGACTACATTACAAGTTCAGAAAATGAGGAAAAAAGATATTCTGCATGAGACAAAATAATATATTCAAATTTACAGGAGCTACGTGTTTTATGTGGAGGAGCCAGGTTAGGGAAGATTGAGTGTTAAAGACAAAGTGTCAGTTGAGAGATTTTTTGGGGAGGTATGTCTGCAGCGTTTTTCGGATTATGATTTTCGCATTCATAGTTTGATGGATGTTGTAACAAAACAGTTATGGGAAATGTCATTTTCGAATATAGCTTTCCGTCAGTTTTGTGTTTCACATGTGTAGGATTCAGCATAAAAAAAACGAAAAGAAGAAAAATGACTCGAACTTTGACGGTAGTTTGCTAAGAGGAAAACTGAGTAGTACATAGATCTGGATGGGTGATGGGAAACCTTGAGATTTTGATGTAGTTTGTCTTGATTATGATATTGATAATAATAACCATTGGCGCAACAATCCATATTGGATCAGGGCCTTGAAGTGTGTTAGAGCACTCCATTCAAGACCGTAACAGTACATTACAGTATACTCTAGGAGACAATGTGGTCAGCATTGCGCTCGCCCAAGATTACTAAACATGATTCAGGTACTCATTCGCAGCTGGGTCGACTGGTATCCGACATCCAGTCATGATAACAAATCCCTCTGCCACCGCGACTTTCCGCTACGACAGCTTAGCGCTCTTGCTACTTGAGCCAGCCAGACACACATCGGATTATGATATTGATACGTGGAATAAAGAGCACTTTTAAAACAACTGTTTAATGAAATTGACCTGCATCATCTTTTCCCTGGAATATTTTCTACATTTGGACACACATTAACCAGGTGTATTTTTTTCGATAACCAATTGGTGGACCTCGGCACAAAACCGGGGTGTCCGGAGTTCCGTATTAAGGCAGGCCTAGACCGGATACCGATTGTTGCGCCGTTGATCATGAAGGTAATTTTTTCCTAGTGACTGGCTCCAATGACAGAAGTGTATTTTAGTCCAATAAAAATAAAATCCTCGTCGACGAAACATGGATATTTGTGGCTCTCTCATGAAATTAAGGACCACCGAAAATTCTTAGGGAGTAGATAATGAATATACAGAAAATTTTAAAGGTAGCTCCAATCATCCATCAGTTGTTAGGTGAAGACGGAAAACCAAGAGTTCAGAAGTTTAAAACTTAATCCTAGATTTTTCTATTGGTAATTGGTAGGGCTAATTTGATTTAATGAAGTTCAGCTTTGTAAACCTTTAGGGCATACCTAACTTTCACACTAGAAATTGGCAAAGAGTGGGGATATAGGTTTGTTCCCTCTTAAATATATCTATGAAGAAACGTCCGTCGGCAACTGTATGCATTTTATCCTACTACCAAGTTCGAGAATGTGGATGATCTTTTTAATTCTTCTGTTTCTGACCTTGTTTTTTTTTTAAATTCGCGAATTTTAACACCTAAGATACGCGATACGAGTCTTCTTTAACTTCAAAACTATCGAAATTTCGATTATGATCTTGGTGTGTGATTCCATAAATAACAAAATTAATCTGGAAACGAGGACGTCGTTACCGATACCTGCAGACATTGACGAAAAATCGCACTCTTCTTTGTTTCACCTTTAGCCTGGGATGCAATAAGGCGCAACTTCGTGGTGCTCTCTCATTTGCGCATTCGTCTACTTGCCTCTTTGAGACGCCATCTTTCCAAAATGGCATGTAGGAAAGTAACGCTCCCTTTCTAGAAAACGTTGCAACGAAATTTTGTGTACATATGCAAACAGTGAAATATAATGCTATGGTATGCTATGGTAAATGGTATGATTTTGGCAGCATTTAAGGAGGAATTCACCATGAATGTAAAGGGGGTACAACTTCTTCTTTCAAAATAGTATTGGTTGAGGTATGAAATGAAAGATTTTGGTTAGGCTTAGTTTTGACATTTGTCACAAAATAGGCAAAAAAAATACAAACTTACCGGAGACTAAATTCATTTTCTCTCTTATTTTTGGTGAACGAAAATTCTGACAAAATAGTTATGACCAAACATCCGGCAGGATTTGAACCCGGAGCAACGCGATCGAGAGGCCGATGCTTAGCCAGTTCAGCCATCGCACCGAAATATCGAAATTAGTGCTGAGCTGATTAGTAAAACTCTTTTGGGGAACCTAGAAGTTTGTACACATAACCAGCCGAATAACTGTGCCTGAGTTAAGTAATATGTAGTGTCCGCGTCTGTGCGGCAGGGGCAGTTTTTTCTCCACCTTCTTCAGAGACAGTCAAAAAGGGAATGAATCCATAAACAGGCAATATTCTTCCTTTTTCTCCCACTTTTAATACCCTTTACCTTTCCAATATGCTTCTCTCAATGTCCTTTTTCAAATCCCCAACATTCATTTACATAAAACATTTTAAATTTTAAAAAAGTAATCATTTCATTTCAATTATCTATAAAACCTACCACTTGTTACCTCTGACTTGGGGTCAAGCAGTGTACTGCAGGATAGACTGATGCGGAACATAGCTCCCTGAGGCCAACCTATCTTTGTCTAAGGATGAGTTGTCTCTCCTCTGGGACGGTGTGTGCCTTTTCAGGGGCCAAGCCTCTCGTCTACCAAGACCGTTAGTGAGTGGTGATAGCCACACCCTGTACGAGGTGACCCTACTATTAACAAAACGCTACGGATCTAGACTGGGGAGTCGAAAAACACCTCCCCCAATCCAGGGTGTCATGCGAACCGTGCCCATTGGATAGTTTGCAGTCGGGGGTAACTGACTGTATTCGAACGGAGCCTCACTGATACCTGGTCGCCTCAGTGAGTAAGTTAGATCTTACCGTGCTACGGGGGGCTATGGCACGGCGGACCTCTTAACCCCCATACTCGTGGGAATCAAATGAGTACTAAATTGGAAAAAAAAAAACAAAAACCAAAAAAGCGGGGCCCCGTACCGCACCAAAACTGGTTAATCAGGTGGAGGCACGTCTCCGAATTACTGAAAGCCAGGTGACTACACCCAAGAAGGGAGAAGTTGGGACGTCAAGCAGTGGATCCAAGGTGAGCATTGGTATACTGCATGGACTACAGCCAACGAACACCACTGCTCAAAGAGCAGGGACCAGCAAAGGCACGTCTGAGATAAACATAACAGACGTCAGGAAGGAGACAGGTCTCAGTGGCGCCGGGGTTAAATGGTACCTGCGCTATCTGAAGGAAGGCCTGAAACCAGAAGAGGCCCTTAAGAAGGCTCAGGACAGACCTAAGCCATCTCTACCGGAGCCGAGAAAGCGGGGAGCAGCAGAGATCAGCCCGCATGAAGGGAATGCCCCCAAAAAACCCAGACCTGAACCCACGGGAGGAGAAAACCCGGGCAGGTCAGGAGTGAAGGCAGGACCCAGGAAGCCCGGCATTAGCTATGCTAGTGCGGTCAAGGGCATTCGGCTGGCCATACTGCCAAAAAGGTTTCCCGAGCAAATACTCACTCGGGAGGAACAGGAAACCATTGAAGAACTGGTCGTCAAGCAGATGATCAAGGGATGGACGTCGAAACTGGTGTTCACCGGGATACGCTTTCGACCAGGCCTTATACTGGTGGACTGCGCGACGGAAGGTACCGCAGAATGGGTCAGAACCATAATTCCTAGATTGCCAGGCTGGGAAGGGGTGGAACTGTCAACATGTGCTGGAGATGATATACCAGGAGCCCACATGGTGACAGTTTTTCTCCCAAAGGCCGCGGCAATAGTAACAGAAGACCTCATGAGACTCCTAATTGCTCAGAACGAAGATCTCCATACTCGACTATGGAGAGTCTTCAGAAGCAAGGTGGAGGGAAAGGGTAAACTCCTCACGATCGGGGTAGATGACCGATCCCTAGAGGCAATTAAACGTCGGAGTTGTCATATCAACTACCGATTTGGCAACATACCCGTGCATGTGCACAAGGAAAAGCCAAGGAAAGAAACCTCGGAGGAGGCATCGGGTGGAAAACTTACCGAGGTCCCTGAAGAAGTCGCGGAAGCCATAGAGGCGGAAAGAACGGGATCAACCAGGGAAATAGACCTGCTGCCCAGTGAAGAGCAGAAGCTGGACGACCTAGACCTAGGACTGCTAGGGCTCGGGGTGGACAGCGACGCGCAGGAAAGCGCCATGTCGGAGGAGGAGGGTGACACTCCGACAGTGGAGAAGAGCTCCAAACAATAACGGAGCCAATGGCCAGCACTAGGATAGCCCAGATAAACCTCCACCATGCGAGAGCTGCATCTGCAGTGATTGCAAGGGCAAATTCCAAGGAGAACATTGGAATAGTGCTGGCTCAGGAGCCCTGGGTGTACCGGGGGCAGATTCGCGGTCTGCAAGGAGGAGACATGCAGGTAATTTGGGACTCGTCTTGTGAAAAACCAAGAGCTTGCATAATTCTCAAACGTAATCTAAAATACATATGTCTTTCAGAGTTCTTAACCGGGGACCTTGTGGCTATCCAAGTCTCATTGGAAGCCGGGAGGAGCACTCGAAAGGTAGTGGTAGCATCGGGATACTTCCCAGGAGACGAGAGCCGGGCTCCACCGGAACAAGTCGCAAAGCTGACGGAGTATTGCGAGGAGAGGGCGTTACCACTTCTTCTCGGCTGCGATGCCAACGCCCACCACGTAGTGTGGGGAAGCAGTGACACTAATCGTAGAGGTGAGTACCTTCTCGAATTTATTCTTAGTAATAAGTTAGAAATATACAACGTAGGGAACACTCCAACATTTGTGACCAGCACCAGACAAGAGGTACTAGATATAACTCTAGGAAATACCCTAATGAACGGGATGGTCAGGAATTGGAGGGTGTCGGATGAACCCTCAATGTCTGATCACAGGATAATCAGATTCGACATTGAGGGTAACTCCGAAATAAAAAGAATAATAAGGAATCCCAAGAGAACGGATTGGGAATCCTACACAATGCACCTGAGCAACAACATTGCCCACCTTCAAGGGAGCGGTGACATCAGGAGTGAATTAGAATTAGAAACGGTGGTGGAAGACCTCAACACAATCGTCATTGACGCATATGAGGCCAGCTGTCCGGCCAAGACAGTCAAGTCATCAAGGGATGTACCATGGTGGAACAGAAACTTAGCCAGAATGAGAACGGAGGTACGAAAGCTCTTTAACCGGGCAAAACGAACCGGGGACTGGCGGAGGTATAAAAATGCACTGACTGCGTATAGCAACGCCATCAGGGAAGCGAAACGGAACAGCTTTAGGGAATTCTGTGAAGGGATTGAACAGATCACAGAAGCAACTAGGCTGTACAAGGCTGTAGCCAAAGACGGGAGAATATCCTCTGTCTGCTTGAAAAAGGAAGATGGGACATTCACCGAGAATGAGGAGGACAGGGTACACCTGCTTCTCAGAACTCATTTCCCGGGGTCCTACCCCTCGGCGGCAGGCGACAATAATCTGCCTGACACCCCAACAACGAATAAAAGGGGAAGGAAAGAGAGCTGGAAACTAGCAAAAGAGGTATGCTCAGAAGCTAGGCTAAGATGGGCAGTGGGAACCTTTCAACCAATGAAATCTCCCGGAGCAGATGGCATTTTCCCTGCACTTATCCAGAGGGGCCTAGGAATTATCCTAGAGTCTCTTCTGAGGGTGGTAAGGGGGAGCATAGCACTGGGTTACATACCAAGGGCATGGAGACGGGCAAAAGTGGTCTTTATTCCGAAGGCGGGTAAAAAGGATCCTTTTCACCCTAAATCTTTCAGACCAATCTGCCTAACATCGTTCGTACTCAAAACGGTGGAGAAGGTCATAGACAACTATATTAGAACTAATGTTCTAAAGCGTAATCCCTTACATCACTGTCAACACGCTTACCGGGCAGGAAGGTCAACTGAAACTGCTCTGTATCAGTTGACAGAGGTACTACGGGACGCCATTGAAACAAAAGAAATTGCACTGTGCGCGTTTTTGGATATCGAAGGAGCATTCGACAACACATCGCACACAGAGATACAGGATGCCCTGAGCCGCAAAGGAGTGGGAAACACCCTGGCACTCTGGATGGGCAAAATGCTAGAAAGCAGACAAATAGAGGTACAAACAGGTACAAATTCTATTATCATGAACACCACTCAAGGCTGTCCACAGGGCGGAGTACTATCGCCGCTGATGTGGAGTATGGTAGTGGATGAACTCCTGGACGTGTTAACTAATACTGGATTACAAGTCCAGGGCTACGCGGACGACATTGTTCTAATCTGTAGGGGCAAATATGAAGATACCCTATGTGATAGAATCCAAACTGGATTAAGGGTTACTAGTGCCTGGTGCAGGAAGGTGGGACTGCGGATCAACCCAACCAAAACCACCATAGTACCATTCACTAGGAGGCGTAAGCTGGATCACCTGAAAGCCATAACATTACATGATATGGAGGTGAAACGAGAAACAGAGGTCAAATACTTGGGAATCACGCTAGACCAAAAATTACTCTGGAAGACACATGTCGGAAACACTTGTCGGAAAGCCACGAGGGCTCTGATGACTTGCAGATCCATAGCAGGAAAAAAATGGGGTTGTAGCCCGAAGATACTACTTTGGATATATACTGCAATAGTAAGACCAATGATTACCTATGGAGCGGTAATCTGGGCAGAAAGAACCCAACTCAGCACACAAGCCAGGGAATTACATAAGCTCCAAAGGCTGGCTTGCGTGTGTATCAGTGGGGCAATGAGGACATGCCCAACGGCATCCCTGGAGGTCCTTCTGGGATTAACCCCTCTCCATCTGCACATACAGATGCAGGCAAGGAGATCAATATTCAGGATGGCCGGTAGCATGAGTGAGGCGGGGAGCTGCCTAAATCGAAGGAAGATTGATATCCTTTCTAGGCGGTATCCCGAATTACTGATACCGAGGGACAACATGACAACGAGGTTTCACTTCGATAAGAAGTTTGAAACACGTTGGAGTAACAAGACAAACTGGGAAAGCGTGGCTGTTACATACGGCTTAAACCAGCAACTGATTACTTGGTACACTGACGGATCCCTCACAGCAGAGGGAGCGGGTGCCGGTGTCATTGGTCCAAGGAAAATGTACTTTGAGCCAATGGGCAGGTACACTAGCATATTCCAGGCGGAAATTTACGCCATAGACAAATGTGCCTCCTTTAATCTGCAAAGGAACTATAGGGGGCAGAACATAGCTATTCTCACCGATAGCCAAGCAGCGATCAAGGCACTTAGGTCCAACCAGGTGAACTCTAAACTGGTATGGGAATGCCTTGAGAGACTGAATACACTCGGCTCGTCCAACAAGGTCTGGATACTTTGGGTTCCAGGCCATGCTGGGCTGGAAGGCAATGAGGCAGCGGATGAACTAGCCAAGAAGGGAGCTGGGATGCCTTTATACGGGCCAGAACCCTTCTGTGGAATCGGAAACGGTTTCATGGCTATGAATCTAAGAAACGAAGAAAAACGGTTGAGGGAACTATATTGGGCGGGCCTACCAGGGATGGAGCAGTCCAGGGTGCTTATTGGGGGATACGAACCCATGCGCACAAAGGATTGCTTAAACCTCACCAAAAAGAACCTCCGAATCATAGTGGGAATTCTCACTGGTCATTGTCGGCTGAACTACCACCTAGGGAAGCTAGGGATATCTACGGACACTGCCTGCAGGTTCTGTGAGGAGGAGGACGAAACCTCTATGCACGTCCTGGGACAGTGTCCAGCACTTGTGCAAAGTAGGTCGATACATCTGGGAGAACACTTAATACCAGATGCAAAGCTGAAACTTCTGGAAGTGGGGAACATACTAAAGTTCCTAACGGTTACTGGCCTGCTTGAGATACTATGATCAACAGGTACACTATAACCAGTAAAAGGGGCACAATAGTTCTTCAAGGACGCGGTGCGACTTTCCCTTAACAAAATAATACCTCTGACTTTGTTCTTACTTTTCCTGTTGGTGGAAGGAGCTCCCCCATGCAGCGGTGTTACTACCGGGGTTGCTTCGCGTCCACAAAAATTCGAGATTCAAGTGGTAGAATTAATTAAGGGTTTGTATGGTAGTTTATTGTAATGAACAAGAAAGGTGAAGATAATCCCCCGAAAAGTCGGTAGAGCATTGGGGGCTCCAGCCTTTCCGGGGGCTCAGTGCTTGGTCTTGGATCAGGCAACATAAAACGCCTTATCTGGGTCTAAATTTTAGCCATTTTTCGTATTTGCGATTTGGTTATTAAAATCGGTTCAATGTCTGTCTGTCTGTCCGTCTGTTTGTCTGTCTGTCTGTCACAGGCACTTTTCTCAAAAACGGCTATACCGATTGACACGAAATTAGGTGAGAAGGTGGGAACTGTGGACCCCCAGATATGCAGTGAGTAGTATCCTCCTACGTTGAGATTTAGGGGGGGTCCCCATACATATAAAAGGGGGGTGTAAAATTTTTTTTCACCAAATATAGTCATGTGGGGTATCAAATGAAAGGTCTCGATTAGTGCTTTTCGAAGCCGGTATTAGTTTTGAGATTTGTAAAAAAGGCGGAAGGGTCGAAAGCGCTGATTTCTTTAACGGAGCCATTCTCAGAAACTACCAAACCGAAAATTTTGAAAAAAATCATGAAGCTGCCTCTATACGGTACCCTGGCCTCAAAATACTCTCCATATCGATATCTGTTCAAATTAAGTTAATAATAGTATATTACCATATTTTTGGGAAAATTGAGTAAAGCCCCCCTTAAGTTTATGTCAGAGGTATAAAAATTGGTAGTAGTATAAAATATAATATGATGCATATTATCTCAGTTTGATCAAAATGATACTATTAGTAACAAAGTTACAATAGCTCAAAGTTGCCTTACCGTGTAAATTTACAACCCGAAGTACTAAATCTGATATGCTAAATGCATATTCTTAACGGGCTACGTACAAATGGGGTAGTTCTACACTCAAATATACTCACACAAGAAACAAACAAAACCTTTCATACCTGAAGCGCCCAGCTTCCGTTTTCCCGACTTGTTTTATATCAAATTGTATGAACTCTTAAAAACGTCCTGATTGTTTGCGTCTTGATCGTTCTGAAGATATGAATATCTTAACGATAAATTGATCAACAAAACTAGCACCGCATCGATCTAAACCGTGATTCAAGTATGTTTTTAGCGAAGGATTCTTAGAATAAATTCATATCATTGACAAGAGTAATGTACACAGATTTGCAATAGAGCTTAGCAAACTGTTGGAAAGTCGGATAATTAGAATATCACCTGGATGATTGGTTAATAATCAATTGAGGATGCTTGATGATGTAAAAAAAATTGTAATCCCCAGAACTCTGGGGGAAATAATATTTTTACTTGTTTATATTTTTTTTCTTACTACTGTCTATTTTCTTTCTTCATTTTTCATCAGCATGGTTTGTTTTACTTTCTATAAAATTCGATTGTATTTATTTATGCGTTTAGTTTTCTTTTCTACTTTTATTTATTAAAAAAATGTGCATGTTTGTTCATTGGTTTGAAGATATATCATAAAAGCAGTTTCGACTTACATAGAACAGTCAGCATGACAGTTGGTCTGTAGGTACCAACCACGTCTTAGTATGGGAAGCACAATTTTCCTGGCATCTTCTCAGCTTATGCGCCCCTAAGATCAGCAACGTTTGAAAAAGCGTAAACCGCAAATCATCCTATATGCGGGGATTTTGGATTTTGCCCGGATACGGAGGTCGAATAGTATACGGATTAATAAGACCGTTAAAAGGATAGTCTGTCTTTTTGACTATTTATTAAGGGGACAATCCGGTACATTTTTAAAAAATGTTAAGAATTTCTTTTCCCTAGAAACGGGAATATACTAAAAATATTTGTTGGCCCCGATATGACAACCCAAAAAATTACTTTTTCGAGTGGTTAACGCAATATGACAGTTCTCGAATC